>NC_080425.1:51552363-52152363 GCF_029873635.1 Malania oleifera
GAAGTATTTGATATTGATTGACAAACTTGAACTCATGATTGTAAAATGAAGTGATGAGCATGATTGTAAAATGAAGTGATGAGCATGATTGATCTTGCGAATATTGTTAAGATGATGCTTATTGAAAGGGGGAGTCTTTTTAATGCTCACTCCAATTTTTGCTTCTTGTTTGTCATCATCAAAGAGAGGGAGATTGTTGGCTTTACAAGGCTTAATATCCTGTTTTGATGCTAACAAACAAGTAGAACTTAACATGCTTTGTTTAAGTGGTGCATTTTCAGGACTCAATGATGAATGCAAGGTTAAAGAATTCATGAAAGCTTATATTTCAAAGAAGGATGATCAATATGAAGCTTAAAGCATGGATTCAAAAATGGATTTAAAGATAAAGCTTGAAGATCATATAAGTATGAGGATTAAAGAGAACTTGATGAAAGCTTAAAGAAAGATAAAACAAGTATAAAAGCCTCAAGGAATTCAAGAATCAAAAATTTGAAAGAGTCTAGGAATAAAATCCTGATGACAATCTATACTAGCATAGTGAGATTTTAGCCAGTCCATCCCCAGTATCACCTCAAACCATGCATATCCAAGACCACCAGATCAGCTAATAAAATCCTCCCCTGAATGCATGCCGAACAGTTACTAAGTACCTTATCACATATCCCCACAGCCCCAGTCGGCGTAGCCACTAACAAACTGACACACAACTACTACGTTTCTAACCCAAAAAATTTAACAAAATCCTAGGTGATAAAAGAATGAGTTGCCCCTTAATCAAATAAAATAGTAGCTCTAAATGACAGAATTGAAACTGTACCCATCACAACATCTCCTGCTGCCTCTACAACCCCCAGTGTCAGTGCGTAGACTCGTGCTAGGGCAATATTCCTCTACTGTCTGCCTCGAAGTGCCTGATAACCTCCTTGGTATGATTTATAAACAGATGCAATGACTTTCTGTGCTTGGCGTTCTCTTGCCATATGCCCAGGATGATAGCACTGACACACAATCTCCCTAACCCAGCACTCTGTTGAGTGTCTCCTGTAGCATATGAGACAAGAAGGGCGCATTTGCCTACCCTGCACTACTCGATATCCTCCCCCCTGTCTCCATCCACCTTTGCTATCCTGCCTCCTCCAAGGCCCTCGGCTGAAACCTACCTGAACATCTGAAGGCACGGGTCTCTCTCTCTAGCTCTGTGCTGTGGTGCCTCTCTAAAACCACTCTCAATCATCGCAACTCTATATACTACCTCTGCAAATGTCTAAGCCTGAAAGCCTATGACCTGATCAAACATATTGTGCCTCAATCCCTCCTTAAACTTCCTTGTTTTCCTCTCCTCATCCAGTACGAAGTACGGAGCAAACCGAGACAGCTCAATGAATCTGGTCACATACTGCTGTACTAATAACGGTCCCTGCATCATCAGAAACTCCGATGCCTTCGTACTCCTAATAGTAGCAAGAAAGTACTTCTCGAAAAAAATCTCCCTGAAGCGACTCTATGTCACCGGCACAGGGTCCGATCTCTGCTCCTCCAACAACCTCGCTAATCTCCACTAGCACTTTGCCTCACCCGTCAGCTTCAATGTCGCAAATAAAAATTTGTGCTCATCTGTACATGGAAGAACTACCATCATATCCTCTATGTCCTAGACCCAGTTCTTAGCCACAAATGGGTCAGCTCCTCCAGAAAATGATGGGGGTCTCGTACACGTGAAATGCTCAATCGTGCAACTCCACTCCCCTGAACCTCTAGCCATCTCTGTCATCACCTATTGGGTGACTCTACGTAGTACAGCATCAGGGTCTCCTCCACCCATATTGGAAGGCCCTGCATCATCCCCTACAGCCTGTGCACTACTACTCCCTAGATCCATCCTGCAAATGGTATAAAACAGTTTTAGAACTCTATTATCATAACTCACAAACACACCCAGCACACTAAAACTCACAAAATATTTGACTATACAAATTTATCTTAACACTATTAATCCCCATTTAAGATTTAATCCTACCACTCAAAAACACGATCCAGCAATAGTATCTATGGTTTTCCAAAAGTCGTCACCCCAGGAAAAGCATAGAAACAACCACGGAACTCTTGCTTCCAGGTCGCAAGACAGAACCCTAAATTCTAATCTTATCCTTTAACAAAAACTGATTTATATCTTATCAATATCCATTCCTATACTCTGGTATTGTATTCCACTATTTACTAAAGTTTGCAAAACCTAGCAAACTTAGGTTCTGATACTAAACTGTAACGCCCTAATTTTTCATACTTTTTTTTTTTCTAAAATTTAACAAATAAATACATATAAATCACAAATCGGTCACGTCAACTCCTCTGATACCACATAAACATAACCCGACCCAAAGTGGGTACCGGGTACACATTCATTCTTATATACACAACCTAACAACGAAAGTCATCATATATATATACATACCATGGCGAATACACATAACAGAGTATCAACCATCCATAAATACAAGTCTAACACAAAAACGCTAGGGGAATCAAACCTCCCTAACTCAAAACACTCACCCTGTCTACTCAGGGTATCAGCTCCCCTCTATCTTAGAGCTCTATCACTAGGTCTATCTCAATTTCTTGAAATAATTAATTGATTGGGTGAGACACATCTGAGTAAGACAGAATAAATTATCAACAGTGTGTGCCAGTGTGAGTTTCATTATATCATAACATATAAACATATCAGTGATAGTATCTTCTGAGAAAATATACCATTTCCACATTTACAATTATATAGATATACAACACAACCTTTCATAAGCTTTTAATTCATTCTCAAATAAGTTCATACACAACCCATGTTTACCAGCGAAGTTCCTAAGAATAGGGAAGCTTACCCACCCATACAAGTAGCTTCCCTCTACCCTAATATCTTTTGTATTCTTACCTGAATAACTCGGGTTCGACAACAACTAATACTTATCAAGGCACTCACCTTACTAAGTGAGCCCCCAGGCGGAGTGTTTTACTTCACTTTAATTATTTGTATTATTAACTCACGCTATTTCATTTCTCATTTTATTCCTTGTTTCCATTTTCATTTTAATTCCATTTTCATTTCATTTCCTTTTTCATCTGGCTCATGAGTGTCCATGGTAACCAATATACCCATGTCTATAACTCATGGCTGACCTGAGGATATTCGCTATGCCATGCTTCACCCCATGGTCGAGGTCTCACTCCATATTCCATGCCATGCTCTCCCCCATGGTCAAGGTTGTGCGGCCCGAAGGCTGGATCTAACCGCGGTTGGCTGACCCGATTTTATCAAAATATCATATCATGTATCCCATATCTGTAGTTCGACTGACCAGCCTATAGCCCTGATCCGGACTCATAGGGCACAACAACTCTACTAAACAGCTCAGTCAACTGTCATGCCACATGCTCCACAAGTTCGTGTGGTTACACTAACACCACTAGCAACAATATCATGCTCAATATCACTACCCATCATTAGCTTTTCCATATCCATCCATCAAGGTTTTATTTCCACATTTCAACAATTCTCAATTGTGGTATTCACAATGCAATTTTCACATTTCTAGTATACTCATATCACATTCATATTGCAATATTTACGTTGCAATATTTTCATTTCTCTTTTTCACATTTCAATATATGTATTGTAGTATTAACATTGCAATATTCACATAATCAATATTCTTAACTCAGTTTTCGCAATTTAGTATTCACAACTTATTTCATCTCATATTACCATATACATATCTCATTTCACATTATTCAATATTTCTCAAAAATACATTTCCATATTTCACATTTCATCATTTCTCTAAAGATATATTTTTTGTACAAATTACTTTCATCATTTTCCACATTTCAACCTCGTATTTCAATACACATTTCATAATCTCATAATTCTCAGGGTAAATCATTTAACCCAAATTCAAACATATCTCAGTAAAAATCATATGTCACACAAATTTCATCTGATATTTATATCATAATAAATTTAAGGTAAAATATCATAATACCATTCTCACATAATAACTCAATCAATATTTCCCAAATCGACCGTAATAATTTATTTTCCTTACCTGACTTATTGAGATTTTTCTAAAACACCTAATTTCTATGCCCTTCGGCATTTGTAGCCCAAAAACCTAAAATTTACATTTACCCCAAATTATTCAACTGAACTCCTAGAATAATTTCCATATAACGCTTCCTAGGTTTCATATACTCCAAATTAAATTAAAAGCTCTAAAATACACCACTTACCCTTGTTTTGGGATGGTGCCCCAGAACCCTAACTTGAAAATCTACTCCACCTACATTGCAGAGAATCTTTACCAGGAACCCCGGGGTGGTTCCTGATCGTCAATACAGGCTTTAACGGAGCTGAAATCGAAGCAATAATGGAAGGGGTTTCATAGGTTTTAGAAGGAGAGAGAAGGAGATTTTGATTTGTTAAAATGAAATGGCTTGCGGGACTTTGTTATATTTAGCTCTGTAGAGAAAACCGTCATCGATTTTCTCTGATGCCCAGAAAACCGTCGTTGGTTTTCTCTGACTCCCAGAAAATTGTCGCCTGTTTTCTATTTAACCAGCTCTGGTTTTATCGTTTACCCGTTACCACACCATTAAATTCCAAAACCGTTGCCGATTTTCTATTCCCTCCAGAAAATCGTCGCCGGTTTTCTCCCCTTTAAGCCAAAAACCTTCTTTTCTCAATTTCTTTTAGTATTTTATTTTCCCGGGTCTCTACAAACATGATTCAACTTCCAATGATAATGCATAGCCTCAAGGTCCCATTATGATTCTTAGTGAATAACACAGGTGCAACCGATGATGATATACTAGGTTGAACAAATTCCTTGTTGAGAAAATCTTCTAGTTGCACCCTAGGTTGCCTTAGTACTGTTAATGTCATTCTGCATGAAGCAGTTGACATAAACTCTGATCCTAACACCAAATCAATATTAAATTCAATCTCCTCTTGAAGGTAACCCTGATAAATCATCTGGGAAAAATATCTACAAATTTATCACCTATGGATGAAGAAGTTTGGGATTCATTAACTTCATATATTTCTTTCATTACCTTTACAAACCCCAGACATATGCCCAAATTCTATCCTTCCCTAAGCTCTCATGATGTCAAATATGAGAGCTTGTTAGTTAGAAGGAAACCATAACTCCATTTGAATCTCTAAGTACTACTTTCTTTTGAATATGCAACTCGGCATATGATAAATAGACAACCACGAATGGTTAACCTCATCTTTAAACAGAAAACTTGCCATGATGACTCATACTATCCAAGGATCATACCTATTAGGACTTCTCAAACCAAGATATGTAATCATTTGCCTATCAGATCAAATGTATAAAAGGAACTTCAAAAATCTCATCATAACTTTGTAATTTGTTTGAGTAATAATTATATGAACTTCCAAACATTAGCTGAAATTCTAATCACCCAATTCCTTTTCATTGCCAAACTAATACACAGGCTTTCATTTTTAAATCAGGGCAAAGTATCATTTTCCTACCAAATTGATTTCTAGATTTTTTTTTCTTCTTGCTTCAAATAGTTTTTAAAACTCAATTTCTAACCTATAGTGGCACACGTTGAATATCAAAACATAGTTGGAAAATATCCTCGATGAAAAACGCGGATTGCAATTATAGTAAGTCTAAGTCCTGGTATACTAACTTCAAGTCAACCATGATCTTGCTCCAGTGACTGGACAAAATGTGCAATAAACACATATCTTTGTTTTTTGGTATAAAATACAATATAGATGGAGGTGTTTAGTCAACAATGATCTGTGATTAAACATTGTCTGGCGGCATAAATCTTGTGTAAAATGGAACAGGAAGGAAAGAGTGATATTTATTTGTGCTAGAGAGTTGCTAATGGTAGAAGGATTAGATTCTGAAGATGGATTCAAAAGCCACAATCAATTACAAACAACAACAAAAAATTTCACATTAAGCTATGTATAAATCAAATCCCAACCGAGTCGATGCCTAAGCAGTTAAATTGGTGTCCCATTGCCAAGTAGGATTCGCATAGGATATAGCGAAAAGATAAAACTCCAGGTCCTAGCATGTATGGTTTTCCTTCTGGATAGCAGATTGCTAAAGGTCTGTGTGACACCTCGAAACCCGCCAGGTGGGGCCCAAGTGCCATATGTTCCAATCATCTGTATCTGATACCATAATTATTATGCATGCAGCGGAATATAAATGAATAACCTCAAATAAATACCAGAGTTCTATATAACAACCCAAAAAACGAACACTACAACATCTTGATATCTGTATCCACAACCAGTATTTAAAACATAACCCAGTACAAATATATCTGTATATATATACCAGTATCTCACAATACCCCAAAAAGAAACCACCAAAAATAATCCCAGCCCAGGCCTTCAAACCAGATCTCCAGAAGAACTTGAAAAATTGTTAATCCACTAGGGTGAGACACTTCTCAGTAAGGGTGGAATAAATTATAACAGTGTGTGACAAATGAGTTTTAATATTTACATATAAAAATAAATTGCTTCTCACATAATATCAATAACACTTGAGAAAATGTACCATTAATAACATCCGCGACATCTAAAATCATACACACATCCAATATGCACAAGTACATAACTTTTATGCAGGCGAAAGTCCCCGAGGATAGGGAAGATTACCCGCCCATACAAGTAGCTTCCCTTTACTCTGGTACTTAAAACTACCTACTAGAACACTCACCTTACTCAGTAAGCCCTCAGGTGAAGTATTACCTCGCCGCCCATACACACATCTTTATTATTTTAAAGGTAAAGGTTTCCGAGGATCAAGATGCCTACCCGCCCATACAAGTAGCATCTCTTTGCACTGATACCAAGAAACTACCTAGCAGAGCACTCGCCTTTCTTAGCAAGCCCCCAGTGGTATAATAACCTCGCTGCATGCACACACATGCATTCATAATATGCTATACCATTATTTTTATACTATAATTAAATTCACATGTGCACAACACATCCACAAAGGAATCATGCATCTCATACTTCATCTTCCAATGTCCTCAGTACGTGGCCCACACAGAGCAACTTCGTACATGTCAGTACGTGGCTCACACAGGCACCTACATACTTCTTATCTACATGTGGCCCACTACCCACACAGGGTACATAACATGGCCCACACAAGCGCCATTATCCACACAGGATATAACGTGACCCACACAGACACCACTACCCACACAAGGTACATAACATAGCCTACACAAGCGCCATTATCCACACAGGATATAATGTGGCCCACATAGGCACCACTCCAACTTCCGCAACATGTGCCCCACACAGGCATCACTATTCACCAATATCCAATCCCCATGACCTACCCGTCATACATCAGTAGAACAAGCTCCTCGACCTTCCAATGTCCTACCCTATATGAATGACAATATGAGCTCCTAAACCAGCCAACGTCATATCATAATTTACATTTAGGCAATATAACAACCTCCTCATGCCAACGTTATATTGAGATGCATATGAATAACCAAACTAGTTAGTTCACAAAAACGCATCAAAGCATTACCACACAGGTATCCAACATATCAATACATTCCCACACAGGAGTCAAACATAAAAATTCATTCATCATGTCATAATCATTCTAAACAACCCCTCATGCAAGCCCAAATACCATAGAAATTCATATTCAATTTATTAGAAAGAAATTGTTCTCATGCCACACGGTTTTAATATCATAAGCAATTATCCCAAATATAACCTAAAACCCAAAATCATCATTTTTCCAGTAATCAGGCTATTCTAAAAATCACATAGATAAATAATAAATTTCATATGCTCATAAATAACTGGTTCAGCTTAATAAAATACTGATATAATTTTATTCCCCCTTACATGATTCCCTGAACCATGCCTGCAGGGCCATGATGCTCACCTGAACCCTGATTCAATCAAATCAACCCCAATAAAATATTATGTTAACCTTTCCTAATTTACATTAATTAAAAAAATTAATTTATAAATAACTCATTTATCCTAATTTTGGGGCTATTTCTACAACGACCCCACGAGAAATTCGCTCTACTAGATTTGTAAAAAATCATCCATAGATTCTTGTGGTGGTGTCCAATCGTCAATTTGACTTAAAATTTAAGAAAAATTGAGGTAAGAATGAGAATTTGCCTTACCCCAAGAGATATGCCCACGTTGCTCCTATGACAAATCCACTTCGGTAGATATGTCAGTGGCGGAGAATGGAGTCTAGTGGTATTTTTGGATTTTCAATTGGGCGAGAATCCGCCATGAAATCTTAGAGAGAGGAGGAGTGGAGAGTGTGAATTGAGAGAGTTTTTTTTTTTTTTTTTTCTATTTTCCTTCCTTTGTTCTACCGCGTGAATAGTTTTTTTTTTCCTCTTTGCACTTCCCATTTTCTCCAGAAAGCTTAGCCTTTAAGTTTCCCTTTTTTTTTTTTCTTTCTTTCCTTTATCTCTTACTTTACTTTATTATATAATAACTTTATATATATACTTTTATATACATATATATATATATATATATAATTTATCCTTATATGTAATTAAGTATGCATATATATACCCAAAATCCTCAAATTTCCTAATTTAATTAATTTTCTTAATAATAATTAATTAATTAATAATAACAATTTTTTTTAATTAATATTTTTTTTTGGGTCGTTATAGTCCAAGTATCATTATGATTTTTCTCCTAGGTAAGTTGTTAAAGATGATCCACTTAGGTGTTATTTGGTTCACAGGATCCTTCGGGATACTTAGTAATGTGATGCCCATGACATCTTGTTCTCATGTTTGTTTTCAGGTTATGGTGATAACATCACTTCCCAAGGAATAAAGAATTTACACAAAACATAAGAGTCCAATTGTTGCCCACTTAGTATCTTATATTCTTATAGGCATCTTAATTTTAAGATTCAACTGTCCCCACTATTTTGGTCGATTTATGGAAATTTGAAAATATATAGTTGATGCACATTCTTATCGACCCATCTTTCTTTTTCACAAATAATACCGGTGCTCCCCAGGGCAACACGCTGGGCTGAATAAACCCCTTATCTAACAATTCCTGCAATTATTCCTTCAACTCTTTTAGTTTTGTCGGTGCCATTCTATACGGCGCTTTAGAAATCGGCATTGTCCCCGAAATTAGATCAATAGCAAATTCTACCTCTCATTTAGGAGGTAGTCCCAGAAAATCCTCGGGAAGTACATCAGGAAAATCCCTCGATATCTTCTAATCTCAACTCCCCTTATAATACCTCCTTCACACAAGCCAAATATCTTTGACAACTCTCCAAGAACAACCTCCTTGCCTGAATGGCGGATAACATCTATGGTGGGGTGCGCACATATGTCCCCACAAATTTGTACTCATGTCCTCCTAAAGGTCTGAATACTACCTCACTCTAATAACAGTCTATACTGGCATATTTAGAAACTAGCCAGTCCATCCCCAAAATTACCTCGAACCCATGCATATCTAAAATTACCAAGTCAGCTGTTAAAGACCTCCCATGAACACAAACTGGACAGCTTATGAGTACCTTCCAACACAACACTATAGCCCCAATTAGTGTAGAAACTGACAAATTGATATCTAACAACTGAGTTTCTATTCCATAAAATTTAACAAATTCCTAGGGGATAAAAGAATGAGTCACCCCTGAATCAAATAAGGCAATAACTTTATATGATACTATTGAAACAGTACCGGTCATGACATCTCCTGCCGCCTCAGCACCTCCTAGCTTCAAAGCATGGACTCGTGCAAGGGCGGTATTCCTCTTCTAACCGCCTCGGGGTGCCTGGTGACCTCCTCTATACGGTCTAGGAGCAAGCGCAATCATTGGCAGTGCTCAGCAATCTCTCGTTATATGGCCAACTTGGTAACACCACTAGCATATTACCTCCTTAACTCAGGCCCTCCTCAAACTTCCTTGCCTTATTTTCCTCATCTAGCACTAAGTACGGGGCAAATCAGGACGTCTCAACAAATCTGGCAACATACTATTGCACCGTCATGTGTCTCTGTTTCAACCTCAAAAACTATGTTGCTTTTGCACTCCTGTTAGTAGCAAGAAAGTACCGCTCAAAAATATTTCCCCGAAACAACTCAATGTCATCATTTTAGGTTCAGGCCTCTATTCCTCTAACATTCTCACTGATCTCCACTAGTGTTTAGCCTCTCCAGTCGATTTAAAAGTAGCAAATAGGATCCTATGCTTGTCAGTATGTGGGAGGACTGTGAACATCTCTTCAATCTCCTAGATCCAGTCTTCAACCCTGAATGGGTCAGCCCCTCCAGAAAAAGATGGTGGTTTCATACGTGCGAACTGCTCAATCATGCAGTTCCGCTCCTTAAAATTTCTAGCCATCTTAGAGATTCACTGGCTTATGAGGAGATACTAGTGCAGGTTTTGGACAGAAAAGAACAGGAATTGCAGAAAATCCCATTAGTAAAATTCCTATGGATAAATCACACGATGGAAGAAATTTCATAGGAGCTCGAGGAGCAGATACAATAGAAATACCCACATTTATTCAGTAGGGTTCAGCAGTAATTAGGAAAAGATGCAAATAAGTATGTAAGTTTCCTTTTGCAGGTTAATCAATTCATGTAATAATCTTTTGGTAGTATGTAGTATTTTGGTTTTGGTAGAATCTTAGTTTATGTCTTTATAATCTCCTAGGACCCTGAATGTAACCACAGTATTCCTCTACCACAAGTGAGGGTAAGTAATAAAATAAGTAGCCCATTTTATTTAAAGGATGGTGTCAATACAGATAGTAAATTTCAAGGAAGAAATATTTATAAGAAGGGGATAATGTAGAGACCTGAAGAATTATAGTAATTAAATAATAAAATAAATGAGAGAAAAGGAATATTAAAAAGGGGTTTCAACAGGGTCTCATCGAGGAGTGTAGAAGTGCTCGTCGACAAGCAAGGCCTTGGGCTCGTCGATGGGGACACGTGTCTCCTTGATGAGAAATTACCGAGAGGACTATTTTCAGAGCCTAAAACTCATCGACGAGGAGAAGGTGTTCGTTGACAAAACTCCTTCTTGGACTCATCGACGAGGGGATGTGGCTCGTCGACGAGGCCACATGGACAAGCATTCTATAAAAAGCCAAAAGTTCATTTCTGCGAGAGAATCGCATACAAAATTTTTATTTCTCTCTATAACCCCCATCTACCTTCTCTCTAGGTTTTTGGCCCAATTCTTTGCCGATTCGACGATCCAAAGCAGCCACGCTAGTCTTGGGAAGTTTCTCTTCATATCTACAGGAGTAGATCATTGATTAGGCCAACTTGGACACCATCCCAAAATTTGGGCAAGTTTATTATTTTAAGTTTTATTAGGTTTTTGGTATTTTTGGATTGAGGAGAATATGTTAAGAAAAATAATACTGAAGTTTTGTTTAGGAAAATGTAAATTTCAGGATGTTGAGTTGGAGAACACCACGAGTGTAATTTTGGAGTAATTGGTGGGCTTTTCAGTGGGCCAGGTAAGGGGATAAACTAAGTTAGTATTTTTCTTGAAATTATTTACCATATTACAACATTTATTTTCATAAATTATGTATGTATTAGTGTAGTGTTTGGGAATACTGCCATTGAACAAGAAAATGGATTTAATGTTATTTATTAGGAAATATGATTTCAAATCAGGTTATATGCTTAAAAACATTATTCATATTTGCGTAACCGTTAGAATTGGTGTATTCCCAAGAGGGGAGGGGGTGAATTGGAATTTTAGACTTTTCTCCTAGGTAGAACTAGGTGTTAGCAAAATATTACAACCTAGGGTCTTTCTATGTAGTTCCAAATACGCCAATAAATATAATATACGAAAATTTAAATCAAGCGCATCATTCACATAATAACATACACGTGCGGTAAATATAAAGTGCGGAAATATAAACAAACAGAAGATATGTTATCGGGGTTCGGCAAACTGTACCTATTTCCCCGCCTCTAACTTGCAAGCCCGAGGATTCCACTAATAGCTCACTTAAGGGTGGAGCGGCACCAATTACAACCAGATTAATTAGCACAGGGCTGACCTCAATCTTAACTAGGTCAATTTGCGGGGCTGACCTCAACCTACACGTCTTAATAGGATGGCACACCTAGCTTTCCTAACTGGGTCTAAGCCAATCCGGGACTATTCCAGGGCTAGTCTCCCTCTTCAGGCCCATACCTGGAAATACAACATATGTGTATTACAATCAAATGGTACAATAATTATGCTTTCATGTAAAGTGGATGTGTACCCAGTTACGTTCAATCACATACACCACCAATGATATAATAAGTAAGCTCAGTGTGATCTAATATATCAACTCTCAAATATATTTACCATCAGTGTAATGAGTGCATAAGAGTATCAACCAGTATGATCTTTGTATCACAATATGTGTTGAATCTAATAGCTCACACAAAGATACTAACCAGACAATATATATGTATATTTCAATCAGCAGATTTTCTCTATTGTATGATGCTCAAGTAATATATATGTTTTGTTTGCAAAAAGAGTTTAATCATTGTATTCAACGAATGATGTAAATCAATGAATATTGCAACAAATATTTTTATCACACAAACAAATATCTCTTCAAAGATTTATCAAATGAAACACACTAGATATTTGAAAGTGATTTAGAAAAAAATTTTGCAACCAAAATCAAGTACAAACTTCTCAAGATATTGCAATGATGATGCAATACTCAAAAGCTCCAACAAAGTCTTCTTAGGAAAGACTTATTGATAAAGTTCCCTAAGAACACTTGAGGATGTGCTCTCAAATAAAATAATTTCACACAAGCACAATCTTGAGAGAGCAATCCTTAAGGTACAACAACACTTAAATCACACTTACATAAGTATTTGAGAAGTAAGATCTGGTAAGAATAAGTGTTGGAGTCTCAAAATGAGTATTATGGGTTTTGAGATTTTTAGAGAACTTCTCCCTAATCAAATATGCCAATCTCTTGCTAATCTTAACAAATGATGGGCTATATATAGACATTGGAAGAATTATAGTCGTTAGGACATGTAGGGTATTATTAATATTATTTAAGATCATTTTAACCCTAATTAACCCTATTTAAAAATGTTTAACAGCGGTAAAAATCAAGGCAACCTGAGAGGTCCGGTCGACCAGAACCATTTTGGTCGACCAGAGTTTATATAATTTGGTCGACCATGTCACTTTTGAACTGAAGACTCAATCGACCGAAAGTGCCTGTCCAAAGGACGATTTTTCATTTTACCGAAGTTCGGTCGACCATACCATTTTGAACTGAATGGTTCAGTCGACCAGACAGTTGGGACTTCTCCCGAGGACCTTTGGTCGACCAGGTAGTTGGTATACAAATTTGGCTCAGTCGACCAGATAGTCAATTTGTTGACCTCAGGGGGTTTCGATTGACCAGGGATTTTGAACTACACTGGTTTAATCGATCGGGACGTTGGTCAACTGTTGACTCAGGCCAGTTTCGGTCAACCAGGGCAAAAAGAACTGCCTTGGTCAGTCGACCGAAAGTGCACAATGTGTGCATTTCAATCTTGTTTTGAATCACTCAAACCCTAATCAAGTGCCTAAGATTCATAGGTGCAATGGTAAGTGTCCTAGGATCATTTATGTCCAATTAAAGACACCAAAAAAGTTCGGTGTCGGTTGATCGAAAAAACCCTAAGGTCTAAGGTCATTTTCAGTTTACGATTTGTTTAAGCTTACGTAATAAATCATGCATGTGATGTTTGTGAGCTTATTACAAACCAATCCCTATTTACTATTATAGACCAATTACATGAATGAATTATATATATTATAACACAATGGTCTTCAATCTTTACTTGCTTTGTGCCCATCTCGATCTTGACAATTTTAGTTCCTACACAAAACCTCAAACACCTACTAGATACAATGAGTATTTGTCATAATCAAAACCGGGCGTGACCTATAAGGTCAACAGTGGCATAAGTATACTTTTCATGAAATTGTATTATATTAGAATATTGTGATCTTCCCAAAATAAGCATGTTTCCTTAGTTTTCAGGAAAACCATGAAAACAATACACGAACTATGTTTAAAGTGTGGTATTGAAACAATACAGGGATTTCAAAACTATGTATGTTAAAATATGCCGACGTAAGGGCCGTAATTTTACAAGACATACTAAGCCGGCGTAAGGGTTATGATTTTACATGATATAATATGTCGGCGTAAGGGTCATGGTTTTACATGATATACTATGTTGGCACAAGGGTCGTGGTTTTACCAGTTATATTATGCCAGCATAAGGGCCGTGATTTACACGATATAATATGCCAGCGTAAGGGTCGTGGTTTACATGATATGATATGCAAAAGTTCATGAAAATATTATTATGACAAAAAGTATTATGAAACAGCTATGAATCATTATATAAAACTTATTATAAGTTATCAGAACTCGGATGGTTTGATTTAGGCTTTCACGAAGCACGGTACTATAGCTATATGTTCACAATCATGTATATGTTAGTGCTACCACATGTCGTAAGGGACTGTGAGAGAACGGCAGTCAATGTGGTTTCATGGTAGTGCAAGCGTCCCTCTGGTAGTCTGGACCAGGAGGGGCATACCTATCATACTTATAGACTTATGTTGATCTAGCGTCATCGGCCAACCATTGCTAGGTCCCACCTTCGGGTCGCACAACCTAGTCATGTGGAGGTAAGACATGACACCAGCTAGCTATCCATCTAGGGTGTTATTTCATGTACAGTTATATAAGATGATTTTCATGTATAGAAACTCAGTATGTAATACTATGTTATGATAAATTATATTTTATCCAGATATGATACAGACAGTTTTACCAAATATGATTTTTGTACTGTTACATGTATAACACGAAAATACTCATGTTGCCACTCATTGATGTTAGTTTATTTCTCTTACTGAGAGGTTTCTCACCCCAACTATATAAACATTTCACGAAACTCAAATAGAAGAGCGGATAAAGCTCCGCAGCGTTAGAGGTTGACTATCCTACCCTGTTAGAAGGGTAAGTCGTTATGCTAGGGTCTGATGGATTTTTGGGTTATGACCCTAGGGCACTTTTTGGTCTTTTTGGATGTGTATATGCATATGATAGGTTTGGTAGAACTCTGGTATTGTGTTGGTTGGATGACTTGATATGTATATGATTTTATGTTTTCCGCTGCTTAGGTATCAGAGTTGTATTTTAGGTATATCCCTAGTACCCATGGGTCCAAGTTGATCATGTTTTATCATCTTAATAAGATATCAGGATTATTATATTAAATGTTATTATAAAAAAAAATTATGGTAAAACAGGCAGGTCTTTATATATAATACTTCTATATTTAATACTGATAATACTTTACTACATTACTCTGTATGTTGTTATCTCTGTATTATTCATCACATTCATATTCATATTCATATTCATATTCTATATTTCTCATTTCTATATTCATGTATGCTTTCACATATTATTTTTTCATATCATTCCCATCTGCTGTTCTTATATCTGTTGTTTTCATATCTACTATTTCCATATGTGTTGTTCTCATATTATCAATGGTTGAATTAACAATTATGCATTTAGAACTCTCTATACTAATGAAAAATCATAGACATGCTTCTGCCCCATGACAGGTTGTGCGGCCCAAAGGCTGGACTTAACCTTGGTCAGCCCTCTAGAGTTAAATCAATCACATTTTACAGTCTGTAAGTCCAATGGGCTGTTCCCATACTGGTCTAGAATCTAGGAGGACACTACCCTTCCCAACACAACTGATCATCTAGTCTCCACACTCTATCTAAGACATGTGGGTGCACTAGCGCTTCCATAATTACCCGCAACAATACTGTGCCAATTCTAGTCCACTGGAGTTCTTAAACAATACATTGTAATCTAACATTGCCAAACACATGAAAAATAAATCATATCACATTTTAATTCTCAATACATTTCTAGTATTTCTTGCATCTTATACATATATCATAGTTTAACATAGAAACCTAATTTTACTTATGCCACACAATTTAACAACATATATGTTAACTTTGGTATATTCCCAAGAGGGGGGTGAATTAGGTAATTAAAATTTTCTTCCTAAGTTGATTTCAATTCCACAATTAGTAACTCCCAACCTAGGGTTTATGTAAGCATGTACCAATATCCCAACAGAATAATACTGAGCAGATATATAAAATAGATGCAGCAGACTCAGTATTTCCAAATCATTCATAGTATTTAAATCATGCACAACATTCATATAACTATTCAAATATAAACATACATGTGCATAATTAAAGAGAGAGCCGACATAGGATATGTTATCGGGGTCCGACCAACTATGCCTACGTCCCTGCCTTGGCTCACCAGCACAAGGATTTCACTATAAGCTTATTTCACAGGTGGAGTGACACTGGTTACAACCAGGTCAATTAACGAGACTGACCTCAACCTACAACCACACCTTACTAGGATGGTGCACCTAGTTTTCCTAACTGGGTCTAAGCCAATCTAGAATTATTCAACAGGACTAGTCTCCCTCCTCATGCCCACACCTGGAATACAAGAGATATAAAAATTTGGGTACTCGAAAATATGCTTCTAATCAAGAAGATATGTACTACAATACAACATAGTATAATCAATGCACATCAATAGTATAGGAATTATAAGCTCAGTGCCAAATGTGTCCAACTACACTCTTACTAACGTCAATAGGCAATCAAAGCAATAAGTGTATTTTTCAAACAATCTTTGAAACAATCAATCACAATATCTCAATCACACGTAGGGTTTCAAAGATATCCAAATAGTTTAATTAAAATATCTTTAAGATGATTTTTTCAAGATTCTAGCACATGAGATATTTGAAAAACAAGCTTGTGAAACCTATTTTTTGCACAATAAAATACAAGCTTATAAGTCTTGCAATACAAGTGCCAAGACTCACAAGCTACAAGGTTTTCCCCAAAAAATATTTATTGATTTAAATCGGGGGAAAAACTCTTGGCTAAAACTCTCAATAAAAATAAACACACAATCAACACAATGAGAGTTTTGGCTAAGTAGGAACAATAAGGAAACACTCAAGGAACTCTTACTAAGTTTGATTTTGCAAAAGAATAGCAAAGAGTGAGATTATAGGGTTTTTATTTGAAAAATGAACTTGGAAAATTTCAAAGAATTTTTGCCCTAATCACAATGCTAATCCACCCTTAATTTGACAAATGAATGTGTATATATAGAGAAGGGTTAAAATATAGTTGTTGGGGACTCAAGAGTAATTATTAAATTTTTTTTCTAAAAATGTTTAGGAGAATTAACCCCATTTAGCCCCTCTTAACTGCGATGAAATATTCTGCAACCCGAGAGTTTCAAGCACCTGACCTGAAGTTCGGTCGCCCGAACAGACATAAAGGAAAAAGTGATTTTTGAACGTTCGAGTGCCTGAATAAGGGTTTGGTCTGATGAACCAAAGGCGATTTCAAAAGACTGTGGTTCAGTCACCCGATCCTGAGTTTGGTTTGCCAAACTCATGTGTTTAGTAGCCTGAGGCGTATTTGAATGTGGGAGTCTGGGTTGCCAAGTTGGTGGGAAAAGTCATAGTAATGGTTCAGTCGCTCGTGGATGCTATGGTCAAAATGGTTCGGTCACCCAAAGCCAGGTCAACCTTCTGACTAGTCAAGGGTTCGGTCACCCAAGGAATTTTGAACACCGGGGGTTCGGTCGCCCAAATCCTCACTATTTTGCCCTATAAGTCTAGTTTTACTTCAATTAATTCCCCTAATATTATAAGTGATTTTAGGGACTAACCTAAGTGTAAGTCTAAGGACCTAGGGTCTCTTTAAGGTCTAGGTTTTTCAATTAAGCCTAAAAACCTAGTGTCTTTGTCTATGGTCATTTAAGCTTTATAGTTCCTACATGCATGATGCACATTAATTATATTGTGTTGTATTGTAGCACATATCTTCTTATTGAGAAGCATATTTCCGTGTATGCAAATTTTTATATGTGTTGTATTCCAGGCATGGGCCTAAAGAGGGAGACTAGCCTTGTTGAATAGTCCCGAATTGGCTTAGACCTGATTAGGAAAGCTAGGTGCACCATCCTGGTAAGGTACGATTATAGGTTGAGGTCAACTTGGTTAATTAACCTAGCTGTAACCGGTGCCGCTCCACCTGTGAAGTGAGCTTATGGTGGAATCCTTGTGCTAGTGAACCAAGGCGGGGACATAGGCATAGTTGGCCAAACCCCGATAACATATCCTGTGTTGGCTCTCTCTATCCTTACACTCTTTATATCTCAACAATTTAATTTATGCACATGTATGTTTATATTTGAATAGTTATATGAATGTTGAGCATGCTTTAAATACTGTGAATGATTTGGAAATACGGAGTTTGTTGCATATGTTTTATATGTCTGCTCAGTATTATTCTGTTGGGGTATTGGTACATGCTTAGACAAACCCTAGGTTGGGAAATACTGATTGTGGAATTGAAATCGACCTAGGAAGAAATTTTTAATTACCCAATTCATCCCCTTTCTTAGGAATACACCAAAGTTAACAATTGGTATCAGAGTCTCATTGCATACACTTAAACGTTTCTGCAAAAGATCACAATAACTCAAATTGGTGTATCCACATTCGGTGAGGGACAATCACCTTTTTGCCCTCCATTGTTTTATGGTGTAAATTATACCCATTGGAAAATGAGAATGAGCGTATTTATAAAATCTATGTACTGGAAGGTCTGGCAGGTGATTGTTGAGGGAATTCGTATGCCTTTGAATGAAAATGATAATTGTTTAATGCATGCAAATTCATATGCCATGGAATTGTTATACTATGCTTTAGATTCTTATATTTTTCATGAAATTATGACATGTAAAGATGTGAGGGATATCTGGGAAAAGTTTGAAAAGAAATATGGAGAGTCCTGGGAGAAGGAGATCACCACTTTGATAGTGTCGAGCTCAAATGATCTGGAAGTGGTAAATCACGAGGATAGTGCAATAACAGAATGTAAGGCATATGATTCTCTTTCTAACTCGATGGATGATTCTTTTGTTGAATGTTGTGGTGCTTCATGTGCTGAATCATCTATTGAATCCTGTTATTGATGCATTTGATGGTTCTTATGTAGAATACGAGAATATATTATGCATTGAATAATCTATTGAAAATCATGATTACACTGTCGACATTGCATGCAATGATTCATATAATAACTATGATATATCGTATGATAATCATGTGCTAAATTGATAAATGAAAGCATGTCTTCGTATGAAAAGTTAGATAAAACTTTATTGAAAATGAATAAATTTCTAGCGAAGTTATCTAAGGAGAAATCCTTCTTGAAAAGGAAAATAAAAGCATGGCAAAGCAATTAGGAGAAATAAAAGATTATTATGTCATCTTAGAAAAGAGAAAGATTAAGAAGATCTTATAAATTATCTGCTTAGAAGAAGAAATTGATGATTATTCTAGAGCTACACTCATAGTTTTAAATATAAAGAATAATCATAATAAATCCTTAGAAATTAAAAATAAAAATATTTTCAAAAAGAATTTGGGATTATCATATGATTCCCACTCTCATGCCTCAACAAGTAATCATAAGAGTTGTAAGCATAATCTTTCATGTATTTACAAAACTTGCTTACATTATAAAAGAAAAGGGCACAATTGTTTTATTTGCTCATCCAGAAGTGCCAGAGGCTTAGAAGGAGAGATGAAATGGATAATCAACAAAGCAAACCCTGTAGGACCTAAGGAAAAATGGATTTAAATTTATATTACTTAATTATTTAATGCTTCCTTAGATCGTAGGTTTAGGTTTAGGGGGTTGTGATGATTGTAGATTTAGGAAGTGGTTGTTGCTTAAAATGAAAATCTTAGTATATGCACACACTAAACACTATTTTGTTATACTAAGAATCTTTATCCACTTCCAAATGGACATGACATATATGCCTGGTATTTAATTCAAAATGCTTAACCCATGCTAACGTGAAAATCACAAGTTTAAGCATACCTTTGTCCATTGCACAAAATTGAGCTTTAGGAAATTCATCTTGCCTTATATCATTTTACCCTAAACTCATCAATCAAAATTGAGTCATCACTCTAGGTATAAGCATGAGTAATCATAAATTCCATATTTATCTAGTGCCACAAAAAGTCAACCTCCTTGTAATCAAAATTAGAGGCATCCACCAAGGGATTGCTTCCTTTGAGTTCAAAATAAAAATCCTCTATTTTTGGTTCACCATCTTCTCCATAGGAAATATTTACCAACCATGATCACATTCGGTAAAGTTTTCATCCTATTCCATGGTTCGTATCTTTACTCAAAATAGTGATCATACTTAAAGGATACTTTCCAATCACCAAAGAGCTACAGTCAAAATTCATATACTCTTTAGTGCTCTTTGCCAAAATAGTTAGGACAATATCTTTAGACTTCTTATCCTGAAAAATGTCCTGCCTATCCTAAATACTCTTCTGTACCCATTAGTGATTTAATTTTCATAGAGTATTTACTCAAACTCCCTTCACAAGCTCTCAAAATTTAAGTCAAAACCTTTAGAGCTTCATCTTCGTGAATTAAGTTAAATGGCTAATATGATTGGTATAGGTTTCAACATATATGAAAATGCAAAGTTTCAAGAAACCTATGCACCATCCTTAAAGTTTAATGCCATTTGAACTTGTGCCTCTCACGCATTGATATTCATAAAAGAAAAGGGGCATGTGTTGGCTTTTGACTCTAAAGAAGTATTGTTTATGACTTTTTGGTCTGATAAGCCTAAGAACTCAAAGGCAAGCTAAAATCATTAAAAAAAAATAACTCTTGGTTATTGAACTTGAAGATGAAAGAAAAGCATAAAATGAGTCGAGTGCATAACTCAGAGGGAGCATTTATCTTTCATGGTTATAAATTGAAATGCTCTCTTGGTATCATATCCTTTATGCCCATATATCTTTCTGAACAGCATTGCAAATCGCTATCCATAATGCAATAAATGATTGAATCTCTTTTATGGATGATTTATATATTACATGATTGATTTTTGAGCTACTTGATTGCATGCTTGTGTTGAATGCCTCCTGCATAGCGATTGCAGTGGATGTGAATTTCATGTTAGTAATGGATATAGGTTCTTGTGTGCCTTAAACTAAATTATAAATTACTTGTTTGAACCTATCAGGTATAAGTTTTATGGGAAAATGTCCAATTTATAGACGACAAGCTGCCAAAATTTTGATAGGAATTTTCCCAACTTAAAACCATGTACAAAGATGATTATGTTAAAATGAAAGTTAAAATATTTTTTGAAATGATGAGTGAAAATCAAATTGAATATTTTTCATCCTCACATAATCATTGAGAACAATTAGGGGAACTTAGCTCCATCCCTAGATAAAGAGCTTAAAGTGTCACGCCTCGAACCCAGGAAAAGGACCTAGGGGTGAAAATGTAATCTAACTTGTCCCTGTATAATACAAACCATCCACGGATTCAGTACAAAGGATGAGGGTCCGACCTTGTGGGGTTCCTAGGCACCCTATACACATCCCAACACAACAGAATATACGCAGCAGAAATAGGTCTTTCTATACAAGCATGATACCATACCAGAGTCTATACAAGAGCAGAAACAAGGCTCTATCATACAATGTACAATCGGGTGCCCAACATGTCTCAAAACGACAACCCACAAAACACAAGTCCTAGCACTTACCCAAGCGCTACCCGTAGTACACCAGCCACTACGCTCCTGACACAAGGACGCTAGTTCTAGTTACTCAAAGGACCTGAAAAATATGTAGTACAGTTGGGGTGAGACACCTCTCAGTAAGGAAGAATGCAGGTTATATCGATGTGTGGCATTTGAGTGTTATCATGATGCAACATACACGCCGTTAAATATAATTCCAGTACTAATTTCACAATAGTACATACACACATGCACACACATGATCAGCAATCTTGGTGTCGTCACACCCTTCGGCCCGAAGATGACCCGCTACATACGGAGTTGGCCCGTAGCCAACCCGCGAACACGGCGCCACCGGCACATGGCTAGTCCCAGATTCCCATGGCATCGTACCGATGCTAACTGGTGGATCCATACCCTTCGATGATCAGTTGGGATAAGCTCACGCCCTCGGATATAGAGTCGGACACTCTGCCAACCTATGGCCAGCAATTTAATACACCCTCGGATATAGAGTCAGACACTCTCAGTACCTGGAACAAATTCGAAATCATGTTCTTACTCGCATTTCAACCAAACATAACATAAACATGCATGCTCATATAACCAAACAAACCACACCCATTTTGTAATTTAAAATCATGGTTTTCCAAACATATTCAATTTAAAACAAGTCAATGCACAACCATTCCTATAACACAGTATAAATCAACATATACAATTGGTTTTCGACAAAACCAGGGATGCAGCCCGTCGCCCCCTTTTCCCAAAACTGTAATCATGAAAAATCCATAGTTTTTTCCCTTTACATCCCCCCAAATGAGTAGCCAAAACACACATAAGACCGTGAACCACTGTTCTACCAAGTCCAATTTCAAAAATAACTGATATAAACACAATTCCACTTACCTTTCCCCCAAATGGAAAATCCCAAACTCTAAGGCTCCTAAACAACGAACCGAGTTCCAAAACCTTCACAACTCCATCCTCTACCAAACTACCAGATCAGAAAAGAAAACTGAGCCTTACCTCGATTTTAAGTTGAAACTCGAAAATTTCCAAAACAGGATTCTGATCCGTAGGTTTTGTAGAGAATCCTTCCACGATCCTTGTGGTAACTTCGGATCATCAAATCAGATGATGAACGGCGAAGAAATCTAAAGAGATGGAGAGTAGGAAGAGTTTCTAGAGAGATAGAGAGAGAAAATGAGATTTCTTAGTTGAGAAGTAATGAAAATATCTATTTATAGCCCTTTGACCCGGCCACTTCTCGTCGACGAATTGCATCCTCGTCGACGAGACCTTATAGTTTTCTCGTCGATGAGCCTGGGATTTTTGGTTTTCTAAAATCCCTCGGTTCCTCTTTATCGATGAGCCCTGAAATTCGTCGTACTTCATAATAACTCTCGGTTTCTCCTCTTCGACGAACACCTGCTCCCCGTCGATGAGAAAGGTGAGGCCTTCGTCGACGGACTCTAGCATCGTCGACAAAGCCTATTTAATTACCTTTTTACCCCTCTCTTATTTAATTAAACCCCTATTTCACTATGCGGGTTCTTACAGTCTCCCCTCCTTACAAAATTTTGTCTTCGAAATTTACAATCTCTCATTCATGAACTCATTCATACAACTGAATACATACATGCAACTCTAGAGAGAAACTGATAACTACTACAACGTAGCCCCATCATAACACATACATACATACATACCCTCACTTATGGCGGAGGAATACAGTGGTAACAACATAAACTGTCTCAGGAGTTCACAATACACACTCCCGATGACTAACCACCTATCCTAACCCAAAGTAGGATAACGTACACGTACTCAAAACAACTGTGGATACTTTTGGCATATTTCCGTTTCCAATTCCCAAAAAGCTTCCTCAACCTCGTGGTTTTGCCGCAATACCTTCACTAAAAATATCTCTTTAGTACGAAGCTTATGAACTTTACGGTCTAGAACCTAAATATGTATCTCTTCATACGCTAAAGTATCCCCAATTTCCAAATCATCATAATTGATAACATGTGATGGATCCAACACGTATCTCCTCAACATGGACACGTGAACACATCATGGACCCTCGAAAATGCTAGGGGTAGTGCAATCCTGTAGGCTACTGGACCCACTCACTCAAGAACCTCGAATGGTCCGATGTACCTCGGGCTCAACTTGTCATTCCTTCCAAATCTCATCACCCCTTTCATCGGAGCGATACGTAGAAATACCTTACCCCCCACCTCCAACTCTAACTCATAGCGGCGAACATCTTCGTAACTCTTCTGCCGACTTTGAGCTGATTTAATCCTCTCCCGGATCAAACCCACCTTCTCAGACACCTGCTGCACAAGTTTAGATCCTAACACCTGACGTTCACCAATCTCATTCCAACATAAAGGAGATCGACACCTTCGACCATACAGAACCATGAATGGTGCCATCTCGATACTAGCCTAGAAGCTGTTATTATAAGCGAACTCTACTAGTGGCATAAATTGTATCCAGCTACCACCAAAGTCTAACACACAAGCTCACAACATATCTTCCAAGATTTGTATCGTCCTATTCGACTGTCCATCGATTTGGGGGTGGAACGTTGTAATGAAAGTAAGCTTTGTCCCCAATGCCTCCTGCATGCTCGTCCAGAATCAAGAAGTAAACCTTGGGTCTCGATCTAACACAATGACCACCGATACTCCGTGCATTCGAACTATCTCCTACACGTACAGGTCTGCTAGCCTACTCAAAGGGTAGCCAACCTTCATAGGTATGAAATAAGCAGATTTCATCAACCTGTCCATGATCACCCAGATAGCATTCTGCCCGTGAAGTGCTGGTGGCAATCTGGTCACAAAGTTCATGGAAATATGCTCCCATTTCCACACCGAAACAGGAAAAGGCTACAACAGCCCTCCTGGCCTCTAATGTTCAGCTTTCACCTGCTGACATGTCAGACACTGCTCCACGAACTAAGTAATCTACCTCTTCATACCATACCACAGAAGGTCTCGCACAAGTCCCGTTACATCTTTGTGCTACTAGGATGTACCGTATACAAAGAACGATATGCCTTTTCTAGAATCATCCTTCTGATCTCATCATCGTTCAGAACACATAGCCTGGTCCAAAACCTCAATACACCTCCTTTAGAGAGGTTAAAATCTGTAACCAGTCCTTGCAGTACCTTTTCCCTAACCTTTGCCAACTCTGCATCACTAGCCTGTGCAGCCTTTATGTGCTCAATCAAAGTCGGCTGGATCACCAAGCTAGCAATGAAAGCTTGATAATCACCAACCATCAACTCCATGCCAAGGCTTTCCAGATCCCATCTGATATGATGCTGAGTTACAACTGCAGATACTGCCGCATGCTCTGACTTTCGACTCAACGCGTTAGCTACCGCATTAGCTTTCCTCGGGTGATAACTGATCATGTAATTGTAGTCCTTGATTAACTCTAGCCACCGTATCTTCCTCATATTCAGCTTCTTCTACATGAAAAAGTACCTGAGGATCTTGTGGTCAGTAAAGATCTAGCATTGCACACCATACAAGTAATGTCATTAGATTTTCAGTGCATATACAACAACAGCCAACTCTAGATCATGCGTAGGGTAATTTTTCTCGTATTCTTTCAATTGTTGAGAAGCATACGCTACTACCTTACCCTGTTGCATAAGCACAATCTCAGACCCTTCATAGATGCATCGCTATAAATCACAAACCTGCCATCCCCCAAAGGAATGGTCAAAACCGAAGCAGTAACCAGCCGGTGCTTCAACTCCTGAAAGCACTGCTTGCAATCACTGGTCCATTCAAACTGCATTCCCTTCCTATTCAATCGAGTTAGAGGCCCTGACAATTTAGAGAAACCTTCCACGAACTGACGATAGTAACCCGCCAGTCCTAGAAAACTCTGAACCTCCTGAACATTCTTCAACCTCACCCAGTCGACCACAACTTTGATCTTGCTAGGATCAACTGAGATACCATCACCAGTCACCACATGGCTTAAGAATGCCACCTGATCCAACCAGAATTCACACTTCTTAAGTTTAGCATACAACTTCTTCTCTCGCAGAATCTGTAATACTAACCTCAGATGATTATCGTGCTCTTCTGAACTTCTCGAGTATACCAGAATATCATCAATGAATACGACCATGAACCAATCCAGGTACTCATGGAAAACCCTATTCATAATATTCATAAATACTGTCTGAGCATTCATCAACCCAAAAGTCATAACTAAGAACTCATAGTGGCCATATCTGGTTCGCAAAGTCGTCTTTGCAACATCGTTAGATCTAACCCTCACCTGATGATATCCTGACCATAAGTTGATCTTCGAAAAGACCCGCGTCCCCTGTAATTGGTTCAAAGAGATCATCTATATGAGGTAAAGGATAGCAATTTTTCACAGTTACCTTATTAATCTCACGGTAATCAATGGACATCCGCATCGACCCGTCCTTTTTCTTCACAAATAATACTGGAGCTCCCTAAGGTGAAACACTAGGTCGAATGAATCCTTTGTCCAATAATTCATGCAATTGCTCCTTCAACTCTCGAAGTTCTGCTAAAGCCATCCGGTATGGAGCTTTAGAGATCAGCGCCTTACCAGGCAACAATTCGATTGCAAACTCCACCTCATGATCTGGAGGTAAACGGGTAAATAATCTGGAAACACATCTGGGAACTCGCTGACTACCCAAATTTCCTCGAGTCTCTACTCATCCCGTGGTGATTCCTTCACACAAGCTAGGTACCCCTGACACCCATCCAAAAGTAACCTCCTCGTCTGTAATGCCGATAGAATCTGTGGTGTCGAACGCACCCACGATCCTATAAACTCGTACTCCTGCTCCCCAGGAGGTCTGAACACTACTACCTTCGTACGATAGTTGATTACAACATAACTGGAGAACAACCAATCCATCCCCATAATGACATTGAACCCCGACATGTTGTATACTACAAGATTCGTCTGTAGAAACTTCCCCTGAATTACCACTGGTCAGTCTCCCAACATCTTCCTACAAAATGATATACTCCCAGATGCTGTAGGAATAGATAACACCTCATTCATCACTTGGGTCTCAACCCCACACCGTCCAACAAAACTCACATATATAAACAAATGGATTGCACCCAAATCAAACAAAACAGAAGCTTTATTTGAAAGCAATAATAAGGTACCTGTCACTACGTTCCCCGCATGCTCAGTGTCCACTAGAGTAAAAGAGTATACTCTAACCAGAGTTGTATTTTCCTGAATAGTTCCCTAAGGTATCCGATTGCTCCCTCGGTTCACACTAGATGCAGGCACGTCTCGCTTCAGTGCGTGACAATCGCGAAACATGTGACCTGATTGGCCACAGTTGTAGCAATTAACCCCAAATGACTGACACTCACCCTTGTGCCATTTGTGGCATCTAATACAACACCCACTAGTCTTACTCTCTTGAGAACTCTGGCGCTCGATATTCTGATTGTAACCCGAGCCCTTGTTCCTCTTCTTCCATGATCCCTGACGAGATCCTGACTGAGAACCAGAAGGTACTGTCCTCTTCCTCAACTCCTGATCCACCTCATTCTCTCAGATACCAGTCTCAATCACCATGGCTTTATCAACCAAAACCGAGAAATTGTAGATCTAAAGCATACCCACCAATCTACAGATATCCTTTCTCAGGCCCTTCTCGAACCTCCAAGTCTTCTCATACTCAGTCGAGATCAAACACAGCGCAAAGCAAGATAGCTCAATGTATAGAGCTGCATACCCCTGCACCATCATACTCCCCTGAGTCAGACCAAAAAACTCATCCGCCTTCGCATCACGTACTGAAGCAGCGAAGTATCTGTCAAAAACACCTCCTCAAAACAGCTCCACGTCATCTCCTCTAGACCGACTCTCTGCTTCTCTAGTAGACTCACTGCAGTCCACCATTGACTCACCTCCCCAGATAGCTGGAAAGTAGCATAGAGGACTCGCTGCCTATCCGTACAATGTGGGACCTCCAAGATCCTCTTAATCTTCTCCATCCAGTCCTCTGCTATAGTTGGGTCATGTCCCCCAGAGAACGTCGGAGGGTGCATACGTGTGAACCTCTTAATGGTGCACCCGCAGTAATAGGAGAGCGTTCGCGTCTCCTCACACTTCGCCTATTCTCTCGCAAAACCTGCCTTATCAAACCTCGAGGCATAGATGGAGACTCATCACTTGCAATCTCCTTGGAGCCACTTCCCAGGTCATTATCCTTGGACTCCATTCTGAAACACAATAGAAATCTATCAGTATCCCTACAACACATATAGTTAATACAATTATCTATCCCCAATCATGTTAACTATTCCCTACCAAGTTCAGGTCTGTCCTACCACACCGAAACGAAAGTCATCAATGGTCTGCCCTACTTTTACTGAAATCATCATTCCAGAAAAAATACAGAATACTGCCAACAAGCCCTGGTCGAGCAACTGAACGACTCTCAACCAACTCTACCCACATCCAACATCCTATACTCTGGTATGTACTCACAGCTAAGCCTAACCAAGTCTATAAGACCTAACAACCTGGTTAGCTTTGATACCAAACTGTCACGCCCTGAACCCTGAAATGGGACCTAGGGGTGAAAATGTAATCTAACATATCCCTACATTATACAAACCATCCACAGATACAGTACAAAGGATGAGGGTCCAGCCCGTGGGGTTCCCAAGCACCCTATACACATCCAACATCCTATACTCTGGTATGTACTCACAGCTAAGCCTAACCAAGTCTACAAGACCTAACAACCTAGTTAGCTTTGATACCAAACTGTCATGCCCTGAACCCTGGAATGGGACCCAGGGGTGAAAATGTAATCTAACATGTCCCTGCATTATACAAACCATCCACAGATACAGTACAAAGGATGAGGGTCCGACCCCGTGGGGTTCCCAAGCACCCTATACACATACAAACACAACAAAATATATGCAGCAAAAATAGGTCTTTCTATACAAGCATGATACCATACCAAAGTCTATACAATAGCAGAAAAAAGGCTCTATCATACAACGTACAACCGGGTTCCCAACATGTCTCAAAACGGCAACCTACAAAACACAAGTCCTAGCATTTACCCAAGTGCTACCCGCAGTACATCGGTCACAACGCTCCCGACACAAGGACGCTAGTTCTAGTTACTCAAAAGACCTGAAAAATATATACGTACAGCAGGGGATGAGACACCTCTCAGTAAGGAAGAATATAGGTTATATCGGTGTGTGGCATTTGAGTGTTATCATAATGCAACATACACGTAGTTAAATGCAGTTCCAGTACTAATTTCACAATAGTACATACACGCACGCACACACATGATCAACAATCCTAGTGTCGTCACACCCTTCGGCACGAAGCCGGCCCTTGACATACAGCGTTGGCCCGTAACCAACCCGCAAACACGGTGCCACCGGCACATAGCTAGTCCCAGACTCTCATGGCATCGTATCGCTGCTAACTGGTGGATCCACACCCTTCAGTGATCACCCAAAATAGGCTCATGCCTTCGAATATAGAGTCGGACACTCTCAGTACCTGGAACAAATTTGGAACCACGTTCCTACTCGCATTTCAACCAAACATAACATAAACATGCATGCTCATATAACAAACAAACCACACCCATTTGGTAATCTAAAATCATGGTTTTCCAAACATATATAGTTGAAAACAAGTCAAGGCATGACCATCCCTGTAACACAGTATAAATCAACATATACATTTGTTTTTCAACAAAACCAGGGATGCAGCCCGTCACCCCCTTTTCCCAAAACTGTAATCATGAAAAACCCATAGTTTCCCCCTTTAGATCTGCCTAAATGAGTAGTGAAAACACACACGGGACTGTGAACCATAGTTCTACTGAGTCAGATTTTAAAAATAACTGATATAAACACAATTCCCCCTACCTTTCTCCCAAATGGCAAATCCCAAACTCTAAGGCTCCTAAACAGCGAACTGAGTTCCAAAACCTACAAATCATAGTACAGAATATACTTACAACTCCATCCTCTACAAAACTACTGGATCAGAAATGAAAATCGAGCTTTACCTCGATTTTAAGCCGAAATTCGAAAATCTCCAAAACGGGATTTTGATCCATAGGTTTTGTAGAGAATCCTTCCACGATCCTCGTGGTAACTTTGGATCATCAAATCAGATGATGAACGACGAAGGAATCTAGAGAGATTGAGAGTAGGAAGAGTTTCTAGAGAGATAGAGAGAGAAAATGAGATTTCTTAGGTGAGAAGTAATGAAAATATCTATTTATAGCCCTTTGACCCGGCCACTTCTCGTTGACGAAACGCGTCCTCGTCGACGAGACCTTACAGTCTTCTTGTCGATGAGACCATGACCTCGTTGATGAGCCTAGGATTTTCGGTTTTCTAAAAACCCTTGGTTCCTCTTCGTCAATGAGCCCTGAAATTTGTTGCACTTCAAAATACCTCTTGGCTTCTCCTCGTCGACGAATGCCTACTCCTCGTTGACGAGAAATGTGAGGACTTCGTCGATGGACTTTGGCTTCATCAACAAAGCCTATTTAATTACCTTTTTACCCCTCTCTTATTTAATTAAACCCCTATTTCACGATTTGGGTTCTTACATAAAGGATTCATATGCATCAATTCACATTCTTGAATATTGAGGCTCTTCAGAAAACCTTGAACAACATATATAGTGTATAACAACAATATATTCATATGTTCACTGAAAATAAGCCAACCCATAATCATCGTTCATATACTGAAAATATACATTTAATTGTTTACACAATTAACTAGAAAATCTGCCATTTTAACTTTCCATTTTCACAAATAATATCTAGTGGCATAGTTCTAGGCTCAAAAATTTACAATTCAAATGATTGGCTTTTCAGAACTCATGTGAAAATCATATACATATATACATAATATTTCCATTTTTCACTGATTATTTCCACAAAAATCCTGATTTAATATATTCCCCTTACCTGATTTCCTGAATTACGCCAGTAGGAACCCCAAAATGATGTTTGTGGCGCTCACCCGAACTCTGAATCAAAAACTTTAGTTTAATTAGATAAACCCCAAATAACCTATTATTTCAACATTTTCTCAACTTATAAACCTCGAATAAAGATTTAAAATCCCAAAAATTAGGAATCCTAACCCTTACCTCAACGTTGGAGCGATTCCTAAAAAGCCTAGTTTAGAAATCTGATCCGTTAGATGTGTAAAGAATCTCCCCTAGAACACCGTAGCGGTTTTCGTTTATTGATTTTGGCTGAATCTGGGTCAAAATCTTAGAGAGAAGGTAGAAAGAAATGTTTTAAAGAGATAAAAATGAAGAAGAATGAATTTCTTCGCCGAGAAGCAACCTTAGATCTTCTTATACACGATATTGCCACATGGCTTCATCGATGAGAAGACAAGATTTGTTGACGAACCACCGAAGGGAATTCGTCGAGAGAGGATGCATTCATCGATGAAACCTAAAATCTGAAATTTACTCTCTCGAGATATCTTCGTCGATGAAGGACTGAACTTTGTCAACGATCCCTAAAAGATCACTCATCGACGAGGTCTGCTGCCTTTTTCTTTTAAAATTTTCCTTTTCCCCCTTATTATTTATTTATCTATTCTATTTATTATCTTTCCTAATTATTTTAATAGTTATAATTTTCCAGGTCTCTACACCTATAGACTTTGATAAGGAATGAATTAAATTTATTGAGGAAAAAAATCTCTAAAATAATGATGGTTTTCTCATTTATGGAACATCATCATCTTTGGGCTCTAGTTTAGTCCAAGAAAAAAGTTTTTGCAAGTGTGTTCACCATTGTCGATAGTAATTTTTTATTGAACAATCAAAACTGCGCAATTGAACCCTGAATCAAAACACTAGACTGAGAATTAGGGCAAGAAAATCCCTAGTTTTCCCTTTCTCTATGTTCATGTCGTTGATATTTGTGGTATTTCTACTCCTTTTTTACCCATTTCAACCATTTTAAGTTTTTTGAAATGATCATAAGTGGTTAAGAGAGGTTTGAAAAAGTTTTGAACTTTTTGCATGAAAATCAAGAAAAAAACCTTATCTTTATGATTTTTCTCCCTTTTTTTTTTTTTGGTAATTTCTATTTTTTTTTAGATTTTTTTGAATTTTTTGGGTATTTTTTTTAGACATTGTTAGTGTTTTTCTTCATTTTTGAACTTTTTGCATGAAAATCAAGAAAAATCCATATCTTTAAGATTTTTATCCTTTTTTTTGCAACTTACTATTTTTTTAGATTTTTTTTTAAAATTTTTTGAGTATTTTTTGCGGACTTTGTTAGTGTTTTCCTTCATTTTTATGAATTAGAAAATCTTTCCAAAAAATAAAATAAAAAAGGAGGTGCAGTCATCTGAGTGGGCGCGAAACTTGACTTTTATGCTTTTTTCATCACTTCCATCCCACATTGATTTCAACCACCCATTACTCCCAACCACTCTCCCATGAGCCTCAACTAACTCCATCATCGTTATTTGACTCTCTCACTCTTTCACAACTTCCTAATCCCTGATAAATCGCCCCAAATCCCCCAACTTCTGCGTGAAATCCTCTCTCTATCTCTCTCTCTCTCTCTCTCTCTCTCTCTCTCTCTCTCTCTCTCTCTCTCTCTCTCTCCTTTTTAAAAACCTTGGTTTAGGGGGACTAGAAAGGGGGGTTGAGGAGGAGGTTCCTTTGGGGGAAATTGATCTCACTCGTACTACATCTCTCTCTCTCTCTCTCTCTCGTCCCATCCCTCACCAATTTCTAGGTTAGTTCCCTCCCCCCCCCCCCCCCCTCTCATTGCTATGAATTTTCCGTTCATTCATGCATTTTGAGACTATAATCCATGCATTCAAGATAGATCAAATATATATTTGCGTGTACACTACAACAAAAGTGATATTTTAGGACAAAAATGTGTCCATGAATGTGTTATTTTCATCCCTAAACTACTTTAATTTTTCATCCACAAGTTGTCCCTAAAGGTGAATCCTTAATGATATTTTTGGGACAAATATAAATTTCATCCCCAAAGATAAGATCTTTGGTGACAAAATAATTATTCGTCCCCATAGGTTGATATTTAGGGGATCAACCCCTTCTTTTTTCTTCTTGCGCCAAAGATTTTACCATCTCCGAAGAAACCAAAGTTACATCTCTTTTCCATTTCCATTCAAGAGTTCTTATATGTTTATGTTTTCATGCCCCTTTGAGACCCCAAAAAATGGATAAGAAAAGTTAATCTGATTATGAGTTGTAAAGAAAAAATACAAAAAAAAAAAAAAAGATGTGGATAAATGGAAGATTTATAAGCAAAAAGAAAAAAGAATTTTCATCTATTTTTGTCCCCTAATTTGCACATTCATTGTCCCTAAAGACTGTATTTCATGACAAAAGAAGATGACTAGCAAATTTAGTTTCATGAATTTTTATGCTTATTCCTACTATGTTACAATAATGATTATTATTTATGGTTTGAATAATCTTTTTTTTATTGCTTAATTTATATCTATGTGTTGTGCCTTCTTATTTCTAGAAAAAACAAATGATAAGGAACATTTTTTCCATTTTTTTTAAAGTTACATCCGTTTTTTTTTCTAGATTATTTTTTAAGTTAAACACGCTTTGTTTTGGATCATCATTGGATTGTATAAAATCATATCAAAACACTAACATCAATTTGGTTGATGAATGGGAATGTGACAGGAATGGAATGAAATAAAAATTTGAACATATAGCATAAAGAAATGAAATGATAAATTTCATTTTAAAAAGTTAGCTATAGTAAAAATATTAATTTTACTTACACAAATTATATTGAAATAATTAAAATTCATAGTTCAATCTTTTTTGAAATAAATATACAGTTTGGGGTGCTTGGGTCAAAATAATATTAAAATAAATACATATCGAGTCCGTGAGCAAGGTAGAGTGCATACGGTTTTGGCCTTGGGGTGCTTTGGGTTCTAGGAATGTTAGGGTGAGTGATAATGCATGGGATCTGTTGGAGCTTGGCTAATTCATGAATGTTGTGATTAAACACGAAAATGATCATTGCAGCAATTATGGTGAATAATACGGAAAGACACACAGAGAGATAATGAAAGCAATAAACACACACACACACACATGAATTTAATGTGGTTCAGTAGAATGCCTATGTCCAGAGAGCAAGCGGTGGCTAAAATTCACTATCATAAAAAACATGGTTACATCATTGTGTTTATACTAACCCTAGATGCACAAAGATATTTTAGAATTTCTCAAATACTCCTATATCAATCTGCGGAGGATTTGCCCCCGCATTCCCAACCTATTAACCATCCCAGTTCAAATTTCAAAACTGATGCTGAACAAAATTGTCGACGATTTCATGAAACCGATAACGATTTGTCTTCACTACAAGAAACCGTCAATGTACCTATATCAAAATGTCAACGGTTTTCTTCCTAATTGGCTTCTACCTAAAACTATCGATGTAACCATCAAAACGTCGAAGGTGTTTCTTCATACAAGCTTCCTTATTTTATTCAGTTTGTTTTCTTTGCACATGTGTTCCACTCGACATGAGCCACATACTACAACAATCTCCACCTTGGCGAATATTCACCCCTTAAGAGAGAAGAAAACATAACTCGGAGCTCCTCTTAGGACAATAGGTTGGGACGTTTCCCATCTAGCATTTGGAGACAATAATCAAGTCCAAGTTGTGCTTGAACTAATCTGTGGTAACAGACTTTGTCAACATGTCTGCGGCATTCTTAGAAGTGTGAACTTTCTTAAGCAATAGTTTAGTAGAAGAAACTAATTCTCTGATCCTGTGAAACCTCACATCTATGTGCTTGGTCCTTGCATGATACGCATGATTCTTTGCCTAATAAATGACACTTTGACTATCACAATGCAGCTAAACTCCACCTTACTAAATACCCAGTTGCTTGACCAACCCTGTAACCCACAAAGCTTCCTAGGTAGTCTCAGTCATTTCCATATACTCTGACTCAGTAATAGATAGTGCAACTAGAGATTGAACCACGGACTCCAAGAAATAGCCCCCCCCCCCAATAAAGACCCAGAAAATATCATAATAAAAGAAATGGGGAAAAGTAGATTTTTGCTAAGGGATGAGAAAACCGATGATGGTTTTCTGAGAAGTATAGAAAACCGGTGACGATTTTTGGAGAAGTATAGAAAATCGGCAACGATTTTAGTAAATTACCACGGGTCAATAACAGGTAAAACTGTAAAATCCAACCAGTTAAAGAGAAAACTAGTTACGATTTTCTGGGAGTCCGAGAAAACCAATGATGGTTTTCTGGGAGTCCAAGAAAACCAACGACGGTTTTCTCGGCAGTGCTAAAACATAAGAAATCTCACGAGCCTTCAGCTGAAATTAAAAACCAAAATTCTCTCTCTCTCCTCTCTCAAACCCTACGGTCACCCACCCTTCCACCTTCGATTCCGGCTCTATTAAGCCTCATTTTGATGATCAAGAACCACCACAAGGTTCTTGGGAAGATTTTCTACAGCATAGACGGAGTAGATTTTCAGTTTAAGGTCCTGGGGCACCACTTCAAAACTGAGGTAAGGGTGTTAAATATTAGTTTTAATGGTTAAATTGGAGTATTTGGAGCCTAGGGAATATTAATTGATAATATTCTGGCGATTGAGTTGATTGATTTGGGAAAAAAAATAATTAATTTTAGAGATTTGAGCTTCGAACGCCGCAGGGACATAGATTTAGAGCTTTAGCAGACTTCATAGGAATCAGGTAAAGGAAATATGTTATGCCAATTAAAATTTAGAAATTTTATCAGTAAAGCATAGTATTTTATTATGGGGTCTAGAGTATGATTTTAAATAAATCAGAGCATAAAAAAATTATACAGTTTTACATATTATAGTACATGGGTCTTATTTTTTTAATTGTGTGGCATGAGTAAATAATAGTTTAGTATAGAATTTACACAGTTTTCAAAGTATCATGATTTATAATATAAATATAAATAAATATGTTTTACAGAAATTACAAAATTATGATTTACAGTATAAATACAGAAGGATATTTTACAGCATTTACAAAATACCATGATATACAGATTACAGAACCATAACATATTACAGTTTATTCACATATTATAGTTTATTTAGATATTACAGTTTATTCAGATCATATTTTACAGTGTTATGGTTATTACAGTTAAAACGGAATCATGGTAAAACACTAAGATATATTAAATAGTATTATAAATTATCAGACCCTAATGGGATAGATCAGATTATCAAGCACGGTACCGCAACTAATGCAGTATAGAGTGCAACCACATATCTCAGATAGTGTGTTGATTTTATGAGTAGTCGATCATGCATTGGGAGAGCTTGCAAACTCCATGGTAGTTTGGGTTGAGGCGATAGAGGTTTCAATTGATTTATCCTGGTAGGGCAACCAGTGTTAAATCATGACATACAACCATCCAGGAAAGTTTTCACAGTTATGTATATATGTATATAGTTTTACAGAAAACAGCTAATATATTTATAGATACTAAAAGTATGCTTAAATAGAAAGTTCAGTAATAGTTGTATTTTAAGCCACATAGGTGTGAGTTATAATGTATTTTATTTTACCTGTTATCATAGTTTCAGTTAATTAAAGTATATTATTCATGTAAACTTAGTTGCCACACATTGGTAATAGTATATTTCTTTTGATTAAGAGTTGTCTCATTCCATTAAATTAACACATTTCAAGTGATCTAACTAGATGAGCAGATCCGGTTCGGAGATAGATGGGATATTTGTACTACCCTGTCTATAGGGTAAGTGTTTTTTAGGGATGTATTTATTAGTAGATTTTATATAATCTAGTGGAGAATTTTGGAGAGATATGTATATAAATGTTTTGGGAAATACTGAATTCTGGTATTGTAATTACGATTATATAAATTTATGTTTTCCGCTGCATAGGTGTGTTATCTTACGAACAGGAATTCCTCCGTGCCCACCTTGGGACCGAGATGTTATAGTAGATGTTATCAGAGGTATCAGAGTAGTATGATTTTATAGCACACAAGAAAAAAAATGGCATGAATTTTTGGGTCATTACACCCCCACAAGAGTGAATACATACCCTGTGGTAGCCCTCCTATCATCCAAGTCCCCTGCATAGTCTGCATCTACATATCCCATAACTGAAGGATCACCCTGTTGTCTACAAAACATGATGCCTAGTATTTAGTACCCCTCAAGTATATGAAAATCTATTTGACTACATCCTAATGTTGTCATCTCATATTTGATAGAAACTTGCCCACCACACTGACAACTTGTGCCAAATCTGGCCTCGTACAAACCATATCATACATCAAGCACCCCACTGCAATCACATATGGAACCTTTGACATGACTTGAACTTCATTATATGTATTCAGACACTGGGCGGTAGATAATCTAAAATGATTCGCCAAAGGTGTACTCACTAGTTTTGCATTATCCATGCTGAACGTCTCCAATACCCTCTCAACATAGCTACTCCAACGACCTGCTTATTTTACCATTTTTTTTTATAAAGGCCGATATAATAAACCTAGAAGATCATAACCAACCTGAACCCATGGGTACCAGGAATACATCAGAAATACAACACAAAAGCCTAAGTAGTAGGAAACATAAAATCCTATACATATCATGTTACCATTCAACACATTACCAGAGTTTACTACAACTGTCATATAGATACACACATCTCAATAGTATCCAAAATAGTCCTAGAGTCGCCACCCAAAATCCTTCTGACCCTAGCAAGTACTTACCCTTCAGATAGGGTAGAACTAACGAACTCCAACGCTACGGAGCTTTGTCCGCTCTCCTATCTGGGACTCCTGAAATGTTCATATAATTTGGGGCGAGACACCTCTCAGTAAGAGAAATAAACTAATACCAGTGTGTGGCAATGTGAGTATTTTCGTGTTATACATAAAATCATACATAAACATATTTGGTGAAACTGTCTGTGTCATATATAAGAAAACCTATATAATCATATCATGATAGAGCATACTGAATTTCTATAAACATAATTCATCTCATATGATAATAGTACAAAAACAACCCTGGAAGGTTAGCTGGCTAGGTGTCATGTCTTACCCCCACATGACTGGGTTGTGTGGCCCGAAGGCGGGACCTGACAACGGCTCGTTGACCACTGCCAAGTCAAAAGCAATAGTCTGCAAGTACGATGGGTTTACCAGACTTGGTTCGTACACCAGGGGTGCCAACACTTCAATAAATCACATCGACTATCCATCCTCATGCTGCCCCATACGACAACGATAACATTATCATCATAATGATCATGATCACATAGCTATGGTGTCATGCTCGTGAAATCCAAAACAAAGCCAACCAGGTTCTGATAACATATAACATATATTCAAATAGTGATACATGGCTATTTCATAATAATAATTGCCAAATTAATACCATCATATCATTTTGCATATTTAACGTGAACATCTTCGGCCCGTACGCCTGCATTTCATATTTTACCACTCACGGTCCGTATGGCGTATTACATATTAGATTAAATTCTCGGCCCATACACCCTTATATCATATATAAAGCTCAGCCCATACGCCGACATATCATATAATACCCTCGGCCTGTACGCCGATATATCATTTAAAAATTCTCTGTATCATTTCAGCATTTTCCCAGAAACCATATCATGCTTATTTTATAAACATAGTATTTCCATAGTAAATTTTACTCATGCCACACAAGGGGTATTATTCATATTTAAATCATATCATCCTTTGCAGCAGCATTTCCCAAACATAACAATAATATACATTTATTTTCCTAAAATTGGATACTATAAAATTATACACATATTTCTATGAAAACAACTAACTTAGTTTATCCCTTTACCTGAATCCTGAAGAGCCCCTAAAATATACCAATCCTGCACCCGCAGGGTTCCCTGTTCAATACTCTGAAAACAACATTTCCCAAAACAGAAATTCAGTATTTCTTCGACTACTACATTTTCTACAACTACAGAAAAGTCAAATACTAAATAGAAAGTCTTACCCCGAATTTAGGATGAATTCCAAACTAGCCCCACCAACAATCCACTCCAGCAGGTTTGAAGAAAACTCTACTAGGAGTGTCGTGGTGGCCTCAGATCATCAAACCGGCGAGAATCTGGCCCAGAACCTTAAAGAGAAGGAGTGGAAACCGAAAGGAGAGGGAGAGAGAGAGAGAGAGAGAGAGAGAGAGAGAGAGAGAGAGAGAGAGAGAGAGAGAGAGAAGAGAGAGAGAGAAAGAGAGAGAAGAGGGTATTTTGTGTGAAAATCTGCTGAAAATTGAGTTTAGGGCCATTTATACACTGGCCTTCGTCGATGAGCCACGTCACCTTGTTGACGAGGCCACGAAGGAAGTTCGTCGACGAATGATTGTTCCTCGTTGAAGAATTTCAAAGTTAGGAAAATAGCCTCTCGGTATTTTCTCGTCGACAAAACACTCCCTCGTCGACGAGCCCAATAAGCCACTTTTTCAATTCCCATTTTACTCCTTTTATTATTTAAATACCATAATTCCTCCGGGTCATTACATTCTTCCCTCCTTATAAAATTTCATCCTTGAAATTTGTTATTCATATGATTCATCATCCCTTAAAGGCAAAATGACTTACTTATTTTATTACTTACCCTCACTTATGGCGGTGGAATACCGTGGTTACATTCCAAGTCTTGGGAGATTACATATACAAAATAAAATTCTCCCAAAACTAAAAGGCTACTCACTAACCAAACTATTACATGTACCTACAAAAGAAACATTACTTAATTTGGCTGGTTATAACTATACCTTTTGAAACAATTGCGTATATTTCTGCCTTATCTGTTCCTCGAGCTCCCAAGAAACTTCTTCTATTGCATGATTTCTCCACAAAACTTTTGCCAGAGGAATCTTCTTATCACGTAACTTTTGTTCTTTCATATCCAGAATCTATACTGGCTCCTCCTCGTACACTAGTGAATCATTGAGCCCTAATTCACCATAACTAATTATGTGAGAAGGACCTGGAATGTATTTCCTTAACATGGAAACGTGAAATACGTCGTGGATTGTGGACAACACAAGTGGTAAAGCTAACCTGTAGGCAACCAGCCCCACTTTCTCTAGAATCTCAAACAGGCAAATGAACACCTTTCTTCCCAAATTGCATAACCCCTTTTAACGGAGCTATTTTCAAAAATACATGATTACCAACATCAAACTCCAATTTCTTGTGGCGGTTATCACCATAACTTTTCTGTTAACTCAAAGTCGCACTGATTCTGTCTCTGATGAGCCGAACCTTATCATAGGCTTGTTGTACTAGTTCCGGTCCCACTACACGCCACTCACCCATCTCGTCCCAATATAAAGGTGAATGACATCTCCTACCATAAAGTGCCTCAAACGGTGTCAGGCCAATGTCGGTCTGATAACAGTTATTATATGCAAATTCCACCAGCGGCATGAACTGAGTCCATCTACCCCCAAAATCTAGCATGCATGCTCGAAGCATATCTTCTAATATCTGAATTATCCTCTCAGTCTGCCCATCTGACTGAGGATGGAATGTCATGCTGAAAGATAATTGAGACCTTAGAACCTCCTAAGAGTTCCTCTAAAAGCATGACGTGAAATGCGGGTCTTAATCTGATACAATAGATACTGGAACTCCACGAGAACAGACTATCTTCTGAATATAAATCTCCTCTAAATGGTTAAAAGAGTAGCTGATCTTAATAGGTAGAAAATGGGCAGTCTTCGTTAAGTGGTCTACAACCATCCAAATGGCATTCTGGCCGTGCAGTGTCGTTGGCAATCCTAAAACAAAATCCATGGATAGATGATCCCACTTCCACTCTGGGATAAATAGTGGCTGCAACTGACCTGTCGGTCTCTAGTGCTCAGCTTTTACCTACTGGCACATCAGACACTACGCTACATACTCGCCAATCTCCTTTTTCATACCACTCCACCAGTAAGACTCTCGTAGATCTCTATACATCTTTGTACTACCAGGATGAACTGTGTTCAAAGATTTGTGAGCCTCCTCTAAAATGGTCTTTATGATGTCAGCATCGACAGGAACACATAATCTGGAACAGAATCACAATGCTCCATCAACTGCAATACAGAATTCCTCCCCCTGACCATTCTACACTCTGACTAATACCTCTACTAATTATGGATTGTCTTTCTAAGTAGCTTTAATCTTTTCTTGAAAAGTAGGCTGCACCACCAAACTGGCAATACATTCCTGAGGATCACTCTCTACCAACTCTATACCTAGTCTCTCCAGATCCATCAGGATCGGATACTGAATCTCCATAGCTGCCAGTGTTGGTCCCACAGACTTCTTGCTTAACGCATCAGATACCCTGTTTGCTTTCCCAGGGTGGTAACTGATAGTGCAGTAAAAATCTTTAATAAACTCCAATCACCTTCTCTACTTCATATTCAATTCCTTCTGAGTGAAAAAGTGCTTTAAACTCTTGTGGTCGGAGATGCATGTACCACTGTAGCCAATCCAAGATCATGGGTAGGGTAGTTCTTTTCATACTCTTTCAATTGTCTGGAAGCATACCCTACCACCCTGCCATGCTGCATCAGTACACAACCAAGTCCCTTCAAGAATGCATCACTGTAGATAACATAACCCTCACCCCCTAACGGAATGATCAACACCTGTGCTGTGACAAGTTTTTGCTTCAATTCCTAAAAACTCTGCTCATAGTTGTCGTCCCACTCAAATCTAGTATTCTTCCTGGTCAGTCATGTTAGAGGCCCTAATAACGCTGAGAATCCCTCAACGAAACGACGTTTATACTCAGCTAACCCCAAGAAACTCCTAATCTCTTGGATGTTCCTCGGTCTAGCCCATTTCACTACCATCTCAATTTTACTAGGATCCACACAAATATCATCTCCTGAAATGACATGTCCCAAAAACACAAACTTCTCAAGCCAGAATTCAAATTTACTGAACTTGGCGTACAACTTTTTTTCCTGAGCGTCTGTAAAACTTGCAAAGCATTTATAAAACTTGCCTGAAGTGTGTCTTATGCTCCTCATAGCTCCTCGAATAGACCAATACATCATCAATAAAAACAACAACAAATTGGTCTAAATATTGGTGGAAGATTCTATTCATCTAGTCCATAAATACAACATGAACATTCGTCAAACCAAACGGCATAACAAGAAACTCATAATGCCCATACTTGGTCCCGAAGGCCATCTTTGATACATCCTCTGCTTTCACCTTCACTTGGTGATAGCCTGATCTGAGGTCAATCTTAGAATACACCTGTGTACCCTAGAGCTGGTCATATAAATCATCTATACGGGGTAGAGGATACTTATTCTTGATTGTCACTTTGTTAATTTCTCTATAATCTATACACATCCTCATAAATTCATCTTTCTTCTTCACAAATAATGCTGGAGCTCCCCACAAAGATACACTGAGCCGTATAAAACCCTTATTAAGAAAATCTTGCAACTAACAATTTAATTTTGCCAACTCTTCTGGTACCATTCGGTAAGGTACTTTAGAAATCGGCGTTGTTCTTGGAAGTAGATCAATAGGAAAATCTACCTCACGATCAGGTGGCAAGCTTGGTAACTCATCTGGAAAAACATCTGTAAACTCCTTTACTACTGGTGTACTAGCGAGTTTCAATTTATTCCCTGACATTTCCTTCACAAAGGCCACGAATCCTTGACAACCACTCAGTAGTAGTCTCCTTGCTTGAATAGCTAAAACTAACTGAGGTGGGAATTGCACTCACGACCCTACAAATCTGAATTCTGGTCTTCCTAGAGGTCTGAATATCACTTCTCGTGCATGGCAATCTATGTTGGCATAATTGGGTGTCAACCATTTCATACCAAATATGACATCAAACCCATGCATGTCTAGTACTATCAAATCAGTAGACAAAATCTTTCCCTAGATATCAACTGGACAGCCTCGGAGGACCCTACTACACCTCACTGCTAACCCGGTCGGTGTAGATACCAACAGTTTAGTGTCTAACAATTATGTTTCTACCCCACATAGTCTAGTGCACTCCAAAGACACAAATGAATGTATGGCTCCTAAATTAAATAATACAATAACTTTAAAGGAAAACATGCTAACCATACCTGTCACCATGTCGACGGCTGTCTCAACATCACCCGGCATCAAAGCAAAAACTCTGGCTAGAGCCATATTTTTCTACTCGCCTCCACGTGGCACCTAATAGCCTCCCCGGTATGGTTTAGGAGTAGGAGTAGCATCTGGTAGTGTAGGACAATCTCGCACCAAATGTCCCTGTCTACCACAACGATAGCAAATAGCTCTCCCTACTCGACACTCTCCCCAGTGACTTCTCCCACAAGTCTGACAGATAGGAGGATTCTGCACTGTCTGAACCTTACGATCCCCAGTCTCCTATCTTCACCCTCTACCATAGTTTCCTCTCCTCAACTGACCCTACCTAGGACCCTGCTCATAGCTATCGGTGTTGTCCTCTGTTGCTCCAGAAGTCTCACAGCAGTCCACCACCTCTCAGCCTCCCCTGTCAGTTTTTAGGTGGCGAAGAGGACCCTCTGTTCTTTCATACACTGCAATACGGCCAAGACTTTATCGATCTCCTACATCCAATTCTTGGCAACTGCAGTATCTACTCCCCCTGAGAACGCTGGAGGATTCATCTTAGTAAACTTCTCTATCATGCACCCATGGCCTGCAAACGGGCCTCCCTTATCCCTAGAGCTCCTAGCAATCTCAGCCCCGCCTGCACTCAAGGGCCCTACTCCATCACTGCCACTCGCATAGGCACTACCTCCTCCAGGGTCCATCTTGAAAAAATAATAATAAACGTAACTTACGAACCCTATACTTATAATTTACACACCTAACATAGTTCCTTATCTTCACTTCCTCAACTCATTCCTAACTCCAGTCCTACATTTTAGGAACACAACCCAACAATAGTTTACTATGATTTTCCTGAAATAGTCACCTCAGGAAAAACATAAAAACCACCACGAAAGTCCTACCTCTAGATTGTAGAAAAAAATCTTAAATCATTTTCCTATACTCTAGTATCGTTTCTGTTGCACTCTAAAGTCTACAGAACCTAGCAACTTAGGTTCTGATAGCAAACTGTAACAACCTTCTTATTTTACCATTTTTTTTATAAATATCGATATAATAAACTTAGCAGATCATAACCAACCTAAACCCATGGGTACTAGGGATACATCAAAAATACAACACGAAAGCCAAAGCAGCAGGAAACATAAAATTATATACATCTCATATTATCATTCAACCCAATACCAAAGTTTACTACAACTGTCATATAGATACACACATCTCAACAGTATCCAAAATAGTCCTAGGGTCGCCACCCAAAATCCGACTGACCCTAGCAAGTACTTACCCTTCAGATAGGGTAGGACTAACGAACTCCAGCGCTGCGGAGCTTTATTCGCTCTCCTATCTGGGACTCCTGAAATGTTCATATAATTTGGGGTGAGACACCTCTCAGTAAGGGAAATAAACTAATACTAGTATGTGGCAACATAAGTATTTCCGTATTATACATAAACATATTTGGTGAAACTATCTATATCATATCTGAGAAAACCTATATAATCATATCATGATATAACACACTGAATTTCCATAAACATAATTCATCTTATATGATAATAATACAAAAACAACCTTGGAAGGTTAGCTGGCTGGTGTCATGTCTTACCCCCATATGACTAGGTTGTGTGGCTCGAAGGCGAGACCTGATAATGGCTGGCTGACCACTGCCAAGTCAAAAGTATTAGTCTTTAAGTACAATGGGTCTGCCAGACCTAGTCCATACACCAGGGTCGCCAACACTTCAATAAACACAACGACTATCCATCGTCACGCTACCCCATATGACAACGATAACACTAATATCATAATGATCATGATCACATAGCTACGGTACCATGCTCGTAAAAGCCTAAGCCAAGCCAAGTAGGTTCTGATAACATATAACATATATTCAAATAGTGATACATGGCTATTTCATAATAATAATTTCCAAATTAATACCATCATATCATTTTGCATATATAACGTGAACATCATCGGCTCGTATGCCTGCATTTTATATTTTACCATTCATGGCCCATACGTCGTATTACATATCAGATTAAATTCTTGGCCCATACGCCGTCATATCATATATAAAGCTCGGCCTATACGCCAGCATATCACATGAAACCCATGGCCCGTATGCCGGTATATCATATCAAAACTCTCGGTCCATACGCCGATATATCATTTAGAAATCCTTGGCCTATACGCCGATATATCATTTAAAAATTCTCTGTATCATTTAAGCATTTTCCCAGAAACCATATCATGCTTATTTTATAAACATAGTATTTCCATAGTAAATTTTAATCATGCCACACAATAGAGGTATTATTCATATTTAAATCATACCATCCTTTACAACAGTATTTCCCAAACATAATAATAATATAAATTTATTTTCCTGAAATTAGATACTATAAAATTATACACATATTTCTATGAAAACAACTGACTTAGTTTATCCCCTTACCTGATTCCTGAAGAACCCCTAAAATATACCAATCCTGCACCCACAGGGTTCCCTATTCAACACTATGAAAACAACATTACCCAAAACAGAAATTCAGTATTTCTTCAACTACTACATTTTCTACAACTACAGAAAAGTCAAATACTGAATAAAAAGTCTTACCCTAAATTTGGGATGGATTCCAAACTAGCCGCACTAACAATCCACTCTAGCGAGTTTGAAGAGAACTCTCCCAGGACTGTTGTGGTGGCCTCAGATCGTTGAATCGGTGAGAATTTGGAGCAGGAACTTAGAGAGAAGGAGTGGAAACCGAAAAGAGAGAGAGAGAGAGAGAGAGAGAGAGAGAGAGAGAGGGAGGGTATTTTGCATGAAAATTTGCTGAAAAATCGAGTTTAGGGTTATTTATACACTGACCTTCGTCGACAAGCCACGTCACCTCGTCAACGAAGTCACGAAGGAAGTTTGTCGATGAGCGATTGTTCCTCATCAAAGAATTTCAGAGCTGGGAAAATAGCCTCTCGATATTTTCTTGTCGACGAAACGCTTCCTCGTCGACGAGCCCAATAAGCCACTTCGTCAGCAAAGGCGAAGCGTTCGTCGATGAGGCCTGCTATCAGCCCCTTTTTCAATTCCCATTCTCCTCCTTCTTTTATTATTTAAATACCATAATTCCTCCAGGTCATTACAGCTATGCTGAGATAACCATAATCTACTGAAAACTCTGTTCCTGGGAATCTTCATCTCAAGAATCTTCTTGGCCACACCCAAATCCTTCAATTTTAGAATATTTTTTTCATCACTTTACAGCTTCAATTTATATCTAGTAGTAGATGAAATGCGATGAATCATTAAGATAGAGTATTTTAAAGAACTTTTTTAAGCACTATATTGAAAATGTTGATGGGAAAAACCTGCTAGCTTCAAGTCATCATGGGATGGATTGCATCTTATTTTTATTTTAGGATGTGTGAATGCAACTTACATTAAGCCCGACAATCCTTGCCCCAAAATTAGAAATGATATATATTTTTAGTAGTAGATGAAAAAAATGTTTGTTTAAGCTTGGCGTAAGCTTTAAGTAAGCTTCAAAGTTGTAAGCTTTGACATTGATCATAGTGAAACCGAGGTTGCTGCTCTCATGGACGTAGGCTATTGCTGAACCATGTAAATCTTGTGTGTTTTAGTTGTGTTTTTTATTCTTCTTATTATTTTTTTGATTTTTTCTCAAGCATATTTCATTATTGAGTGTTTGCATTAGTGATTGTTGAGTGATTCATGATTCATTATGTGCTTTCGCTGCATGTGTTCGAGTCAAATGAAAACACCAACAAGTGATATCAGAGCTATTGGTTCTACAACGGCTGGGGTGTAATGACCTGAAAATCTATACCATTTTTTTTTATAAAATGAACTGCAAAATATAACATTATGATACTCCTGTATAACTTGCTATAACATCTCAGGCCCCAAGCGAGCACTGAGGAAAATCTGATTACATTACACACCTATGCAGCGGAAAATCATAAAACTGTTCATTTATATAAACAATACCAGAATTCAGTAATTCTACACAAGCCATACATACATATATACACATTACCCCAGTATCATCTACTCAAAAATACCATCTTTTGTGTACACTTACCCTACAAGTAGGGTAGTGTATCACCCTCTCTATCTGCAAGTTTGATCCGCTTGCCTAACTGGGTCACCTAAAAATATTATATCACTGGGGTGAGACAACGCTTGGTAAGAGGAAATATGCTATTACTAGTGTGTCCCTACTGAGCTTACATAAATATCATACTGATAAATAATTGAAACAGTGAAAGTTGTTTAAACAATATACAGTACATTTCATATCTATTATGGTTTAAAACACATCTGTAATATCTGAGTTTCTACTTATTCATACTTCTAGTATTGTAATATGTCTGTTGATATTCTATAAATCTGTATACATATACATAACTATGTAATATACCCTGGAAAACTGTACGTCATGATTTAACCCCTCATGATAGGGTGGTGCGGCCCATAAGCAGGACTTAACTCTGGTTGGCCTACTAGGTAAGTCAACTATAAGTCTACCATCCTCAGCCCGGCCAATCTACAACCTCTCCTAGGCATGATATTGGTATCTACCTATCAAACCGGCTACCTCAACCCAAACTTCTAGGAAGCCTGCAATACCTCCACGAACGATTGACAGAAACCTTCCACACACTATCTAAGATGCGTGGTTGCACTCTAATCTATAATAGCAGTAGTACCGTGCTCCAATAACTAAATATTTACTGAACTGATTCATCAGGGTCCGATACTATATAGTACTGATATACATAATTATCTTGCTGTTTCATTATGATTCCAAAATAACCATAGCACCAAAAGCTAATCTGGAAATATTGTAATATCTGTACTGTATAATCTGTAATACCATAGTGTTATGGAAAATAACCATAACACCAGAAACTGATCTGAAAATACTGTATAATCTGTAATACCATAGTGTTATGGAAAATAACCTTAACACCGGAAACTGATATGAAAATAATGTATTATCTGAGTTGTATAAACTGCAATGTCATAGTGTTATAACTTTAGTATTTTGGAAATCATGGTAATCTACATATGCTGTAAAATATCTGTCTGTATAAACACTATAATTCATACTCTTGTAAAATCTAATAAAACATATCTTTGCATAATAACACAAATCATACCAATATGAAAACTATATCATTTCTGTACTGATCTAATAAGGTCTCATAAACATATTTCTGTATCGATATTATAAATCATAATAATCTGGAAACTATGTAATTTATGTACTGATCTGTTAAAATCTCATGCCACATAACAAAACAAGTATATACCTCATATTTTGATTAACTGTATTTTCTGATATACTAATAATTTGTAAACTGAGTAATAATATGGAAAATACATAATCTCTATAACCATTCTGAAGTTCCTAGCATAGCATATTTCCCTTACCTAACTGACTGGGAGGCTTGCCTCCAACTCTTCTCTCACGCCCTCAGCGCACTATTCTTAAAATCCTGAAATAATACATATATACCAATTCCTCAATAAATCACTAAATTCCCCAGAAAATCATCATATTCATATTTCCTGAATCTACCTATTTGTAATTTCCTTAATTATAATATACCTGAACTCCTGGATAAAATATCCGTTGGGGTCCTCAAGCCATGACTACAAGGTCCTAGAACACCCTAACCCTGAAAATATGACATCCTGATTTTATTTCATAAAACTCCAATATATTCCCATATAACTCAAAATCTAAACTCAAATAAGTTTGATAAAACTAAAAATACTAAAATAATCTACTTAACTTGATTTTGGAATGGTGCCCAAGTTGCCCTAATCAATAATCAGTTTTAGCAGACTTGTAGAGAATCTCCCCAAGATCAACGTGGTGGCTTCTGATCATCGAAACAGGGAGAAACGAGGCGAGAAATCTAGAGATAAGGGAAGAGACACTACAGGAGATATAAAAAGCTAAGAGAAAATAAATTTTCTCTCTAAACTTTCATTTTCTGCTATTTATAGACCTTTGGCCATGTGGCCTCGTCAGTGAGCCACGTCATCTTGTCGATGAAGGCAAGAAAGGGTTTTATTGACGAACTCGTTACCCTCATCGATGAATTTTAGGCCTTGAAATCAGCCCTCTCGGTAAGTTCTCGTCGAAAAGGCATGTATCCACGTCAACGAGCCTAAGAAGCCTGTTCGTCGACGAAAGCTCTACGCTCGTCAATGAGACCTTGCTGTACCCCCTTGAAAAATTTCTTCTCTCTTGCTTTTCTTAATTATTTAATTCTATAATTATTTGGGTTACTACATTCTCCCCTCTATATAAAATTTCGTCCTCAAAATTTTCTATCTATATTGAACACCATCTATTGATAAAAATGGGATACTTATCTTATTACTTACCCTCACTTATGGCGGAGGAATACCGTGATTACATTCAAGGTTTTGAGAGATTACAAATATACTCATAAAAGAAAATTCTCCCAAAACCAAAACACTACCTACCCTATAATCTAAAATACAACTATACCTTCATCACTTTGCACTGAATAAAATAGAATTATCGTTACTTGAACAATACTGACTATTACTGTATCCCACCAAACAAGCATGGGTATTTCTATCTGATCTCCTCCTCAAGTTCCCACAAGGCTTCCTCTATGGTATGGTTCCTCCACCAAAACTTCACTAATTGAGTTTTCTTGGTGCGTAGTTCCTGTTCCTTTCTATCTAAGATTTGTACTGACACTTCCACATATGCCAGTGAATCTCAGAATTCTATCTATGCATAGCCAATCACGTGGGAAGGGTCTAGGACATATTTCCTCAATATGAAAACATGAAATACATCATTCATTCTAGATAAGGCTAGTGGCAGAGTTAGCCTATAGGCAACTAACCCCACCTTCTCAAGTATTTCGAATGGGCCAATGTACCTAGGGATCAGCTTGCCCTTCTTCCCAAATCTCATAACTCCTCTTAGTGGAGCAACCTTCAAAAATACCCAATCTCCCACGTCAAATGCTAACTCCTGACGGTGAGTATCTGCGTTACTTTTCTGCCGACTCTAATCTACACTGACTCTGTCTTTAATTAGTCAGACTTTATCATACGTCTACTGCACCAATTCTGGTCCCAAAACTTGCCTTTCACTAATCTTATCCTAGTATAGTGGAGAACGACACCTCCTACCATACAATGCCTTAAAAGGTGTCATGTCGATGCTAGCCTAATAGCTATTATTATACATGAACTCAACTATCGTCATAAATTGGGTCCAGCTACCCCCAAAATCCAGCACACAAGATCGCAACATATCCTTAAGAAACTGAATTGTCCTCTCTGTATGCCCATCAATCTAAGGATGAAAATTTGTGCTGAATGCTAACTATGATCCCATAGCCTCCTGAAAACTCTTCCAAAATCGTGACATAAATTAGGGATCATGTATAAGACTATAGATACTGGCACACCATGAGAGCGAACTATCTCCTAAATATACAACTTTGTAAGCCTGTCCATAGAATAGTTGACTTTGATAGGGATGAAGTGAGCGGTCTTCATTAGTCGATCTATGACGACCCAAATAGCGTTTTGTCTTTGTCGCACTGGCGCTAGCCCTGTTACAAAGTCTATAGAAACGTGATCCCATTTCCACTCAGGGATGAAGAATGGATGTAACTGACCCGCAGGTATCTAATGCTTAGTCTTTATCTGCTGGCACATCAAGCACTGCTTTACGAATTTAGCAACCTCCTTCTTTATGCCGCTCCACTAGAAGGATTCCCATAGATCTCAATATATTTTAGTACTACCTGGACGCACGGTGTATAGGGATCTATGAGCCTCCTCCAAGATAACTCTCCTAATCTGAGCATCTTCAGAAACACATAATCTGGTATGAAACTACAGGACTCTATCATATGATATACTGAACTCTTCTTCCTGCCCATTTTGCACTTTCTCTATCAACTCTGCTAGTTTTGGATCAGTTCTCTAGGCAACTTTAATCCTTTCTTACAATGTAGGCTACAACACCAAGTTGGCAATAAATGTAGAGAGCCAAAGAATTATAGTAATTAAATAATAAAATAAATGAGAGAAAAGGAATTTAAAAAAAAAAAAAGTTTCAGTAGGATCTCGTCGATGAGTGTAGAAGTGCTCATTGACGAGCAGGGCTCTTAGGCTCGTCAACGAGCAGGGCTCTTGGGCTCGTAGATGGGAACGCGTGTCTCGTTGATGATAAATTATCGAGAGGATTGTTTCCGGAACCTGAAACTCGTCAGCGAGGAGAAGGTGTTCATCGACGAGCTCTCTTCATTGACTCGTCAACGAGGTGACGTGTCTCACCGACAAGGCCACATGGACAGCTCTCTATATATAGCCCCAAAAATGATTTTAGCAAAAATAATTTCATTTTATCAATTTCTTTCTCTCTCTACATGGATTTCTCTCACTTCTCTTTAGGTTTTTGGCTCTGATTCTCCCCTATTTGACGATCACAAGCTACCACGGTGGTCCTAGGGAGACTCTCTACAACATAACCAGAGCAGAAATTCGATTTGGGAAGTTTGGGAATCATCCCAAAATTTGGGTAAGTTAGTTATTTTAAGTTTTATTAGGTTTTTGGTATTTATGGACTAAGGAGAATATGTAGGGTAAGATAATACTGAAGTTTGGTTAGGGAAAATATAATTTCAAGGTGTTGTGCTCGGAACACTACAAGTGTAGGGTTGGTTGTTTTGTGGGCTTCTCAGAAGGCCAGGTAAGGGGATAAACTAAGTCAGTATTTTTTATGAAATTATTTACCATATTACAACATTTATTTTCAGAGATTATGTATGTATTAGCACAGTGTTTGGGAATACTGTTGTTGAACAGGAAAATGGATTTAATGTTAATTAATAGGAAATATGATTTTAGATCAGGTTTTATGCTTAAAGGTATTATTCATATTTGTGTGTCATGAGTATTATTTCCAAGAAATTATATTGCATTAGAATATTATGATTTCCCCAGAATAAGCATGTTTTTCTAAGTTTTCAGGAAAATTATTAAACAGTACAGAAACCATGTTTTACAGATATTATGTAAATCAGTACAAGAATTTCATGTTCAGTACGTTATGATATGTTAGCGCAGATGCCGTGATTTTCATGTTATGATATACTAGCGCAGATGTCATGATTCATGTTGGTTCAGATGCCATTAATATGTATGATATGCAATATTTCATGAAATATTAACATGTCAAATAATATTATGATTGTGAAACAGTTATGTACTAGTATAACGTATTATATGTTATTAGAACCCGAATGACTTAGTTTATTTCCCTTACTGAGAGGTGTCTCACCCTAACTTACAAAACATTTCAGGGAATCTAGCCAGACAGGCGGACCGAGCTCCGCATCAATAAAGACAGTTTATACGACCTCGGTGGGAGGGTGAGTTATTGAACTAGGGTCAAATGATTTTTGGGTTATGACCCTAGATTTATCTTTTTGGTCTTTTGGGATGTATATATATATATATATATATATATATATATATATATATATATATTTGACAGATTAGTAGTACTCTGGTATTGTAACTGTTGGATGGTATGTATGTAATTTATGTTTTTCGCTACTTAGATATCAGAAATGTATGATAGGTATATCCCTGGTGCCCATGGGTCCAAGTTGATCATAATTATATCAGTTTAGTAGGTTATGGGGATCATTACTTATGTTATTTTTTATAAAAGAAAATAGGCAGGTCGTTACAATAAATGCCCGGTGATCACCCTTTATCATATTCATGCCTAACCTCTCCAAATTTATCTGGATAGGGTGCTGAATCTCCACCGTTGCTCCTGTCATTTTCCTGCTCAGTACATTTGCTTTCCTTGAGTGGTAACTAATAGTACAATCATAATCCTTGATAAGCTCCAACCATCTTCTCTACCGCATATTCAAATCTTTCTGGGTAAAGAAATACTTTAAACTTTTATTATCAGTGAAAATCTCGCATTTCCCACCATAAAGATAGTGCCTCCAGATCTTCAAAGCATATACCACTACTACTAACTCTAGGTCATACACAAGGTAATTCTTTTCATACTCTTTAAGCTATCTAGATGCATAGGTGATGACTCTTCCATGCTGCATTAACACACATCCCAGTCCCTTCAAAGATGCATCACTGTATATCACAAATGCATCCCCCCTAATGGAATAGATAGTATCGGTGTAGAGACTAACCACCGCTTTAACTCCTGGAAGTTCTGCTCACAAACATCGGTCCATTCAAATCTCATATTTTTTCTCATGAGTCGTGTTAGCAGGCCCAACAATCTGGAAAAACCATCCACAAAGCGTCAGTAATAGCCTGCCAGACCCAGAAAACTTCTGACCTCATGGACATTTCCTGACCTTACCCAACTCACTGCTGCTTTATCTTACTCGGGTCAACTGATATACCGCCCTTGGAGATCACATGCCTAAGGAAAGTAACCTACCTTAACCAGAAGTCACATTTCTTTAACTTCGCGTAAAGCTTTTTTTCTCTTAATACCTGCAATACCAGCCTCAAATGATGCTCGTGCTCCTCAAAATTCCTTGAGTAGACCAATATATCATCAATGAACACCACAACAAACTGGCCTAAATACTGATAGAACACTTGATTCATTAAATCCATGAACATCGCTGGGGCGTTTGTCAATCCGAATGGCATTAGTAGAAACTCGTAGTGCCTGCTGCTGGTTCATAATGCCATTTTTGATACATTCTCTGCCTTGACTTTCACCTGGTAATAGCCTGCTCGAAGGTCAATTTTAGAGTAGACTTGGGTCCCTTGGAGCTGATCAAATAAGTCATCAATCTTGGAAAGAGGATAATTATTCTTGACTATCAATTTTTTTTATTTCCCTATAATTTATACACATCCTCATAGTCCCATTTTTCTTTTTCACGAACAAGACTGGCGCTCCCCAAGGTGACACACTAGGTATGATAAATCCTTTATCCAACAATTCTTACAACTGATTTTCAATTCCTTTAGTTCTGTAGGAGCCATTTTGTATGACGCTTTAGATATTGGTGCCGACCCTGGTAATAGATCCACAATAAATTCAATCTCTCGGTCTGGTGGTAAGCCAAGTAATTCCTCTGAAAAAATATCTAGAAATTCTATGACCACTGGAATATCAGCCTGTTTCAGTTCTTCCTTTGGCAGCTCTTTTATGTAAGCTGCATATCCCTGGCATCCACCCTGAATCAGTCTCCTCACCTGAATAGCTGACACAAGTTGTGGTGAGACACGCACACGTGAACCCACAAATCTATATTCTTGCTCACCTGGGAGTTTAAAAAATCACTTCTTTCTGATAGCAATCTATGCTGGCGTGATTAGCTTCCAGCCAATTCATACCCTATATTACATCAAATCCTTGCATATCTAGTATCACAAGATCAGCTGGTAGCACTTTCCCTTGAATGGCCACTGGAAAATCTCTAAGTACTTTCCTACACCTCATAGTAGATCCAGTCAGCGTGGCTAGCGACAACTCAACATCAAACAATTGTGCTTCCACCCCAACTACTTTAACATATTCCGATGATACAAAGGAATGGGTGGCACCTGTGTCAAATAAAACAACAACTTTATATGGTAAAGCATTAAGTATACCTATAACAATGTCTCCAGCAGCCTCGGTGTCTCTCAGCATCAAGCCGGTGTTGTATTCCTCTGATGACCTCTGCAGGGCGCCTGATAATCACCTCGAAGTAGTCTGTGAGCTGGTGTGTGAATCGGTGGTCCGCGACATGACTGCGCCATATGGTCTAATCTCCCACACCAATAGCAAACGTTTTCTTCCATCCTACATTCACTTATATGCCTTCGGTCATATCTGGGGCAGATAGGAATAATCCGCCCACCCTGAACACCGCTGTGCCCCATCATCTGCCTCGGGCCTCCTCTATATCAGTCTCTTCTCCAGGGGCCTCGATTGGAACCTTTCTAAAAACTTAGAGGCGTGGGCCTCTTCCTTTAGCTCGGTACTCCCACATCTTTCGGCTCACTCTCCTTTGCTACCGTAGCTTTATCAACCAGCTCAGAGAAATCCTGTAGCTTTAGTTTTGCCACTTGCTTATATATGTCTTCCCTCAAGCCACTCTCGAACATTATGGATTTCTTAGCTTCATTTGGCACTATATATGGAGCGAATTGTGACAGCTCGATGAATTTCGCCACGTATTGCTGAGCTGTCATTGATCCCTAGACCAAACTCAGAAACTCTTGTACTTTAGCCTCTCTAGCCGTGGCAGGATAGTATCTATCAAAAATATGTCTCTGAATTGGGCCCAAGTCATCGGTACTGGAATGGGTCTCTACTCCTTTAGCAATTTCATGGCCATCCACCATCTCTCGGCCTCCCCTACCAACTTATACATGGCATAAAGAACCCTCTACTCGTTGGTGCAGTGGAGCACCGTCAATATCTATTTTATCTCCTGCATCCAGTTCTCTACAACTACAAGATCAGCTCTTCCCGAAAATGTTGGAGGGTTCATCTTCACGAATTTTTCTATCGTGCACCCCTGGGTATTAGATGGACCTCCCTACTCCCTGGAGCTCCATGCAATCTTAGTCATAACCTATTAAGCTACGCTGCATAAGACAGCATCTAAGTCTGTGCCTCTTGCGCCATAAGGCCTTGCTCCATCGTCACCACTAGCATGGGCACTACTACCTTTTAGATCCATCCTGCAATAACATCAAATTATCCTGAGGATCCAAAACATATAATACTATTATATCTAAAATACCCCACACTTCCTATCACTAATTTAAGGTCTAGTCCTACCATATGGAAATAGAAATCGATGATAGTTTACTATGATTTTCCTGAAATCGTCATCCTAGGAAAATCACAGAAACCACCTAGAAATTCTGCCTCCAGACTGCAGAATAGAACCCTAAATTCTCATCCTGATTTCCCAACATCATCTCACTGATATTCTATTCTATCCCAATTCATATTATTCTTTAAAAATCCATTCCTATATTCTGGTATTATTTTTTCATTGCACTCTAGAGTTTACAAAACCTAGCAACCTAGGCTCTGATACCAAACTGTAACGACTCGAAAATTTATACCAATTTTTTTATAAAATAAGCTGCAAAATATAACATTATGATACTCCTGTATAACCTACTATAACATCTCAGACCCTAAGCAAGTACTAAGGAAAATTTGATTATATTACACACCTATGTAGCGAAAAATCATAAAACTGTTCATCTATATAAACAATACCAGAATTCAGTAATTCTACCCAAGCCAAACATACATATATACACATCACCCCAGTATCATCTACTCAAAAATACCATCTCCTACATACACTTACCCTACAAGCAGGGTAGTGTTATCACCCTCTTTATTTGCGAGCCGCCTAGGTCACCTGAAAATATTAAATCACTAGGGTGAGAGAACTCTTAGTAAGAGGAAATATGCTATTACTAGTGTGTGGTAACTGAGTTTACATAAATATTATACTGAGATTCTCAGGGTGACTTTGTAGCTATGGGAAGATTGTTATTATCTCAGGGTGGTTATATGGACAAAACTACATGAAGATTGTGGTTATCTCAAGGTGGTTTTGGAGATCAGGTGTTGGTGAGGTTTAGCATGGTTTATGTTAAACCTATCACCGGTACACCATTTGGTGAAATTAAGTAAATAGTCTACTACTCAGTACTCAAAAGATTACTCCTTTTATGGCTTATAATTTAGATAATTTTTTGGAAGTCTTGTGGAAGAGATCTATCCCACATAGTTGAATATCCCCTTATTTGCTAATGTAATGTTTATCATGTCCATAAAGGAAAAGACCACAGAAATGGAGAAAAAAATCTTGTTTCTTACCAAAATGGTTGAAGACAAAGATATTCAAATTGTCATGCTCATGAACAAGCTGGAGGCGCAAAACAACAGTGAATCAAGCTAAGAACTAGAATTTCTTCCTACTTTCACTCCCAACAATATTGTTAATAAAAACAAAGGTAAAGAAAAGGAAATCCAATGGCTTCTTAAGCCAAGAACTCGAAATTCTTGCTTACGATTAAAAGGTCAAAAATTTTCTCTTGGACAATTTTTAGAAAGTTAGAGGGTGCAGTGGCCATCTTCAAAAAACTCAAAAGATGCTAATTTTTACGGTTAATAAAATAATTTACCTTTTATAATATAGTATAGATGTCCTTCTCCTTTTTTGTTTTTAGTGTATTTTATTTTATTTTTCATTAGATCAATGTATTTTATTTTTAAGCTAGCTGGCCATCCTTCTAAATCATTTAATTGTAGCGTTCAAAATTTTTTTAAAAAAATTTAAATAATATCCTAAAATATTATGTACACAGACTTTATATGAATACTATTACCTATTGGTGTATTATTTACTATAGTATCATTTCCTTAATACTTTTATTATATTAATTTAATGTATGAATTTTTTTTTTTTTTATATAGGATACATATCACCTAACATAACTATCATTTAGTTGATGTCTGCACTAAACTTAAGTTTAAGGAACATATAGTTAAGGTTTGCATTACCAAACTCAAGCTTGAAAGTATAATTATACGATTAGAAGATATTAGCACTCTCTACATATCCATTTCATGGGAGATGCCTGATTTTACCTTTAAATATTACTATTCAAAACTTTACTAGTATCTTTTTATTCGTTTATCATTTTTTTAAATTTTGGTCTTTCTGATAAATAAACAATATTCTCATCTTATGAATAAAAAGACATGCATAAATGTAATATCCCCAAAAATGACTATACAAGATTAGTGGAGGGATTCTAAAAAAATAAAATAAAATAATAATAATAATAATAATAATAATAATTAATTAAATTTATAAAAAATAAAAAAATAATTAACATTTATTTTTATTTTTAATAATAAAATATATTATTATTAATTAAATATTATTATTATTATTATTATTATTATACTCATTCCCAAAGCTTCTGAAGCTTCTTTGAAGCTTCGGGATTAATTTTGGGATGCAAAGAAGCTCTGCGCAGGAACCCCCCCCCCCCCTCTAAACTTCTCTTTCTCCCCTCTCGTTCTCTCACCCTCTCTCCTCAGTTCCTTGACGGATTCTCGCTTGATTGAAAATTGAAAGATCTTGCTGGACTTCATTCTCTGCTGTCGTCATTTCTACTAAAGGGAATTGGTGGTAGGAGCGACGTAGGCATATTTCCTAGGGTAAGCTAATTTTTTATTTTTCCTCAATTTCTTACAAATTATAAGTTCAATCGACGATCGAACACCACCACGAGAATCTAGGGATGATTCTTAACAAGTCTAGCGAAACGGAATTCTCGTGAGGTCGTCGTAGGCATAACCCCAAATTTGGGATAAGGGGATTATTAAGGGGCTTATTATCATTTAATTAGTATTAATTTAGAAATGCTAAAATATTGAGTATCTGAAGTTGAAGTAGGCTTTTCAGAATTTAGGGCCCCGGTGAGCGCCACGAGTATAATTTCGGGACCCGCAAGCATAATTCAAAAAATTAAGTGAGGGTGTTAAATAATAGTTTAAATGTTAATTTGAGCTATATGGAGTTTAGGGAAGGTTAGATGGGTATTATTTTGGAGAAATGAGTTAATTAATCTCGGGAAAATGCGAATTGCAGGAGTTGAGTTTCAAGCGCCAAGGGCGTGGGATTTGGGGTTCTAACGATACTTTCAGTAAGTCAGGTAAATGGACTAAATTATAACAGTATTTTTAGAGCTACTATTTGAATTAATATGTGAAAATGAGAATATGGTATTTTTTCTGAAAATTATTATGATATAAATATCAAATAAATTGTGTGGCATTTGAGTAATTTTAAATTGTGATATTTTGGAGTGTGAAATTAATATTTCATGGATAATAGATAAAAACTGTGTGGCATACGATGTATGTTGAAAAATGTAAAATATAACGATAAGTAATTTCTGAGAAAATATTAAAATGAGAATTATTGATGTGATTAGTGAAAAATAATGAAATATGGTATTTATATGTGAGTAGAAATGTTTTGCCTGAAAAATGAGATTTTGTGAATTACTGATATGAGTATTTTGAGAAATGTTGAAATATGTGAAACACGATATATACTATTATGAGATGATGAAATGTGCACAGAAAACGATGAGAACATTTATTTTAAGATGAATTAAGATATACTGATATGAGAATAATGATATATATTGATATGGAAATACTGAAATGTGAAAATGGGAAATAGAAATACTGCAATATGGAATTGAAATATGATTGATGAAATGCTAGTACCGTATAATTATTGCAGGTATGTGGTAGTGAATCCTGATGGATGGTTGTGATATTGAGCATGGTACCGTTGCTAGTGGTGTAGTGCAACCACATGGACTCTTGGAGCGTGTGGCGTGACAGTTAACTAAGCCATTTTGTAAAATTGTTGGGGCCCCTTAGTCCAAATTAGGGCTATAAGCCGGCCAGTCGTACTACAGACGTGATATGTGATATGATATTTTGATCTAACCGAGTCGGCCAACTGCAGTTAGATCCAGCCTTCAGGCCGCACAACCTTGACCATAGTGGGAAGCATGGTATGGAAAGAAAGATCCTCAAGGTGGCCATGAGTTACAGACTCGATGTTGGTATTTGATACCAAGGATACTCATGAGCCGGAAAGTAAAATGGAAACGGAAAGTGAAAGAATGACAAAATGGGTTAAAATGAGAAATGAAAGAAATAATGAAAATTGAGACATAGAGAATGATAAAATTGAGAAATGGATTCGCGTGAGTTAATAACATAAAAAATTGAGGCGAAGTGAAACTCTCCGCCTGAGGGTTTACTGAGTAAGGTGAGTGCCCTGATAGGTATCAAATGTGGCCATACCTGACTGCATAACGTGTTAGGGCAGAGGGAAGCTACCTGTATGGGCGGGTAATCTTCCCTATTCTCAGGAACTTCGTGGGTAAATATGTGTTGGAAATCATTAAATTTGAGAAATGGTTTTAAAGCTTATAAAAGCTTGTGTTGTATATCTATATGATCATAAGAATGTGTATATTAGTGTATTTTCTCAGATGAAATAATGATTTGAAACATAAAGTATATTATAACTAAACTTATATGGCCACACACTGTAAATAATTTATTCCTTCTTACTGAGATGTGTCTCACCCAAATTATCTTAATTTTTCAAGGAGCAGGGATAGGCCAGGTGATAGAGCTCCGAGACCTTAGGGAGCTGAGACCCTGACACACAGGGTGAGTTCTTGGACTAGGGAGTTGTAATTCCCCTAGAGTTGAGTTATTTTTGGGTATGTGATGAGTATGTACATATATTGTATGTTGACACTCCAGGTATTGTATTCTAACTGTTATATATATACTGTCTTCCGCTGTTATGTTGTATAAATAAAATGACTTTTTACCCGGTACCAAATGCGGGTCGGGTCATTTGAATGGTAATAGGGTTGTTGACGTGACTGATTTGTAAATGTTGTTGATGGCGAGTGAATATTTATTTATTATTATTTTAAAAAAAATTGTACAAAAATTGGGGCGTCACAGTTTGGTATCAAAGCCTAGGTTGTTAGGTTCTACAGACTTTAGTAAACAGCGGAATACAATACCAGAGTATAGGAGTGGATTTTAAGGGGAATAGGTGATGGGTAGATTGAAATGTGAGTTAGTGATTGTTAGAGGATGATGTGAGAATTTAGGGTTCTATCTTGCAACCTAGAGACAGGAGTACCGAGGTTGTTTCTGTGGTTTTCCTAGGGTGATGATTTCAAGAAAATCATGGATACTATCGTTAGGTCTTGTTTCTGAGTGGTATGACTGAATCTTAAATGGGGATTAAGGATGTGGAGATAAATGGTCGTAGAAGGGTAATTTATGAATTATTGTAGTGTATGGGTTGTGTGATAGTAATTGTATGCTGAGATTAGTTTCCTCTTTGCAGGATGGATCCGGGGAATAGTAACACGAATGCAAAAGGTGATGGAGTATGACCTTCCAGTATGGTTGGTGGAGACCCTAACGCAGTGTTGCGTAGCATCACTCAGTAGGTAATGACTGAGATGGCCAGGAGCTCGGGAGAGCGGAGCTGCACGATTGAGTAATTCACGCATATGCGACCCCCATATTTTGTTGGAGGAGTATACCTACTAGTAGCAGAGAACTAGGTTTAGGACATAGAGGACATACTAGCAGTTCTCTTATGTATAGACGAGCAGAGGGTGTTATTTGCCATATTTAAATTGATTGGGGAAGCAAAGCGCTGGTGGAGGTCAGTGAGATTACTAGAGGAGCAGAGGCCAGACCCTATAGCGATGATGTGGAGTCGCTTCAGGGAGATTTTCTTCCAGTGATACTTTCCCGCTATGGTCAGGAGTACAAAGGCATCAGAGTTTTTGTATCTAACACAGGGTCTTTTGATGGTGCAGCAGTACGCGCACGAGATTTGTTGAGTTGTCCTGATTCGCCCCATATCTGATGTTAGATAAGAAGAGGAAGGCAAGGAAGTTTGACGAGGGGCTGAGGCAGAACCTGTATGAGCAGTTGGTAGGTTTTTGAGCTCAAGCCTTCTCAGAGATAGTGGACAGGGCTGCAGTGATTGAGAGCGGCCTAGAGAGAGGCGCAGAAGCACAGAGCCAGAGGAAAAGGCCCGCGCTTTTCGATTTTTAGGCAAGGTCTAGTTGAGGGCCATAAAGGAGATATGGTAGTAGAGGGGGACGATGACAGGGAGGAGGAGATCGAACAGTATAGGGCAGACAGATGCCCCCTCCTTATCCCAGATGTTTGAGGAGGCACCCAAGAGAGTGCTGAGTGAGGGAGGTTGTCTGCTATCAGTGCCACCAGCTTGGGCATATCGCGAGAAATTGTCAGGCACCGCCAGCGGTAGCGGCTACTCCTTAACCATATAGAGGAGGCTATCAGGCAACTCGAGGTGGACAGTAGAGGAATACTGCTCTGACACAAGTTTATGCACTAACGCCAGGAGATGCTGAGGTAGCAGGAGATGTAGTGACAAGTACTGTTTTAATACTGTCATTTAAAGCTACTTTCTTGTTTGATTCTGGGGCGACCCATTCTTTTATCGCCCGAGAATATGTGAAGTTGTGTGGGTTTGAATCTCAGCAGTTAGATATTAGTTTGTCTGTTGCTACGTCAACTAGGGCTGTAAGGATATGTAGAAAGTACTCAGAAACTGTCTAGTGGGAATTTAGGAGAGGTTCTTGTTAGCTAATTTGGTGGTTTTAGATATGCATGGGTTTAAGGTAATCTTGGGAATGGACTGGCTAGCTGCCCACTATGTTAACATTGATTGCCATCGGAGAGAAGTAGTATTCAGACCTCCAGAGGGATAGGAGTACGGATTTGTGGGGTCATGTGTGCACACTCCACCTCAGTTACTATCCGCCATCTAGGCGCATAAATTGCCATTAGAAGGCTATTAGGGGTATTTAGCCTGTGTGAAGGCAGTATTAGAAGGGGAGCTGAGGGTGGAGGATATCCCAATGGTGAGAGATTATCCTAATGTATTCCCCGAGGATTTTCCAGGACTACCTCCTGATCGTGAGGTAGAGTTTGTTATTGATTTGGTTCCAGGGACAACACTGATTGCGAAGGCTCCGTATAGAATAGCACCAGCAGAGCTGAAAGAATTGAAAGAACAGTTATAGGAACTGTTAGATAAAGGATTTATTTGGCCCAGTGTGTCGCCCTGGGAAGCACCGGTATTATATGTGAGGAAGAAAGATGGGTTGATGAGGTTGTGCATTAACTACAACGAAATAAATAAAGTAACTATCAAGAATAAATACCCGCTCCCACGTATCGATGATAAGTTTGACCAGTTACAGGGGACACAGATCTTTTTGAAGATAGACTTACGCTTCGAGTACCATCAGGTGAAAGTCAGGGCAGAAGATGTTCCGAAGACGGCATTTAGAACATGGTATGGACACTATGAATCTCTAGTTATGTCATTTGGTGTGATGAATGCTCCTGCAGTGTTTATAGATTTGATGAATAGGGTCTTTCACCAATATTTGGATCAGTTTGTGGTTGTATTTATTGATGATATACTGGTGTATTCAAAGAGCCTGGTGGAGCATGAGGAACATCTGAGGATAGTGCTTCAGGTGTTGAGAGAAAAGAAGTTGTACGCGAAGCTCAAGAAGTGCGAGTTCTGGCTGGAACAGGTTACCTTCCTTAGACACGTTATATCTAGGGGTGGTATTTCTGTTGATCCGAGTAAGACTGAGGCAGTAGTAGACTGGGTACGACCAAAGAATGTGCACGAGGTCAAGAGTTTCTTAGGATTGGCTGGGTACTACTGGAGGTTTGTTGATGGCTTCTCTAGACTGTCAGGACCATTGACCAGATTGACCAGGAAGGGAGTGAAGTTTGAGTGGTATAATGAATGTGATCAGAGCTTCCAGGAATTGAAGCAGCGACTCATCACTGCGCCTGTGTTGATGATTTCTTCAGGAGAAGAGGGGTTTGTAATTTACACTAATGCATTCCATAAAGGGTTCAGTTGCATATTGATGCAGCGAGGGAGAGTGATAGCCTATGCCTCACAACAGCTGAAAGAATATGAGAATAACTACACTACCCACGATCTAGAATTGGCGGCCGTTGTTTACGAGCTGAAGATTTGGAGGCACTATCTATATGGGGGTAGGTGTGAGATATTTACTAACCATAAGAGTTTAAAGTATTTCTTCACGCAGAAGGAATTAAATAAGAGGCAAAGGAGATGGTTGGAGTTAATAAAGGATTACGAATGCACTATCAGCTACCACCCAGGAAAGGCTAATGTGGTCACTGATGCTTTGAGTCTGAAATCAGTGAATTCATCTGTGTTTGCAGTGGAGATTCAGCATCTGATCCAAATGGATCTAGAGAGGCTCAATGTGGAGCTGGTAAAGGACGATCACCAGGCGTTTATTGCTTACTTGGTTTTGCAGCCAACTCTATAGAAGAGAATTAAAGTAGCTCAGAGGAATGATGCAAAACTAGTAGAGCTTATGGGGAAGGTATAGGATGGTCAGGAAACAGAGTTTAGCATCTCAGATGATCGAGCCTCGAGGTTTCATACCAGGTTATGTGTTCCTGCCAACCTTGAGATCAAGAAGGTTATTCTGGAGGAAGCGCATCGGTCCCTATATACAGTACATTCGGGTAGCACTAAAATGTATAGGGATCTTTGAGAGTCCTTCTGGTGGAGCAACATGAAGAGGGAGATAGCTTAATATATGATCAGTATTTGACATGCCAGCAAGTGAAGGCTGAGCATCAGAGACCGGTGGGATCATTGCAACCACTCCACATTCTTGAGTGGAAGTGGGAGTATATAATGATGGATTTCGTCACAGGATTGCTGCCGAAATTGCATGGATAGGATGCTATCTAGGTAGTGGTGGATCGACTGACAAAGACTACCACTTTTTGCCGATAAATGTTAGTTACTCCATGGACAAATTGACTGAGTTATATATCTAGGAGATAGTTAGACTCCATGGCGTCCCAGTATCCATGGTTTCAGATAGAGACCCATGATTCACATCTCATTTTTGGAAGAGTCTGCAAGGGGCATGGGTTCTCAGTTGTCGTTCAGCACAGCGTTTCATCCTCAGATAGATGGGCAGACAGAGAGGATGATACAGATTCTAGCGGATATGCTGCAAGCATGTGTGCTAGACTTTGGAGGTTGTTGGATGCAGTATTAGCCACTGGTCGAGTTTGCGTATAACAACAGCTACTAGGCCTACATTGGGATAGCACCGTATGAGGCGTTGTATGGCAGGAGGTGCTGATCCTCGTTATACTGGGATGAGATTGGGGAGAGACAGATATTGGGGCCAGAGCTGATACAACAGACTCAGAATAAAGTCAGACTCATTAGAGACAGGATCAAAACAACACAGAACTAGCAGAAGAGTTATGCAGATACTCACCGGCGAGAACTAGAGTTTGACGCAGGAGATACGTGTTCGTGAAGGTGGCACTGATGAAAGGTTTTATAAGGTTTGGGAGAAAGGGTAAGCTGAGCCCTAGGTATATTGGACCATTCGAGATTTTTAAAAGGGTGGGTCTTGTTGCCGATCAATTGACATTACCACCGGTCCTATCTAGGATCTATGATGTATTCCACGTTTTTATGCTAAGGAAATACGTCCCATACCCCTCCCATGTGATTAGCTATGAAGCACTGGAGTTGGGTGATACTTTAGCCTATAAGGAAGTGCCAGTGCAAATTCTTGACTGGAAGGAACATGAGTTACGCACGAAAAAGATTCCACTGGTAAAAGTTTTATGGCGCAACCATGCCATTGAGGAGGCTTCTTGGGAATTGGAGGATCAGATGTGCCAGAGATATCCACACTTATTCAGTGGAGTTTAGAGTTTAGGCAGTCAGAATAAAAGGAATAATATTGTGTATTTTTATTTGTATAGTGTAATGTATGATAGATAGAGTTTTTAGTTTTGGAACATGAATGTCTTTGGCAGAATTTTGAATAGTTGTAATCTCCTAGAACCCTCATTGTAACCACGGTATTCCTCCACCATAAGTGAGGGTAATTAATAAAATTGAAAATATTTTCTCTAAGGATGGGAAGCAGATGAATAGCAAATTTTAAAGATGAAATTTTTATAAGGAGAGGAGAATGTAATAACCCAAAAAATGGCTATACAAGATTAGTGGAGTAATTCCAAAAAAAAAAAAAAAAAATTAATTAATTAATTAAATGTATAAAAAAGAAAAAAAATAATAATTAAAATTTCTTTTTATTTTTAATAATAAAATATGTTGTTATTATTATTATTATTATTATTATTATTATTATTATTATTATTATTATTATTATTATTATTATTATTATTATTATTATACTCATTCCTGAAGCTTCTTTGAAGCCATAGGATTGATTTTGGGATGCAGAGAAGCTCTGCACAGGAACCCCCCCTCTAAACTTCTCTCTCTCTCTCTCCTCTCATTCTCTTACACTCTCTCCTCAGTTCCGTGACGGATTCTCGCTTGATCGAAAATCGGAAGATACCGCTGGATTCCATTCTTCGTTGCCGTCATTTCTACCGGAGCGGGTTGGTGGTAGGAGCGGCATAGGCGTACCTCCTGGGGTAAGCTAATTTCTGCTTTTTCCTTAATTTATTGAAAATTATAAGCTCAATCGATTATCGGACACCACCATGAGAATCTAGGGATGATTCTCTACAAGTCTAGCGGAACAGAATTCTCGTGGGGTCATCGTAGGCATAACTCCAAATTTGGGATAAGGGAGTTATTAAGGGGCTTATTATCTTTAATTAGTATTAATTTAGAAATGCTAAATTTATTGAACATTTAAAATTGAAGTAGAATTTTCAAAATTTAGGGTTCGGGTGAGCGCTGCAGGCATAATTCAAAAAATTAAGTGAGAGTGTTAAATAATAGTTTAAATGTTAATTTGAGCTATATGGAACTTAGGGAAAGTTAGATAGATATTATTTTGGAGAAATGAGTTAATTAATCTCGGGAAAATGCGAATTGCAGGAGTTGAGTTTCGGGCACTAAGGGCGTGGAATTTGGGGTTCTAATGAGACTTTCATTAAGCCAGGTAAGGGAAATAAATTATAATAGTATTTTTAGAGCTACTATTTGAATTAATATGTGAAAATGAGCATATGGTATTTTGTTTGAAAATTATTATGATATAAATATCAGATAAATTATGTGGCATTTGAGTAATTTTAAATTGTGATATTTTGGAGTATGAAATTAATATTTTATGAATAATAGATAAAAACTGTGTGGCATACGATGTATGTTGAAAAATCTGAAATATAATGATAATTAATTTTTGAGAAAATATTGAAATGAGAATTATTGATGTGATTAGTGAAAAATAATGAAATATGGTATTTATATGTGAGTAGAAATATTTTGTCTAAAAAAATGAGATTTTGTGAATTACTGATATGAGTATTTTGAGAAATGTTGAAATACGTGAAACACGATCTATATTATTATGAGATGATGAAATGTGCACAAAAAACGATGAGAACATTTATTTTGAGATAAATTGAGATATACTGATATGAGAATAATGATGTATATTGATATGAAAATACTAAAATGTGAAAATGGGAAATATGAATACTGCAATATGGAATTGAAATATGATTGATGAAATGCTAGTACCGTATAATGATTACGGATATATGGTAGCGAACCCTGATTGATGGTTGTGATATTGAGCACGGTACCGTTGCTAGTGGTGTAGTGCAACCACATGAACTCTTAGAGCGTGTGGTGTGACAGTTGACTAAGCCATTTTGTAGAATTGTTGGGCCCCCTAAGTCCGGATTAGGGCTATAGACTGGCCAGTCATACTACAGACGCGATATATAATATGATATTTTGATCTAACCAGGCCAGTCAACTGTGCTTAGATCTAACCTTCGGGCCGTACAACCTTGACCATGGGGGGAAACATGACACAGAAAGAAAGATCCTTAGGGTGGCCATGAGTGATAGACGCGATGTTGATATTTGATACCAAGGATACTCATGAGCCGGAAAGTAAAATGGAAATGGGAAGTGAAAGAATGACAAAATAAGCTAAAATGGGAAATGAAAGAAATAATGAAAATTGAGAAATAAAGAATGATAAAATTGAGAAATGGATTCGTATGAATTAATAACATAAATAATTGAGACGAAGTGAAACTCTCCGCCTGAGGGCTTACTGAGTTAGGTGAGTGCCCTGATAGGTATCAGATGTGGCCATACTTGGCTGTATAATGTGTTAGGGCAAAAGGAAGCTACCTGTATGAACGGGTAATCTTCCTTATTCTTAGGAACTTCACGAGTAAATATGTATTGGAAATCATCGAATTTGAGAAATTGTTTTAAAACTTATAAAAGCTTGTGTTGTATATTTATGATTATGAGAATGTGTATATCAGTGTATTTTCTCAGATGAAATGATGATTTGAAAAGTAAAGTGTATTATAACTGAACTCGTATGACCATACACTATAAATAATTTATTCTTTCTTATTAAGATGTGTTTCACCCAAATTATTTAAATTTTTTAGAGAACCGAGATAGGCCAGGTAGTAGAGCTCCAAGACCTTAGGGAGTTGAGACCCTAACACACAGGGTGAATTCTTGGACTAGGGAGGTGTAATTCCCCTAGTGTTGAGTTATTTTTGAGTATGTGATGGATATGTACATATATGTATGTTGATACTCTATGTATTGTATTCTGACTATTATGTATATACCATCTTCCACTGTTAGGTTGTATAAATAAAATGACTTTTTATGCGGTACCCAATGTGAGTCAGGTCATTTGAATGATAATAAGGTTGTTAACGTGACCGATTTATGAATGTTATTGATAGCGAGTGAATATTTATTTATTATTGTTTTAAAAAAAATTGTACGAAAATCAGGGCGTCACAATAAACGTAACTCCCGAATCTATAGTCAGACTGATTTTAATATATAAATTTTTAGTTTATTTCAAATTACCTTGTCACTAATATTTGTATTAACTATTAAGTAGTTTTTCTCAATAAATTATAATATTAGGTGTTTCTTTAATAGTTATAAATTTTTTTTTAAAAGTACGCAGGGGTGTTTGGACGCGGGCGTCACCTAAGCCTCCTCTCGCGTTGCAACCTGTTTGGAAACATAAAGGCGTTGGATAAGAAGCTGCGCACGATAGACGGAGGGGTTCTCTCACATCCCTGCGCAAATTAGGGTTCATCCGTAAGTCTTTTGTCCATCGTCCTGGATCCTCCAACGGTACCCATCTCTCTGCTCTCCTCTCTCTCAACCTATAAGTTATTTGATTATTTGCAAGTTGTTCTCTGCACATTTTCATGTTCTTCAGTGATTGTACTAGTCCCTTCGCGTGATTTCTACGAGTAATCCCTGAACGTGTTTTTGGTTTCTGATTTCTGATTAAAAAAAATCTATTGAAATAACATTTGATTTAGCTATTTTCCTCTTTTTGGTTGCAGTAAGACGTGAATTAGGTTAGTACATTTATGATCACAGAGATAACTACTTGAAATATGATTAGTTTTTAAGCTACATTATGGAGTTGGGATTTAGGTTTTGTTTTCAGTGGAGACCATATGTATGCATATGGTTGATATCCAAACAAAAGCAATTTGCACTCTGTTGCCCTATGTTTGGTTACTGAGAAAATGGAGGAAGAGAAAAGGGTTTGTACAATGTTTACGCTGAAATGGAATGGACTATGAGTATAATGAAGTGAAAAATTGTAGGAGGGACGTATAGAATTGAAGTGATCAATTCCATTCCATTGCATTCTTATGTACCGAACATTCTGTTAATATTCTGAATGCAATGTTAATATTTACTATTTCTTTGATTTTCAAAAAAGTGAAAAAAAAAGGTTGGCCAAAAGCTAAGCTTAACCAAGCTATACTGTATGAAGCTCTGACAATTGGGGCTTCATGTTCATTTGACATATCTTTCAGCACCAAATCTGGCTTTTCATTGATGTTTCTTGTTTCGTCGTAAGCTTGGATTTAAAAGAAGGGAGGTGCTTGAGCTCTTTCAGATCTGAAAACTACTGTATCTTAGTAGTTGCTTGTTGGTCTTGATTGAGCTTAACAGCTGTTTAAAGCCATTAAAAGAAAGTAGCTTCTTAAGAGCTTGTGGCAGAACTTGGTGTCATTTGCTTCCTCAAAGTTTGTCTTGTGTTCAGATCATGGAGTTCATATCCATTAAGCAAAAGGAATTGACAACATTGAAACATAATGTGAAAAAAAATAAAAATAAAAAATTGAAAGATAGTAAACATTGCATTAAGCAAAAGAAGAACTAAAAAAAGTAAGATAAAATTTTAATTTAATAAAAGACAGCAGTGAGGGTAAATTATGAGAAATATAGTGAATGACTGTTGACACTTATAAAAATGTTTCCCAATACATTCATTTGGAACACATTCAATTAGCCACACTGTTCACAAAAAAAGGAAAATAACGTAAATCTCACCCTTAGTGACAATGATATAAAAATATAGAAAAAATAAGGGATTTTTCAGAGAAAACCATCATACATTTTAATTCTTGAACACTAAATCCAGCAATCCAAATTTTTAATTCAATATTTTTCATATGACACATATTCTAAATGGCAAAATTTGGATAAAGTTCATTACATTCTTTTTGTTCCATTCTCTGATAAAAACCATGACATGCATATTGAAAAAAGAATTTTTTTCCCAAAATGTAGACCCTGCTTTTGTAGTTCAGAGTTAACATGGTGTTTTGATATTGAGGAGCAAGGCAAAAAAATACGAAAGGAATTTTATCTAGGTCATTTATTATTTTAATTATTAAAAGCAGCAAACTATCTTGTGTTAGTTCGATTTCAATCATTATTAATCTTCATGAGTAAGAAAATCTCTTTTTGAATTTAGAAATGCCTCAACATCCTCCCTTAAATTGCACTTTTTTTTATGCTCCCTTAATTACAATTTATTTTATTTTATTTTTTTTGCATATGCATCATTTTAGAGCATGTGCCACAAGCCTTCTCTTATACCACAAACTAGCATGCTTTGCAGTCTAGCTAACACTGGTTTTAACTGAAATATGTATTTGTATTTTCCCCTTTTTCTAGGTCTCATTGAATATGGGTTTTGGAGGAATAAATAAACACAACAAAACCAAGCCTTAGTCCCACTAGGTGAGGTTGGTTATATGAATCCTTTTCTACCAATTTATGCGATCATTGACCATTTCTTTTGATAAATTCAAGGATATTAAAACCTTAGTTACTATCTCTCAAGTTATTTTAGGTTTACCCCTACCCCTTCTACTGCCCCCTACAGTAATTAAGTCACTTTTCCTCACATGTGCACTATCTGGCCTACGTTGCAAGTGTCCATACCATTTGAGTCGTCATTCTCTTATCTTATCTTCTATAGGAGCTACACCTAACTTACCACGAATATGTTCATTTCTTAATTCATCTTTCAATGTTATACCACTCATCCGTCTAAGCATTCTCATCATGGCAACTTTTACTTTTTGGATATTATGTTTTTTTGTCGCCCAACATTCCGATCCATATAGCATAGCTGGTCTTATAGCTGTCCTATACAACCACTACTATTTTGTTTGGGAGGGGGGGGGGGGAGTGGTTGGGTTTTATGGAGCATTATTCCCAAAACATATGTGGTTCTAGAGATTCACTTGTACTCCTATTATGATTCATGGTGTGACGTTGCATTGGATCTAGTGCCTTTCAACTCAAAGTTGTGCTCACTTACATTGGCATTTTTTTTGAATTGTGATTCATTTTTTTTTTTCCTTTGTAGGGATAGTGAAATTTCACCAACAAAAGAGGATGATTGATGTGCAAGTTTATTAGATTGGGAGAAAAAAGTTTTAAAATTTTTTTTTTTTCAGACAAAGAATTAGGTTCCAGCCAATAGATTATAAATTATAGTTTTTACAAAATATTGACTATGCATTGATGTGAAAATCTATCTGTGATGCTACTCTCACCATTGAAAAATTATTGTGCTTTGTGGATGCATGCCTAAACACTTATTTAATACATACATAGTTATAGTTACATATATATGAATGCGTATACTTGCATACCCATTAATATACATAATTACATACAGTAGTATTCATGCATAAGAATGAAACAAAAATTGTACATGCAGCACTTCTAACATTATTCTTTCATCCTTAGGTCAGATGGGTTTGTTTGTGCTTAATGTCTATGATATTGAGAATCTGAGATTATTTTGGGAAATCCATTTGGATGCCATGGGATAATGCTAACATCTTTAAGCTTCTCGAATATGGTAAACTGTTGATTACTTAATTGTCTGTAAATTTTTTTTAAAAATTTTTTCTGTGAAATCTCTCTCTCTCTCTCTCTCTCTTTATAGGCTCCCCAAGTAAGTAGTTTAGGGTTTGAAAGTGTAAAATAAGTTGGCTTCACTGAATTCCTCATAAAATGGCAGCAAATGTTTATAATTGTTCATTAGTTGAACACCTTGAGCTCTTGCTGAAATGTTTTCTGCCACTTTGAATATTCAAGTTCCATTCTATGAATTATTTTTTGGAAAAAAAAAAACATTTCAGCTAAGCTGCAAATTCAAGCCATCATTTTCCTGCTAAGTTGTTAAATGCTGCATATCAATTTTGCCTGCTGATAATTTGATTTCATGGGTATGTCATGAAGAATGTAATTCTTGAAATGTGAGAGAAGAATAGGAGGAATTATGTACATGGACACTGCAAAATTCTGAACCATTGTTCATGTTTTAATGAGCATGGGGACTAACTCGTGTATTTTAACTATCCAACCTTTCTTTGCCTGCAAAAAGCTCAATGAATTCATTGAACATGGGAAAGCCTATTTATATGGTTTCATAATCATTTTTGGTATTTTATTTAATATTGGGTTTGAGAACAGTTACTGATTTTTTAGATGCCTGTGAAAATTGTTTTGACATGCGGTGTTAGGTTACGTGGAAGAATATAATGTCTGAAGACTCTGGGCATATGATGGTTGTTTACGATGATCCTTCAGACCAAAGATCTTTATCTGTTGAGGACACCAGTAGTGCAGAAGAGTCGCCAGATGAAACAAGGCTTTCACTAGAAACAACAAATGATGCAATTCCATATATTGGCCAAAAATTTGCTACCCATGATGCTGCATATGAATTCTACAGTGAATTTGCTAAGAGATGTGGTTTCTCAATCAGGCGCCACCGCACAGAGGGAAAAGATGGAGTTGGGAGAGGACTTACAAGGCGCTACTTTGTCTGCCATCGTGCAGGCAACACGCCTATCAAAACCTCAAATGAAAACAAACCCCAAAGAAACCGGAAATCCTCACGATGTGGATGCCAGGCTTATTTGAGAATTAGTAAGACAACTGAACTAGGAGCACCAGAATGGCGTGTCACTGGTTTTGCGAACCATCATAATCATGAACTCTTAGAACCAAACCAAGTTCGTTTTCTCCCTGCTTACCGCACCATATCAGATGCAGACAAGAGCCGAATCCTTATGTTTGCAAAAACAGGAATCTCGGTACAGCAAATGATGAGGCTCATGGAGCTTGAGAAGTGTGTGGAGCCTGGATATTTGCCTTTCACTGAGAAGGATGTAAGGAATTTACTTCAGTCATTCAGGAAAGTGGATCCAGAAGATGAAAGCATTGACTTGTTAAGAATGTGCAGAAACATTAAAGAAAAAGACCCAAATTTCAAATTTGAGTACACACTTGATTCAAACAACAGGTTAGAGAATATTGCCTGGTCATATGCCTCATCAATACAGTCATATGAGGTCTTTGGTGATGCAGTAGTGTTTGATACAACACATCGCTTGACTGCTTTTGATATGCCACTTGGGATATGGGTTGGGATGAATAATTATGGTATGCCTTGCTTCTTCGGTTGTGTGCTTTTGCGAGAGGAGAATTTGAGGTCATTCTCGTGGGCTTTGAAGGTAAAGGAATGAAGAAAATTTTTTTTTCCCTACATAAGAATTTTAATTTTTTCCCATTTAGTGTTGTAACTTGTATTGCATTAATGGCCGCTTTCTTAGATAGCTCAATTAATTGCCTACCTTGAAAGAAAGGGAACTGTGAACTTCAATTTGACCAGCTAGGACCAGCTGGCTGAGACAAACTGTTTTAGATGGTCAGAAATTGCTGAATCGGCTGATCTTGGCGTCTGCTTAAATTCTAGATGCCTTAGGAATATATGAACCATATTTTACATTTCCTAAGTTTTACTTATAGAATAATATTATATCACCACTGAGAATGTGCATAGTCAGGTTCGTTAAGGTCATTTATGTACAGGCGGGCACTTTTATGGGTTACGTCAATGCTGTTGTTCTGTTGTTTCACATATTTATTTGTTCATCGGCTGACTATTTATATGATAACTATTGAAGGCATTCTTGGGGTTCATGAATGGGAAGGCTCCACAAACAATATTGACTGACCAAAATATGTTCCTCAAAGAGGCTATAACCATGGAAATGCCAACTTCCAAACATGCTCTTTGCATTTGGCTAATTGTGGCAAAATTTCCATCCTGGTTTAATGCTGTTTTGGGGGAACGATATAATGAGTGGAAAGCTGAATTCTTTCGGCTTTATAATCTGGAGGCAATTGAGGACTTCGAGCTGGGGTGGAGGGACATGGTAAATTCCTTTGGGTTGCACAATAACAGGCATGTTGCAAACCTGTATGCCTTACGATCACTTTGGGCATCACCATACTTGAGAAGCCATTTCTTCGCGGGAATGACTACAACTGGCCAGTCAAAGTCAATTAATGCTTTCATTCAACGGTTTTTGAGTGCCCAAACTCGGCTAGCACACTTCATAGAACAAGTATGCCTTCTTGCCATTGCTATTCAGTTACACTGAGATGAGTACTTTTTAGAATGCTTAAAAGTGTTTGTGCATGTATGTACACATAATTATTGCAATTACAAGCCATGAGCAATTATGAATTGTTTATGTTGATTTAAATTTGAGCAACTTGTGTATTGAGGATCATAAATTTAATATTGGTTATATTTTTATCCTATGTATGATATCACTACTTTATCTGTAAATTTATATTGTGAGCGGGTTGGCAATGATATCAAGCTATCGGACACTCACCCTCATATGCAACCCCTTAAAGCAGATGAAGAGGCAAACAAATCAAACTTGAAGGGGTGCACAAATGCAAATAGAACAAAAGTGCACTGTGCTCATAACAAAGGAAGACACATATAACAAGACTTGAACCCAATATCTCTGGAAACTAGAGCTTTGGTACCATGCTACTTCACCACTTTACTTGGAAGTCAAAGCTATTAGACAGTAATCAAACAATGGCCATCAGATTATCCAACAATTCGTTATGTAGTTCCTCAAATCACCTATTTTACTTAACAATCCATCTTGTTGAATGGGAAATGTTTTGGATATTTTGTGGCATTATCTGTTGGATTTGAGAGTATTGATTGAGGATAAGACCAAGCAAGGTAGAAATTACAGCCCTCCTTTTTTAGCCTCCTTGTTTGTTTGTTTTCTTGCTTGTTTATTCTTCTATTTGTTGAACTTTTGCTAAGACAACCATTAAAAGGTCTTAGTTGAATCCTTTGAACTTAAGGTTGGCTTGGGTGGTAGAATCCTAACCCTACCGAAGTTTGGTTCGTCCTTGGGCTGAGGCTCTGGGAACTTGATTTGAACAGCTGTACTGTGTGTACCTTTATGCTTGTTTACTGTGACATTCCCATTAATATGAGAAGTCCTAATCCTATCTTTTAATACGTATTTTTTTTCTTAAGTAATTTGGTTTATTCTATATTAATTTTTAGACTTACTTCAAGTCGCCCATTGTGAAACATAATTTTGTGTTAGTAATGACTATTTTGACAAAAGGGTGTGTGAAGATGGCTGGCCTTGACTTAATGTTAAGGGGGTTACATCAAATCATGGAAAGTCTCTCCTAGCTTGGAGGTAAGACTGCATACATCATGCCTTCTAGACCTTGATGGCATTGGAGCCTTGTGCATTGGGTGTTATACTTTTCTATCTATTTGTACACGTGTGTATTTTTTTATTTTTTTATTTATTTTTCTTTTTCCAGTTGAGTTGGGAGCATGTGGCGTGGGGAGACTTTGGAGGGGAGGGGGGTGGGAATTGTTTCACCCCCCTACCAAACCAACTCTACATATTTCCCGCTTGAGCTAACACCTGCAAAACCTGAGGTTGGGGTTGGGCTTTCATAGCCTGTTCAACACTTACAGTTTGTGCTTGCTTTGCTCTGCAATTGGATCCATTTTCAACCTACCCAAGCTTAGGATAGAGGGGGTATAGGTCATGTTGCATTGGTTGGGGGTTGAGCAAACGCCTTTTTGGCATGTCCTGTCGACATTGTCATCTTACCAGACTATCCTTGCAGTGTGTTTTAGTTGGAACAAATCAATCATAACTGTTTTTCAATTATTATGAAAATCAAGATATGCTTTGCCATCTCTTTTATACTTGGGCACCTGTTGGGTTGGTATTCGGTAAACTCAGTTCTTTGCAACATCATTACCATCTTTTTTTCATATAATTTTAGAGATGGGCTATATGACCATGTTACAAATCCTGTGGTTAAGATTCTGTTGCTTTAGGTTAGGTTCAGCTATTAAACCTGGCTCTGTCAGATAAGTAAGAAGCTAAGCACCAGGAGTGAGCTTTAGAGGAATAAAACAACTATTCTCTACAAGCTTGAGCTTTCAAAGTAATCAGTTGTTCAGTTGTTCCACAGACCTCATCATTCACTTTTTTAGTTATTTTTAGTATTACTAGTATTATTATCTGTGGATCATTTTGGATTGTATTTATAGTACTTTTACTGCTTTATTGAGAGATTCTGGATGGTACATAAACAATATATATATATGGGTTTCAGACTGTAGATTATTGAGAATGTCCTCCAATTTGTGTCATCCTATTTTGATATTTTGGTAGATATGGAATTTGGGATATAGTATTATAGTTTATGAATCATTAATTTTGTGGTAGAATTTTCCTGTTCATGGATATAGTATTCTAGTATTAATTTTTGGGCACTTGGGGTTGCATTTTTTTTTTCTTGGCTTTGCTTTGCCTAAAAGGTAGCTGTTGCTGTGGATTTCAAAGATCAAACTGGAGAACAACAAACTATGCAACAGAATCTCCAAAACATTAGCCTAAAGACAGGTGCCCCCATGGAATCCCATGCTGCTGCAATCCTTACTCCCTTTGCCTTCTCAAAGCTCCAAGAACAGCTTGTTTTAGCTGCTCACTATGCTTCATTTCAAATGGAAGATGGTTTCCTTGTGAGACACCATACAAAATTGGAGGGTGGCCGGAAAGTGTATTGGGTTCCTCGAGAAGGCATCATAAGTTGCAGCTGCCATCAGTTTGAGTTTTCTGGAATTCTTTGCCGCCATGCCCTACGGGTTCTCTCAACTGGAAATTGCTTCCAAATTCCAGAAAGGTATCTTCCAGTCCGCTGGCGCCGTATTAGCACATCATCCACAAAACTCCTTCAAACTAGTCCAAGTGATCATGCTGAAAGAGTGCAGTTATTGCAGAGTATGGTATCAACTCTCATAACAGAATCTGCCAAGTCAAAGGAGAGGGTAGATATTGCAACCGAGCAAGTTTCAATGCTTTTAGCTCAGATTCGAGAGCAGCCTGTTTCCATGCAAGGTACAAGAGACACCCTCATCCATAGGAATTTCTAATTTGAGTTGGTATGAATCGCTTAACCTGGTTCTAGTTCTCATGGTAAGTGGAGAAAACACTAAAAATTTTGATGTGAACACAAGTGAATTTGTAGAGCGAGATTTAGGGTAATGATTTGCTCTTTATGGAGATTCTGAAGCTGGTTTGTCGGCTCAAATTCATTTCATGGCATTCTTTTACTTCTATTACATGCAATCATAGAAGGCATTGTCTATCTCAGACATTGTTGTACATTTTGAAAAGAATCTACTTGGAGTCTGATGTGTATATGGACAGGGAAAAAGTATTTTTGTTTATAGCTATATACATTTGCTTTGTCAATCAGGAAACCCAAAAAATATTTGCTAATGCTTGGTTGCGTTTGAAAGTCATGCAAGAATGCGTACATATACATGCACACCCGCTCTCCAAAAAACCCTGAGAAGCATGCATGTACTGCTGAGACATCAAAATTTTAGCAACTTGTTTAGATATCATTGTGGGAGTAATTGGACACCACATACCACCTGCCTGTGAAAATTCAAATAATAGGCGATTTTGTTGGCTAGAAATTTCTGTTTATGATTCCAAACTCATATCCATAGATGTGAAATTGCTTGCGATGGTTCTAAAAATTTCTGTCTTTAAGAACGGTTCATTGGCAGAGTCTTTTCTAGGGCCACTCTCGTGGATTGGAAGATCTTAATGAGTGGGGAACCTTTTGAATTTTGTGAATTCAATGGGGAAGGCTTTGAAAAAGAGCATAGGCGAAAGAGTTGGTCTCCTTTTAGATGATGTCTTCCTCCTTTTCATCGAAGATGGCTTATGAGAGTTCTTTTCCCATTTTTCTTATATTTAATTTTCAAGTGTCGTGTCCAACAACTGCATTTTTTAATAAAAAATTGTGGTCAGAATATGATAAACATCATTCTTAATTGTCCTTAGAATTTAGATGTTACTCTTTGAAATGGTTCCAAACATGGTTATTACTGCTTTTGCTTTTTATGGCTGCTTCTTGTGCATTTTTTTATCATGTTTTTATGTAGCAAAAGTTGGTTCAGATTGCACCATGCCTAGTACAAGCATCCAACCAAGCACTCATGAGAACTTCATTGTGGAAGCTGTTTCTGCTCTATGATTTACATTGTAATGGTCCAATGCAAAGCATGAACAAGGTGTGCTGTGCTTTTCATTCATGTAATGTTGCCAGCCTATCATCAGATCCGAGGGTGATGGCTATTGTATGATACATCACTCCTAGTTACGTTCCCCACCCATAACTCTCACAGAACTTGCTTTGTCCTTACCACCAAGTGCTGGTTTGAACTTTCAACATCTTTACTGGATTCCGCAGCTAGGCAAATGTATTCCAATTGATCTACAGCTTTTTGGTAGGAGTAAGACGTCATATTTTGCATAATGTTCTCCCTGAAGTATCATGATACTGGCTGAAGGCAAGGTACAGGTATATCTTTTTCCTATTTGGACATAATTGTGTTCTATATTTCACCAATAAGTTACGCTTCTGTATTGTTGCTTTTGTAACTCATCTGTGTCCTTTCCTTGGGACAAGTTCCCTTTTTGCAATGTACATATCCCCCCCTCCTTGCGTTTGTGCGAGTCATTCTAGCTAAGAATAACATTCAACATGCTCTTGAATTGTATACAAAGATTGAAAGGGGGAAAAATCCCTAGTTATGAATTCTTCCAGGAAATTGATAAGAAATTTGGTGCATTGAAACAAACCAGATTTGACTTGATGATCATGCAAGCTTTGTGTGTTAATGCAGCAGATCAATGAAATGCTGATGGAATGTTGTGAAATTATGATATCTGCAGTATGTGAATGCTATTTGTTTTTGTCTGTGATGTCAACGTGATTACAACTCATGTGGGAATTTAGTTCAAGTTAGTGGACGTGGATTCCAAATGATGAAAATCTCAGCGTTTCTAAAATTTTAGAGACTTTCGTCAACATTTAATTTTAGGAAATATTTATACTCTCCCTGGTTGCTTACTGTCAAATGACTATATAGAAAGATGCAGACCTCATAAAATTTATTCAAAAGATAAGAAATTTTTTTGAGGTATGCAAAAAATGCATGAACTTTTCCTGAAATTTTAAAAATTTTATAAATCTTGCTAAACATTTTACTTCAAAGATTCTAACACGCTCATAGTTACTTCACCATTGAATAGCCAAATGAAAATTTGGATGATGCACTAGGAAGGGGAAATTATGATTGTTTTACCTTTTTGTACCCTTCAACACAATTTTGTTTTGTTCATACGCTCTGAACTCGATGCGAGTTTAGGGTGCATCTTTCTATAAATATGTAATAAATATAAACTGTGGAAGTAAATAAAATTTCGAATATTTTTATACCAAAGTACTAATTAACTGTGTTACAAAAATATTTCTAATAATAAAATTGATATTCTTAAAAATTCCAAAATATAAAAACATCTCCAGTTAATACTATACTAGTATTTATTTTAAATTGTTTTCTCTAATCCCGTCTACGTGCTTGTTATGCCGCATTCTAATATGCTCCTCAATGCTATCTATAAAGTGGGAAATTAATTGGGTGGGATGACGCTTAGTAAGTAAGATAGATTATATCAGTGTGCGATCAAAATGAGTTTTAATGTTTCATAATTTGATACCATTAAACATTTAATATTATAACTTCAAGACTGCATTTGAAAGACTGTAAAATATATATAAATTTCTCACTTGCCTAGTAAAAATCTCTTAGGCCTTTTAATTGTAGGCCCTATTTCTCATATATATATATATATATATATATATATATATATATATATATATATATATATACATATTTGTTCTATAAAAATATTCTTTTACTCTGATATCACAATTGTAACTTTCCCTTTGGGGCTTAATGGTCGTGACAACAACGGGCACCTATCAAAGCACTTGCTACGAGTGGGGGACATTAGTTGCCCCAAACCAGCAAGCCTTCGCGGAGAGTCCTACTTCATCACAATCATTCATATGCGAGAGTTCCTAGGGATTGGGAGACATTAGTTGTCCCTTTGCTCTGATACCAACATAATTTCATTTTGAAAACATCTTTTAGACTTGTTAACTATAAGTCATGTTTATCCTAATGACTGGGTTGTGCGATTCGAAAACTATACTTAGCTGGTTGGCTAACCAATTAAATTAAACTGTAACTGTAAGGGAGATTTTTCCTATTAAGTTTTGATTCGGAACTAGGTGTACACTAAGGAGAAATCCACTGTTCTGTAAAACCATTCTGTAAATAATGGGGATCCACTTTATAAACTGTAAGCTACGGTATTAAGCATCTGTAACCCTATAATCTCTTAACCATAAAGGTTTTTAAAACATACTAATATAATTTATGCAATAAAAATAACATCATAAAAATCTCATCATTACTCATTATGAAACATGTAATAAAATAGCATTATAAAATCTCATCATTGCTTATTTATAAAATATGTGATAAAAATAAGCTCATGCCACACGATTTGCGTGGTAATAATTATTTATTGTTAATGTCGCGACGTCCCGAACGGACCGAGATGAATGAAAATGTATGATTTTGATTGTTGAGAAAAATTAGAATTGAAGTCGCCACTAATCTTTTAGTGTGGTTAGAACACTTGATTGCTATCCAATTAAGGGTAGAATCGGTCTGTGTTACCAAAGCAGGGATTGAGAGTTTGGTTACACAAGGGGAAGGTACGAGCACCTCCTACACGCCCGTTTTTACTAACGGTACCTAATTAATCAAAAATTATCCCATCAATTAAATTTAATAAGCCTTTGAAATTACTCCATTATAAAAATTGTGAAGAAATGTAAAATAAAAATACTATATAAGTATTCCCTCATAACCGGGATATAGGAAGCCTGAAAAACTCATATCTTTTTTTTGCAATCATAGGGATCAAAAAATTAAGAAAATATGTTACAAAATACACTTCTGACATTTTGAAATTTCATAGGATTTTTTTCTAAGTATGAAAATATAATTTTGGGAGGTTTTGGATTTTATTCGAGATGAAAAGTTACAAAAAATGAATTTTATGTCTCAAAAATAGTTTTCAAAAATTTTCCTGAATTTTTCAAATTTTTATGATTTTTTTCCATATTTTCCCCAAAATTTCAAATAGCTAATATAATATGAAAAATAAATAAAGAAAATAATAAAATACTAATATCATATTATAATACCACTATAATAATAGTATCATAACACATAAATACTAGTATATATAATGCTACTAAAATAATAATGCACATATATCACGGTATTAATAATAATATAGTATGATAATAATGTATCTTAACAAAACCCTAACAACAAATGATCAAAATCCCAATAATAAAACCATAATATTAACAATAAAGGAAACTTTTAATAACATGGCAAGAAATCATACCCTAAATGTAATATGGACAAATTTGGAAACATATAGGATATAATTATGGAAAGCCAAATTACTTCCACAATTGACATGTAAATATTGAGTATGGCCACCGAACAAGAAATATTAATATACAACCCTAAAAATCAACATGCTACATATTGAATACAATAATGATAACACCCTACAATGATGCAATAAAGACAACAAGAAACCTAAACCTAAAGATTAAATATTAAAATACATACCACAATATTCCCTCTATAATAATAATATTAAATATTTAATATGTACAAGAAAAACCTACATTTTAATATTAAATATTAATAAAAGCCCTATAATATGCATATTAACAATTAACGAAAATAAACATGAATGTTAAATATCCCAACAAAGATTTAAACACACATATTACAATGATAATGAAAATAATCTATAACAATAACAATAATAATAAAAAACACCACAAATAGTACAAAATAATAATAAATCACTAACACAATACACTACGATAATAATAGTTATTTAATATATACACGAATACAACAAAAATTTTAAATATGGGTATTAACATTACAACCTTTAAAATCATATGACAACAATATAAACCGCAAGTGTACAATAAATATCACAAAATATGAACATGGACATGAAATACTAAGACACATATTACCAACAAGATAAATCCTACAATACATTATAAACAAAATAATCATGGATTATCACAACAAATATACAAGAAATCAATAATAAAATAAAAAAGTATACATGCATGTGTGTGGGTTAGAGGCATGCATGGGGCTTACCGTGGGTGCTGCCGGAGATGCTGGCATTGTCGGAGTCGATGACAGGGCCTAGGCACGGTGACGGCGAACATCGGGAAGCGGCGGCTACTGTGACGGTGAGGGGGATGGACGACGGCAATGGTGACTGGGGCTGTGGAGGCCGGAGGCGGTCATGGATGGCTGCTGCTGCTGTGTGGGCGGAGGCTGTTGGAGGATCTCGCCGGGAGACGGCGACGGGAGCGAGCGACGGCGATGATGATGGGAGTGAGTGACGAGATGGGGCTGTGTGTGTGAGCTCCTCGTCAGTGGGTGATGTTTCTACTGACCGTGGGTATCTCGCGGCTTTGGGGCTGCTGATGAGTGGCTGGTGCTGGGTTGTGAGTGTGGTATAGTTGGGAGGCTCGGGGCCGGAGTTGCAGGCGAGGACGGAGAGGGAGGTTGTCTGCGTGTGGATGGTTGCTGCCAGAGGAACAAGTGGCCGTGAGGGATGGCCGGAGGTATTGCGGCCGTGGTGTGAGGGTGAAAGTGCAGTGGGTAAGAGAGTAGTCGGATGGTTGCGAGGCTGGATGGGTGAGAGTGAGGGTTAGAGTGTGAGAAGGAGGAAGGCTACTGCGTGAGTGGGTGAGGGGAGCTCACGACCGTTCTCTCTCTATTGGGCGAGTGAGAGTTTCCTCTTTTTTTTTATAGAAGAGGGAGGGGGAGAATAGGAATCCTGGGGTTGCCGCTCCCCTCACTTGAAGCACACACGCATGGTGTCGTTTTTTTATTTTAATTTTTTTTTAATTTTCTTACTAACATAAAGCCAAAAATAAAAATAAAGACTCGATCTAAAAATTTTCGGGACTCAATCAGAATTTCGAAAAATGAAAGACTCAACCTAAAATGTCCGGACTCAATTTTAAAATATAGGGACTCTAAAAATAAAATATTCAAATTTGAAAAATATTAGTAATCAATTTAAAATACCCAGGACTCGATTTAAGAACTGGGACTCAATTTAAAAATAATCGGGACTCGGTTTAAGGACTGAGATTCAATTTAAAATGTCGGGACTCATTTTAATACATTGGGACTCAATTGGAACCTCTCATCCCGGGATACAAAGTCAACTTCTTATTACGCCGGGTATTCTCATAAAGGTCTGGTTAAAATTGGAGTGTTTACAGCTGCCCCTCTTTATGGGTTTTGTTACTTCAAGATAACAGTAGGAACTTTCCTACATTATCTGTAGCAACAAACCTGTAAAGACAAAAGACACCTATTTTAGTTAGGTCATACAACTACTTATGACTTGCTGCGAATGTAATAATCCGAGCCACAGTGGATACAATGATCCGAGGCCAAATAATACAATGATGGTTTGATGTGAATGTAAGAATTCAAACCACGACGGATACTGTAATGACCTCAATTTCTTAATATGAAATGTAACCTAACAAATGGAAAAGTCGACCCGAACTCGTGGGTAACGGGGACACCTGTTAATCACAGCGAAAACTTAAGCAGTAGCAAACATAAAATCTAAATCATTCATCCATAAAACATAACACTAGAGTTTACTACAACATCATAAAGCTGTACTTTTATACATCCTCCAAAAACATCAAAATAACGCTAGGATCAAACACAAAGTAATCCTGATCCTAGTACAAAATCTTACCCTCCTAACGGGGTAATATCACTACTCAACAGCGGCCACGACCCGCCAGTCACTTAGGGTCTCCTGAAAAATTAATTAATGTTGGGGGTGAGACACATTTCAGTAAGAGAAAATAAACTAAATACAACTGTGTGACAACATGAATCAGGAAGTTCTACGGGGGTTATAGGGGCTTTCTCAATAGTCAAGTAAGGGAATAAACTAAAGCAGTTACTTTTTACGCAAATTAATATTACTTATGAGCAAATTGATTTCTTAAAAATATTTACGTTATTTGAATATTATGGAATAAATGCATGTTTAGGAAAAATACTGCTATTACATTGAAACGTGTATATATGTATGAGATGTTATAAAATTACGATTTTAGAATTAGAAGTATGATTTTATACAGCACGTGTGTGGCATGAATATTATTTTACGTGAAATGTAATATGATATGAAAGATTTTACGAGCAAAGCATGTTTTCAGGTATTATGAAAAGATGTGTTATATTACGATGATTTTGACGAATATATATGATAACTGATTTATTTTCAAAATGTATATATCTGAAATGATTTCGGCGCGAGACCGTATTTATGTTTTTGGCACGAGGCCGTATTTATGATTTCAGCGCGAGGCCGTATTATGTATGTTTTTAGCACGAGGCCATATTTATGATTTCGGCGCGAGGCCGTATTTATGAAAATGATTGGCATGAGTTGTTATTATATCATGTATTATATATTATCAGAACCCGGATGTTAGTTTAGTTTAGTTTCAGGAGTTCGGTACTTTAGCTATATGGAGATCAGATATCTACGTTCAGATTAGTGCTAACCATCCCATGAGGGGATGGGAGATGGATAGTCGATGTGACTTTCAGTAGAGTGTGGATGTCCACTTGGCAGTCTAAACCAAGGTGTGGCGGGCTCATCGTACTTACAGACATATTTGATTCGGCAGTGGTCGGCCAGCCATTGTCGGGTCCCACCTTTGGGCTGCACAACCCATCATGGGGGGTAGTACATGACATTAGTTAGCTATTCATCTTGGGTATGCTTTTAGTATTATCAGTTATAATAAATGTTTCACGTACGTTATGATTTATTAATAAATATGAAAGTATATGAGAATTTAGTAGGTTATGATGAATGTTTATCGATCTATGAAATGTACTATATATGTATAATTGTATTAAATATTCATGTTGCCACACAGCTGTATTTAGTTTATTTTACCTTCTGAGATGTGTCTCACCCCCAACATAATTAATTTTTCAGGCGACCCTGAGTGACTGACGAGTCGTGGCTGCCGTTGAGTAGTGATATTACCCCATTAGGAGGGTAAGATTTTGTACTAGGATCAGGATTACTTTGTGTTTGATCCTAGCGTTATTTTGATGTTTTTGGAGGATGTATAAAAGTATAGCTTTATGATGTTGTAGTAAACTCTGGTGTTATGTTTTATGGACGAATGATTTAGATTTTATGCTTGCTGCTGCTTAGGTTTCTGCTATAATTGACAGGTGTCCCCGTTACCCATGGGTTCGGGTCGACTTTTCCATTTGTTAGGTTACATTTCATATTAAGAAATTGAGGTCGTTACGGTTTGGTATCAGAGCCTAGGATACTAGGTTCTGTAGACTCTAGAGTGCAGCAGTAATAATACCAGAGTATATGATAAGAGAATTTGAGGTCTGGTTTTGTAGTCTAGATGCAAGACTTCCATGGTGGTTTGTGTGATTTTCTTGGGGTGACGATTTCAGGAAAGTCATTATAAACTATCGTCAGGTTGGGTATCTAGATTGCAGGAGTGAACCTTGAATTGAGATTAGGAGAGATGAATTAATTAGGAAAAAATAGCATATAAGTTGAGTGATACGTATAGAGAAGGAAGTTTGAGTTAAGTTACATGTTTTTTAGGATGGACCTTGGTGGCAATAGTGCCCATGCCAGTGGGAGTGAGGGTTCTGGACCCTCAGGCATTGCAAAAAGTGATTCAGATGCTATTTTATGCAGCGTGGCACAAAAGGTTATGACAGAAATTGCCAAGAGTTCAAAGGAACCGGGTGGTCCATCGGTAGGCCACGGTAGTTTGATTGGAAGTTTATAAAAATGAGTCCTCCGGCATTCTCAGGAGGGATAGACCCTGCAGTTTCTGAGAACTGGGTGCAGGAAATAGAGAAAATATTTACAGTGCTGCAGTGTTCAAAGGAGCAAAAGGTGTTGTTTGCCACCTATAGACTGACTGGGGATGCCGAGAGATGGTGGTCCGCAATGAGACTTTTAGAGTAGCAGAGGACTATACTTATGGAGATGACGTGGGAGCAGTTTAAAGAAATATTTTTTGACAGGTATTTTTCAGCCTCGTCTAGAGAGGCTAAGATTGAGGAGTTCCTGAATCTGAAGTAAGGATAGCTGTCAGTACAGCAGTACGCGATGAGGTTCATCGAGCTATCTCGCTTCGCCCCATACATCATTCCAGATGAGGTAAAGAAGGTACGACAGTTTGAAATAGGCCCGAGAAGAGAAATATACAAGCAGGTATCGATTCTGAAGTTGCAGGATTTTGCAGAACTAGTTGATAGAGCCACTTTAGAAGAAATTGGTGAACGGTTGGAAGCTGAGGAGCTGAGGCAGAAGAAGAGATCCATACCTTCTGGTTCCCAGCAAGGGGTTGGACGTGGTTCACGGAAGAGAGGTGGCTATTATAGAGATCAGAGAAGGGAGATCGAGAATCGCGGTATTCAGGGTGCACAGCCATCCCCAGCTTGCTTATTTTGCGGGAAGAGACACCTGGGGGAGTGTCGTGCTGGGCGAGGTGTCTGCTATAGGTGCGGGGAGTCAGGACATATGATGAGGGAGTGTTCTACGCAGGTTGGTGCTGCTCCTGCTCCTAGACTTGCACGAGGAGATAACTAGGCGTCATGTGGAGGCCAGCAGAGGAATATGGCCCTAGCCAGAGTTTTCGCTTTGATGCCGGGCGATGCTGAGGCGGCTGGCGACATGGTGACAGGTACTGTTAATGTGTTTTCATTTAAAGTTATTGCACTTTTTGATTCTGGTGCTTTGTGTCCTTGGGGTGTGTTAAATTATATAGGGCGAAAACACAATCATTAGATGTTGGGTTATTAGTGGCTACATCGATCGGATCAGCGGTGAGATTTGGTAGAGTACTACGGGGCTGTCCAGTTGATGTTCAGGGGAAGATTTTATCTACTGATTTGGTGGTGCTGGATATGCACGGGTTTGACATCATCTTTGGCATGGATTGACTAGCAGCTAATTCTGCTATTATAGACTGTCGTGCTAGAGAAGTGATATTCAGACCTCCAGGGAAACTAGAATTCAGATTTACAGGGTCACGAGTGCAATCTTTACCTTAGATGGTCTCAGCTGTTCAGGTGAGGAGACTGCTCTAAAATGGCTATCTGGGATTCGTGGCTTTTGTAAAGGAAATATTAGAAAATGAATTGAAACTTATTAATACGCCTGTGGTAAAAGAATTTACAGATGTATTTCTAGATGAATTACCAGGTTTGCTACCTGATCGTGAAGTAGATTTTCCCATTGATCTACTTCTAGGTACAACGTTGATTTCTAAAGCACCGTATCGAATGACGCCAGTAGAATTGGAAGAACTGAAAGATCAGTTGCAGGATTTGCTTAATATGGGTTTCATATGACCTAGTGTATCGCCGTGGGGAGCTCCAGTGTTGTTTGTAAAGAAGAAAGACAGGTCTATGAGGATGTGCATAGATTACAGAGAGATTAATAAAGTGACCATCAAGAACAAGTATCCTCTACCCCGTATCGACGATTTGTTTGACCAGCTCTAGGGTACACGGGTGTATTTGAAGATCGATCTCAAGTCAGGCTACCATCAGGTAAAGGTGAGAGTGAAAGATGTATCGAAGACGGCTTTTAGGACCAGATATGGGCATTATGAGTTTCTAGTTATGCCATTTGGTCTGATGAATGCTCCTGCGATATTTATGAATTTGATGAATAGGATTTTTCATCCATATTTAGATTAGTTCGTGGTTGTCTTTATTGATGATGTGCTGGTCTATTCGCGGAGCTATGAGGAGCATGAGATACATTTGAGGCAGGTTTTGCAGATGCTTAGAGAGAAGAAGTTGTATGCCAAATTTAGTAAATGTGACTTCTGGCTCAAAAAAGTTGTGTTTTTGGGACATGTTATCTCAGGAGATGGAATTTATGTAGATCCCAGTAAGATTGAGGCGGTAGTGAATTGAGCTAGACCGAGGAACATCTAGGAGATTGGGAGTTTTTTGGGATTAGCCAGTTATTATCGTCGTTTTTTCGAGGGGTTCTCATCTTTGTCAGGACCTTTGACATGACTGATGAAGAAGAATGCTAGATTTGAATGAGACGACAGCTATGAGCAGAGTTTTCAGGAGCTGAAGCAGAGGTTAGTTACAACGCTTGTATTGATCATCCCATTTGGGGGTGAGGGGTATACTATTTACAGTGATGCGTCCTTAAAGGGACTTGGCTGTGTGTTGATGTAGCATGGCAGGGTAGTGGTGTATGCGTCTAGATAGTTGAAAGAGTACGAAAAGAACTACCTTACCCATGATCTTGAATTAGCTGCAGTGGTACACGCATTGAAAATTTGGAGGCATTACCTATATGGCGAGCAGTGTGAGATTTTCTCTGATCACAAGAGTTTGAAGTATTTCTTCACTCAGAAGGAATTGAATATGAGGCAGAGAAGGTGGTTAGAGTTAATTAAAAATTTTGATTGTATTATCAGTTATCACCTAGGGAAAGAAAATGTGGTAGCCGATGCACTGAGCAGGAAGTTTAGAGAAATAGCGTTGGCAGCTATGAAGATCTAGCGTTCGATCATGATGGATCTAAAAAGACTCGGCATTGAATTGATAGAAAGTAATACTCTAATGTGTATCGCTAGCCTAGTGGTACAGCCTACTTTGCAGGAAAGAATTAGAGCTGCCCAAAAGGAAGATCCAGAGTTTGTAGAGGTGATGGACAGGGCGCAGAGTGGACAGGGAGAGGAATTCGACATTTCAGATGACGGAGCTTTACGATTCCGTTCCAGGCTATGTGTTCCTACTAATACTGACATTAGGAGGATGATTTTTGATGAGGCTCATAGATATTTATACATAGTTCATCCCGGTAGTATGAAAATGTACAGGGATCTGTGAGAGTTTTACTGGTGGAGTGGAATGAAAAGGGAGATTGCTGAGTACGTAGCCTAGTGTTTGCCGTGCCAGCAGGTAAAAGCTGAGCATCAGAGGCCAGCGGGTCAGTTGCAGCTGCTATTTATCCCAGAGTGGAAGTGGGATAATATTTCCATGGATTTTGTCTCAAGGTTGCCGATGACATCGCATGGCCAGAATGCGATTTAGGTGATAGTAGATCGGTTGACTAAGTCTGCCCATTTTCTCCCTATCAAGATCAGCTATTCCCTCAACCGATTGGCAGAGATTTACGTTCAGGAGATAGTTCGTTCTCATGGAGTGCCAGTATCCATAGTGTCAGATCGAGACCCGTGTTTCACGTCACGATTTTGGAGGAGCTTGCAGGAGGCTTTGGGGTCTAGTTATCATTTAGTACGACATTCCATCCTCAGTTAGACGGACAGACTGAGAGGACGATACAGACACTAGAAGATATGCTCCGTGCATGTGTATTAGATCTTGGGGGTAGCTGGACTCAATTCATGCCACTGGTAGAGTTCGCATATAATAACAATTACCAGTCCAGTATTGGCATGACACTGTTTGAGGCACTGTACAGTAGGAGATGTAGATCTCCTTTGTATTGAGACGAGATAGGTGAGCGGTGAGTTGTGGGACTAGAGCTGGTACAGCAGGCGTACGATAAGGTTCTGCTTATCAGGGAAAGAATCAGTGCAGCACAGAGCCGACAGAAGAGTTATGCCACAATCGCCGCAGGAATTTGGAGTTTGATGTCGATGGTCATGTATTTTTGAAGATAGCTCCATTAAAAGGAGTTATGAGATTTGGTAAGAAGGGTAAACTTAACCCTAGATTCATCGGTCCATTTGAGATTTTAGAGAAAGTGGGGCCGGTGGTGTACATGCTAACTTTACCACCTACATTATCCAGAATATACGACGTATTCCACGTATCTATGTTGAGGAAATACGTCCCAAATCCTTCTCATATTATCAGTTATGGTGAGTTAAAGCTCAGTGACTCGCTAGTCTATGAGGAGATACCAGTGCAGATTCTGGATAGAAAGGAACATGAATTATGTAATAAGAAGATTCTTTTGGTAAAATTTCTATGGAGGAATTATGCGATAGAATAGGCTTCTTGGGAACTCGAGGAACAAATCAAACAGAAATACCTGCAATTATTACAAGAAGTTTAAATGTAATTAGAAATGTGAGTAAATATGTAATGTTTCTTGTACAAGTACATGTAATGTTATAGGTAGTATGAGATATTTGGTTTTGGAAGAATTTTCTTTTAGTATATATAATCTTTCAGAATTTGAGTTGTAACCACTGTATTCCTCTGCCATAAGTGAGGGTAAGTAATAAAATCAGTAGATCGTTTTGCCAAAGGAATGATAAATTACATGAATAGTAAATTTCGAGGACGAAATTTTATAAGGAGGGGAGGATGTGACAACCCGAATAAAAAAATGGAATTTAGATGATAAAGAGGAAGGGAAATGAAACCAATAACAGAAGGAGGAAGTCAACATCACACTTTGGAAGGAATAACCGAGGAGGGGATCATTAGGGCTTCGTCGACGAATACAGGGGATTCGTCGACGAAGACTTAAGAGAATTCGTCGATGAAGAAATATCGAGAGGCATTTTGAGCCGATTGAATTTCATCGACGAGGACTGAATTTTGTCGATGAAATTAATGAAGGATTCATCGACGAATGACGTGGCTCGTCGACGAATCCAGTTCTATAAATAGAAAAATTCGGATTTTTAACTTCATTGTTAAGCAAACTTTTCCCTCTCTCTCTCTCTCTCTCTCTCTCTCTCTCTCTCTCTCTCTCTCTCTCTCATCAATTTTGGGTCAGATTTACGCCGGATCAATAATCCGAAGTCACCAAGATGCTCCTGGGTTGAGGTAAGACTTTTTAAGTTAAATTTGACTTTACGGTAGTTATAGAAAATGATGTACACATAAAAATACTGAAGTTTAGTACTGGGGATTTTCAGTTTCAGGGCATTGATCAGGAAGTTCTACAGAGGTTAGACAAGGATATTTTAGGGGCTTTCTTAGTAGCCAGGTAAGGGAATAAACAAAAATAGTTACTTTTTACGCAAATTAATATTACTTATGAGCAAATTGATTTCTTGAAAATATTTATGTTATTTGAATATTATGGAATAAATGCACGTTTGGGAAAAACACTGCTATTACGTTGAAATGTGTATATATGTATGAGATGTTAGAAAATTACGATTTTAGAATTAGAAGTATGATTTTATACAGCACGTGTGTGGCATGAATATTATTTTACGTGAAATGTAATATGATATGAAAGATTTTACGAGCAAAGCATGTTTTCAGGTATTATGAAAAGATGTGTTATGTTACGATGGTTTTGACGAATATATATGATAATTGATTTATTTTCAAAATGTATACACCTGAAATGATTTCGGCGCGAGGCTGTATTTATGTATGATTTCGGCGCGAGACCGTATTTTATGATTTCGGCAAGAGGCCGTATTTATGAAAATGATCGGCACGAGGCCGTTATTATATCATATATTATATGTTATTAGAACCTAGATGTTAGTTTAGTTCAATTTCAGGAGCTCGGTATCGTAACTATATGTAGATTAGATATCTACGTTCAGATTAGTGCAAACCATCCTACGAGGGGATGGGAGATGGATAGTCGATGTGACTTTCAGTAGAGTGTGGACGTCCACCTGGCAGTCCGGACAGGGTGTGGCGGGCTCATCATACTTACAGACATATTTGATTCGGCAGTGGTCGGCTATAACTATCGTAAAGTCTAATTTGGCTTAAGAAACCTTACCTCAATCTAGGGATGATTTCCAACTTGCTTTCACCAACGATCCGCTCCAGCAGATTTGAAGAGAACTTCCCCAGGAGTGTCGTGGTGACTTTGGATTGTCAATCCGGCGTAAATCTGGCCCAAAATCGATGAGAGAGAGAGAGAGAGAGAGAGAGGGCCGAAGGGGAGAGAGAGAGGGGAAAGTTTGCTTAACAATGAAGTTAAAAATCTGGATTTTTCTATTTATAGAAATGGATTCGCCGATGAGCCACGTCATTCGCCGACGAATCCTTCATTAATTTCGTAGATGAAATTCAGTCCTCGTCGATGAAATTCAGTCGGCTTAAAATGCCTCTCGGTATTTCTTCGTTGACGAATTCTCTTAAGCCTTTGTCGACGAATCCCTTGTATTCATCGACAAAGTTGACTTCCTTCTTCTGTTACTAGTTTCATTTCCCTTCCTCTTTATTATCTAAATTCCATTTTTTTATTCAGGTTGTCACAGATACAATGATCCAAACCAAAACAATATAATGAGTACTTTGGTGCGAAATCCTAAGTTTGGGAAAATGAGTACTCCACTAGGGAAGTCCAATCAGGTGTAGGGTCCTGAAATCCCAAATGCTAAAGCACATGAATGTGACTTGCACCGGGTTTAAGAATTCGAGCGCCGAAGCACATGAAAATGACTCGCACTGAATATAAGAATCCAGGCCAAAGTACTCGTGGATAATTTGCACTTAATGTAATAATCCAGGTCGAAGTACACAGGGTTGACGTGTACTGAATGTAAGAATCCATGATAAGTACAAAAGGGGTTGCACCAAATGTAAGAATTTGGGAGTCTTTGGTAGGTCACAAATGACTCAATTCAAACCGGGGTTGACTGTCCCGAATTTAGAGTAGGTAAAACAAAATATTCCTAGGTCAGTTGCCCTAGTTCCAAGGCAAATCACTTAATTCAAACTGGGGTCAGTTGCTCCAGTTTTAGATCTTAGCAAAAGAAGGATTGCTTAGACGAGGATGGTAAAGGATGTACAAAAGCCTATTCAATAAGACAAGTATGAATGCATGTTGCTACTTTGATGAAAACACATGTATGCATGATAATGATGCATGTTACATGATGTATAATGCAAAATTTTGAAAACCCAAATGCCGTAGCACGGGAGGACGACTTACACTTGGTTTGAGGACCCAAATGCCGAAGTTTATGGTGATGACTTGCACTGGGTTTAAGAACCTGGGTGTCGAAGTACATGGTGATGACTTGCACCGGGTTTGAGAACCTGGGTGTTGAAGCACATAGTGATGACTTGCACCGAATGTGAGAATCTGGGTGCCGAAGTACATAATAATGACTTGCACTAGGTTTGAGAACTTGGGTGCCGAAGTACATAGTGATGACTTGCATTGAGTTTTAGAACCTGAGTGCCGAAGTACATGTTGATAACTTGTATCGAATGTAAGAATCCGAGTGCCAAAGTACGTAATAATGACTTGCATTGGGTTCGAGAACCTAGGTGCCGAAGTACATGGTGATGACTTGCACCGGGTTTCAGAACTCGGGTACCAAAGTACATAATAATGACTTGCACCGAGTTTGAGAACCTGGGTGCCGAAGTACATGGTGATGACTTGCACCGAGTTTGAGAACCTAGGTGCCGAAGTATATGGTGATGACTTGCATCGGGTTTTAGAATCTGGGTACTGAAGCACATGGTGATGACTTGTACCAAATGTAAGAATCCGGGTGCCAGTACATAATAATGACTTGCACTGGGTTTGAGAACCTAGATGCCAAAGTACATAGTGATGACTTGCACCAGGTTTGAGAACCCAAGTGTCGAGGCACAATTTCAGAATAAATGATTCCATTTGTTCCTGGGGCCTGTTGCCCTAGTTTCAAAGTAGAAGAATCAATTTTTGCCTAGGGTTATCTGCCCCAGTTTCAGATATTAGCAAGACAATAATTGCTCAATCAAGGATTCTGAAGGGAGTTCAAAAACCTTTTCAACAAGACAACTATGTATGCATGACACTCTACTGCTATATGTATGCATGTTTCTACTTATGATGAGTATGCACTTGTTTCTTTTCTATGTAATAAATGAAATGTCTGATGATGCATGAATTTTCCTTTCCCTGTATACCCAATCTTTGATCTTGGTCATGTTTTCAAATTCCAATCCGATATAAAGGCACCTGATTGGCTCAACACGAAATCTGCCCTAGTTGCATTTATCTGCCACTGACTTTGGTCATGTTTTCAACTTCCACTTTGATATAAAGGCATCCAAATTGGCTCCACTGGAAATCATGAAATCTGCCCCAATTAAATGTATCTGAAACTGCTCATGGCCATGTTGTTAAATTCCACTTGAATAAGCAAATATCTGAATTGGTCTTCCTGAAACCCGACATGACATTTGCCTTAGTAAATTCATCTGTGACTGATTCTATCCCATTTAGCCTTTATCAAGGATATTCTTTGGACTGCATCCTTAATGTTTTAAAATAAATTTGAAATTTAAATAAATATGCACTTAATCTAATTGGGAATATGAATGGAATGCTTAAATTTTCTTGTTTTTACTTGCTTTTATGTGCTTTTTTAATAGGAAACAACTTTACTAGTACTTAGATGCTGATATAACTTTGCTGCTGGCTTAGAGAATTACATCAACGGAAAAACCCTCCTCTTTTCCTTTTTTTTTTTTATCGACATTCTAACCATAACTCCTCCACTATATCACCACTTAGAGATTCTTTCTTGCTTTGTATTCCATGAATTATTTCAAGCTTCCAGTCTTGAGTTATAACTATTGCCTCATTAAGTAGTTTGATCAATATTCCAATCTCAGGGTGGATTTTAAGACATGGGACAAAATGTAGGCTTAGGATTTAGGTTTCAACAAGAACAAGGAAACTAAAACTCAAAAATCCCTTCCCCGAATGATACCTTTTGCCACAGTTTGGAGCGAAGCATTTGTAGAATATTGACCGAACTTGTTATTTGAACAAGCTGCCTTCATACCTTTTCAGGACCAGGTCATTACGTAGTTCAGACTCAACATCGAGTCTGACAATTCATTTGATACAACAATATATACCAATCTAGTCAGGACTTTCATTTGGACCGTTATGCAGGCTAGGGGTTTAGGTTAAAGAAGAAAAGGGTTAGATAAGGCTCAAAATTGTCGATTTTATTAAGGGTAACATTGGTCAAAGATCACATATGAAGTATGCCCCATTATTTTCCTTTTTTCTTCTTCCTTTTTTTTTTCTTTTTTTTTTCTATTTTTTTCTTCTTCTTCTTTTACTACACCTTTTTCTTTTCTTTTTACGAAGGAATCTTAACTCCCTTTTTTATTTGGACTTCATTTGTGACTGATCTTTTTAAAACTACCCCAGTGTGGGGTGTGATCCTTTGACGGGTTAATCAATAATTGAATTTTTCAGGCTCAAAAAGGCTAGCGAGGGGCTTATTTTTCTTTTGAATTTCTTGCTGGTGGCAGAAAAATGGCTTGCATCATTTTGGTAGTGACCATTGCCTCAAATGATTTGTCAAACACTAGGAGATCCAAACCCAGGTTAAATTTCTAATGAAATAACTTTTAAGAAAAAGCTAGTTTGACATTCATACTCAACTTGGTTAACAAATGGTAAATCATTGTTTGGTTCTTTATGGAAAAATTGGTCTATCAAAGATGGTCACCCCTCATTTGATCAAAATATAATCATTATACTCTTAAGACACCAATCATAATTTAGAAGATAAAGATAGGAGACTTTGTTCATCGAATTTCATCAAACAAACATATGACAAAGCTTGATAAGTCGTTTCTGTCTACTTCTATTACTACTCTTCATCATTTTGAAATCCACATCCAACAAGGCTCCTCGATAACATCTTAAAGTAGGGTCCTTACTAAACTCCAACTTGGAGGCCTTTTTTCTTTTTTTTTTCCTGCCCTATTGAATAGACTCCCAATACCAACTAATGACTCCAAGTCCTTTATACTAACAAAACTATTTCCTATGTCACTTACACAAAATGCAAGCAAAAATGGACAAAATTTAGCACTAGGTGATGGTCCAAGGAGGGTGTGATGAGATGAGACTGAAATGCATTTTTATTTCATTTAAATTCAAAATAATTCAAACAAAAAGGATTCATGGATGTAGTCCTCTAGTTATCGCCTTTAGATAATCAAGCACATGATTGACTTTCCACCATCACTTCTGTATCACGCGAGCTTACTTCTGAAGTTAAATACCAATCAATCCTCCAATTAACTCGATGGCATTGCTAGATTTCTATTGTGATCAGGCAACGAGCTCTCATGATTCTGACATTTCTCTTGGAATTACAAGGACGTAGAGATCATCTTACTCTACTCAATGCTGGAACCTCAGATCTTAAATTTTGCCACATTGGCCCATGGTTTTCAAGACAATTGGAATAAGATTACTGACCTACTAGAGATAACCATGCATGCATAGATATGCGTGCATGACTATGCATGAATGCAATGCAACCTAAATAACTATTTTGTCAGAATTTTGAGAAAAACCTTATCAATTAATGAAAGACTTCAAAATTAAATCGAACCTTGATGGATATTTATTTTCCTCTCATGGCCCTAAAAATTTGACCTTGTCTTCCGAGTATTCAATCCCTTCCCCCAATCATTCCTTTCCTTATAGATGGTCCATGTACCCAAGATTCGGCGAATGATTGGGTTGTGGTTTGGGTTTGGGGTTGACCTAGGCAAGTTAACCCATTGGATTTGTTCAATGCAGACTTGTGGACCTCCAGTGCTTTAGAACATGGGCTCCAAGCTATTTTATGATTGTTTTAGGCCCGAGTTTGAAAGGAATTGGGCTTGGATTAGTTAAAAGTATTGGCCTAGATTTTTAGGTAATAGGGAAGAAGTCCACTTTTTGAAATCTGGGTTTGGCTTTTGAAAATCAGGCTTGGGCTTGATTGCTTAAAAAGGATTGGACTGATCCACTTTTAAAATGACTAGGCCAAGTGCTTTATTTTTGAAAGAATGCCTCGTGGTTTCACTATCAGGCTTTTCTAGAACATTGGCTAAGTAGTATGCATGTCTAAAATAGATACAAAATGCATGAAACAACACAAATTATTTCAAAAACATATACACAAAGGACTGGATTAAATCAAATGGAGAAGGATGAGGATCCTGTCCCAACCCAAGGTAGATGCACCTATTTTATAGGGTTTCTTCATGGCTTTATCCTACTTGGGAAAAACTATAGACAAGTATGCGTGGGTAGGCTCTAACCCTATTAACAAAAGGTTCCCAACATGAACTCTATCTTCACCCGAAGGATTTGGACAAAGTTCAAATTGAGCAGAGTGGTTTGCAGGTCCCGACAAGCCCTGCCACGTGATGACTTACACTATTACACTCCTAACTAGTCCTAAAGGTAAAGCCCGGGTATAGAGCTCGTGAAAGTGTGTGAATTCACAAGCTTAGCCTGATTCCACTATTCCCACATTTATTCACATGTTATTTCAAAAATATGGAAATAAATATTTACAATTAAAACGCTTATTCAAAAAAAAAAATGTGGAAACAAAATATTCACAATTAACATGCTTATCCAAAAAATATGGAAACAAAATATTCACAATTAACATGCTTATTCAAAATATGGAAAAAAAATATTTACAATTAACGTGCTTATTCAAAAAATATGGAAAAAAAATATTTACAATTAACATTCTTATTCAAAAAATATGGAAACAAGATATTCACAATTAATATGCTTATTCAAAAGATATGGAAACAAAATATTTGCAATTAATATGTTTATCCAAAAAATATGGAAACAAAATATTTAAGATTAACATGCTTATTTAAAAAAAATTGTGGAAACAAAATATTCACAATTAACATGCTTATTCACAAATTATGGTAACAAAATATTCATAATATACAAAGTAAGGAGTAATTAAAAGATTTATTAAATTTGAATTTGGATAATTCCTAATTAATTACTGGCTCGACTCTCTAATGTCCCCAGCAGAGTCGCCAAGTTGTCGTGACGTCCCGAATGGAACGAGGCAAATGAAAAAGTATGATTTTGATTTTCAAGAAAAATTAGAATTGGAGTCGCCACTAACTTTTTAGTGTGGTTAGAACACTTAATTGCTACCCAATTAAGGGTAGAATTAGTCTGCGTTACCAAAGTAGGGATTGGAAGTTTGGTTAGGTGAGAGGAAGGTATGAGCACCCCCTATACGCCTGTTTTTACGTACAGTACCTAATTAATCAAAAATTATCCCATCAATTAAATTTAATAAGCCTTTAAAATTAGCCCATTTTAAAAATTGTGATGAAATGTTCAATAAAAATACTATATAAGTATTCCCTCATTACCGAGGTACAGGAAGCCTAAAAAGCTCATACCCTTTTTTTGCAATCATAGGGATCGAAAAATTGAGAAAATATGTTATAAAATACACTCCCAATATTTTGAAATTTCATAGGATTTTTCTAAGTATGAAAATACTATTTCGGGAGGTTTTGGATTTTATTCAAGATGAAAAGTTACCAAAAATGATTTTTATGTCTCAAAAATAGTTTTCAAAATTTTTCCTAAATTTTTCTGATTTTTTCAATATTTTCCCCAAAAATTCAAATAGCTAATATAATATGAAAAATAAATAGAGAAAATAATGAAATACTAATATCATATTATAATACCACTATAATAATAGTATCATAACACATAAATACTAGTATATATAATGCTACTAAAATAATAATGCACATATATCACGATATTAATAATAATATAGTATGATAATAATGTATCTTAACAAAACCCTAACAACAAATGATCAAAACCCCAATAATAAAACCATAATATTAAGAATAAAGGAAACTTTTAATAACATGGCAAGAAATCATACCCTAAATGTAATATGGACAAATTTGAAAACATATAAGATATAATTATGAAAAATCAAATTACTTCCACAATTGATATGTAAATACTGAGTGTGGCCACCGAACAAGAAATATTAATATACAACCCTAAATATCAACTTGCTACATATTAAATACAACAATGATAACACCCTACAATGATGCAATAAAGATAAGAAACCTAAGCCTGAAGATTAAATATTAAAATACATACCACAATATTCACTCTATAATAATAATATTAAATATTTAATATGTACAAGAAAAGCCTAAATTTGAATATTAAATATTAATAAAAGCCCTATAATATGCATATTAACCATTAACGAAAATAAACATGAATGTTAAATATCCCAACAAAGATTTAAACATACATATTACAATGATAATGAAAATAATCTATAACAATAACCATAATAATAAAAAACACCACAAATACTACAAAATAATAATAAATCACTAGCACAATACACTACGATAATATTAGTTATTTAATATATACACGAATATAACAAAAAAAATTAAACATGGATATTAACATTACAACCTTTAAAATCATATGATAACAATGTAAACCGCAAGTGTGCAATAAATATCACAAAATATGAACATGGACATGAAATACTAAGACACATATTACAAACAAGATAAATCCTACAATACATTATAAACAAAATAAACAAACAAATCATGGATTATCACAACAAATATACAAGAAATCAATAATACAATAAAAAAGTATACATGCATGTGTGTGCATTGGAGGCATGCATGGGGCTTACCGTGGGTGTTGCTGGAGATGCTGGTGCTGTTGGAGTTAATGACGGGGACTAGGCACGGCGACGGCGAATGGTGGGAAGCGGCGGCGATGGTGACAGCGAGGGGGATGGACGACGATGACAATGACTGGGGCTATGTGATGTGGAGGCCGGAGGCTGTTGTGGATGGCTGCTGCTATTGTATAGGCGAGGTTGTTGGAGGATCTCACCGGGAGACGGTGACGGGAGCGAGAAACGGCGACGATGACCGGAGTGAGCGACGGGATGGGGCTGTGTGTGTGAGCTCCTTGTCGGTGGGTGATGTTTCTACTGGTTGTGGGTATCTCGCGGCTGTGGGGCTGTCGATGAGTGGCTGGTGCTGGGTTGTGAGTGTGGTACAACTTGGAGGCTCGTGGGCAAAGTTGCAGGCGAGGACGGAGAGTGTTGGAATTGGTGTATTCCCAAGAGGGGGGTGAATTGGTATTTTAATAATTTATCTCCTAGGTTAAACTATCCAGCAGCAGTATATACACAACCTAGGGTCTGACCATCTATGCAATTCCAAATGCTTGGATAAATATAATGTGTGGAAATTAAATCATGCGCAACATTCACAGACAATTGAGAATAACATACATGAGCAGTGAATAAAAAGTGCTAAAATGTAAAGTGCACACACATGTTATCGAGGTTCGGCCAATACTGCCTACATCCCTGCCTTGAGCTCACAAGCAAGAGGGTTTCCACTACGGCTCACTTAAAGGGTGGAGCAGCACTGTTTACAACCAGGTCAATTAACGGTGCTGATCTCAACGTACCACTACACCTTACCAGAATGGTGCACCTAACTTTCCTAATCGAGTCAAAGCCAATCCGGGACTTTTACCAGGGCAAGTCTCCCTCTTCAAGCCCACACCTAGAATACAATAATCAACTTAAATTTGGTGAACAAATAAAATACTTCTACAAAAGCAGATATGTATCAATATACACAAGTAATAACTAATGCACATCAACAATATAAGAACTATAAGCTCCATGCAAATACATGTGTAATAACACTCAAGTTAATGTCACTAAGCAATCAAGTGCAAGAATGTATTACCAATTGATCTTTGAAACAATATATATAAATATATCTCAATCACAAATAGGGTTTCAAAGATTTCCAATAGAATGATCAAATATCTCAAAAATATTTTTCGAAAATATTGAGCATAAAAGATATTTGTAAAAACAAGCTTGTCAAAAATATTTTTCTTCAAAACACAAGACAAGCTTTTGAGTCTTGCAATGAGAGTTCAAAGACTCACAAGCTTAAGAAGGTTTCCCCACAAATGAATTTATGAATTAAATCACTAGGGAAGACCTCTAGGCTTACTCTCATTAAAATAAAAAATCAATACACTTATATGAGAGTATAAGCACGTAGGAACTATATGGAATAACTCAAGATACTCTCACCAAGGTTGATTTTTCAAAGGAATAAAAAGGATGGATTATATAGGCTTGAATGTTCAAGGAATTTTAGAGATAAAAATGAATTTAATCTAATCTCTAATCTCTACTTAATTTTTTCAAATAAGGACTTATATATAGAGATGGGAAAAATTATAGTCGTTAGGGACACGTTGGGTATTTCGGAGAAAGATTAATTGAGTTTAATTAAAAATAACTTAGTTTAACCTCGGTAAAAATTGAACAACTTGAGAGGTTCGGTCGACCATTTTTATGGCTTGGTCGACTGGGTTGCCTAGTTTGGTCGACCAGGATGAATTTGAACTGAGAAGATGGTTGACCAGGCTTAAGGTGATTTTAGAACCTCCAAGGTTCGATCAACCAGACTAAGTTCGGTTGACCGAACTTCATATACTTCAGTCGACTGAGTCCTTTTGAACCTGGAGGTTCGGTCGACCAGAGCATTGTGACTTCCCATGTGTCCGTTCGTTCGACCAGGGTGTTGGTATACATTTTAGAATGGTCGACCAAGTGGTCAACAGTTTGACCCTAAGAAGGTTCGGTCAACCGAAGAACTCTATGTATTAGAGTTCAGTCGATTGAACATGCCAACACTGTGCATTTTGGTCCTATTCTTCTTATGAAGTTGTCCCTATTCACATGATAATTAATTCTAAGATTATGGGGGACTTATGCAATATTGTGGGTCCTATGGTCAATTTAAGGCCTTTGAGAGCCGACTGACAAAATCCAGTGTTGGTCGATCGAAGGGTGATTCCTAAGGTTCTATGGTTCCCTATGGGCTTGAGCTTATAGTTCCTACCATTCATGACATGCTTCAATTATTACAGACCATTCTTACTTTACTATTATAGACACGAATTAAACTTAATATAAAGTTACAACAAATAAATATTCTGGGTCTTCTTTTGCTTCAAGCCACTATTTGCCGCCATACGATTTTGTCAATTTGATCCTGCACACAAACTCGGCAAACATTAAATGCCTTGTATTCGTCATTATAAAAAACGAGATAGGACTCAAAAAGTCAACAGAGAGGGAGGTTGTCTACGTGTGGATGGTTGCTGCCAGAGGAACAAGTGGCCGTGAGGGATGACTGGAGGTATTGCAGCTGTGGTGTGAGGGTGAAAGTGCAGTGGGTAAGAGAGTAGTTGGATGGTTGCGAGGCTGGATGGGTAAGAGTGAGGGTTAGCGTGTGAGAGGGAGGAAGGCTACTGCGTGAGTGGGTGAGGGGAGCTCACGTCCATTCTCTCTCTATTGGGAGAGTGGGAGTTTCCTAGTTTTTTGTAGAAGAGGGAGGGGGAAAAGAGGAACCCTAGGGTTGCCACCCCCCTCACTTAAAGAACACACGCATTGGCTTTGTTTTTTTTAATTTTATTTTCTTACTAACGTAAAGCTTACGTCGGGTCTTCTCATAAAGACCTTATTAAAATTGGGGTGTCTACAGTTAATAGAATATTATAATGCTATAAATTATCCAAGTGAATTAAAATGCTTTCTTCAAAATAATAAATTCACTTATATTTAATAAAAAAATACATATAATTAAAATACACGTACTTTAATTTAACTTATGTTTATTTACTAAAAATTGATATAATCCAATACTCGTGCTTTAATTTAAATAAGGTATATTAAATAAATGTTGATATAATCCAATCCTCGTACTTTAATTTAAATCAAGTATACTTAATAAAAACTGATATAATCCAATCATTGTATTTTAGTTTAAATCGAGTATACTTCATAAAAACTGATATTATCCAATCCTCACACTTTAATTTAAATCAAGTATATTAAATAAAAGCTAATATAATCCAATCTCCATACTTTAATTTAAATAAGTTATATTTAATAAAAACTGATTCAATCCAATCCCTGTGCTTTAATTTAAATACGGTATATTAAATAAAAACTGATATAATCCAATCCCCGTATTTTAATTTAAATAAGGCATGTTAAATAAAAAACTGATGTAATTCATTTCTCGTACTTTTAATTTAACTTAGTTATATTAAATAAAAAGCTGATATATTCATACTCAATTGAACTCGGAAATATCTATCTATATATATATATATATATATATATATATATATATATATATATATATATAAACTGACATAATCAAACTTACTTATCCTGATCTCCTCCTCTAAATGGTTAAAGATGAATTTCTACTTTTGAAAATGAGATTAGAAAGAGTGGAAGCGTGAGAATTTTAAGTAGATAAAAATTCTCCTTCCACCATAAAATCCTTCTCTCACATTTTCTTCACTTCTTCTATGAAAATTTTCTATGAAAAAATGAATTGAGAAACTCTCCTATTTATAGATAGTTGGAGGGATAATTTTGTAATTTAGGAGCAGGAAGAGAAATTGAATTTCTCAACTTTAATGATTAATTAAGGGAGAGAGAGACATGTAGGGCTGTTGCATTTACTCGGGGGAAGAATTCAAATTGAAATTGAATTCTAGACCTGGGGCCCCCGTCAAAACGTAACGGGGATATGTCAAATTGAATTGAATCTGAAATTTAATTCCTTTTAATAAGGATGGATGGTCCATCCATCCATTATATATATTATTTATCTATTTATTTATTATTTTTAAAAATTTTAAGTTTTTATTATCTTGCTCCTACTTATATATATATATATATATATATATATATATATATAATGGATCGATGAAGGATAAGGATGAATGGTCATCCATCCTTATCAAAAGGAATTGAATTTCAGATTCAATTCAATCTGACAGATCCCCTTCCCTTGCGTCCTAAAAGGCTCTCCCAAGTCCAGAATTCAATTTCAATTTGAATTCTCTTCCCCCCCCCCCCCAGTACGTGCAACAGCCTTGCATGTCTCTCTCTCTCCCTTAATTAATTTTGAAGGTTGAGAAATTTAATTAATCTTCGTCCTCCTAAATTACAAAATTATCCCTCCAACTATCTATAAATAGGAGAGCTTCACAATTCATTTTTCATTGAAAATTTTCAAAGAAAAAGTGAAGAAAAGGTGAGAGAAGGATTTTGTGGTGGAAGGAGAATTTTTATTTACTTAAAATTCTCACTATTCCACTCTTTCCAAACTTATTTTCAAAAGCAGAAATTTGTAATGACCCCAAAAATATATACACATGAGTTGAGTAAGGTAATATATATATATATATATATATATATATATATATATATATATATATTATAAGTAGGAGCAGAATAATAAAAATAAATAAATAATAATAAATAAATATAATATATGTAAGGATCAGAAAATAATAATAATAATAATGAAAATAATAAACTGGTTTGGTACAAGACCAAACTGTCGACAGTTTCAAGGAGCTCAGGGAAACTGTTGACGGTTTCAAACAACAGAGAGAATATGTGTAAGAGCACGGGAAAAATCGGTTTGGTATTAGACAAAATCGTCAACGGTTTTGTATGAGCTGAGGGTCTATAAGTCAAGGAAGCTAATATTTCTTTTATTTTAACACACACACACTCTCTCTCAAATTAGGGTTTTGGACTCTCTCTCTCTCTTAAACTCTCCCGGCTATCCACTCCCACTCTCCAATCCTCTCTCTCTCCTCTTCAATTGTTTCTCTCTCCTCGGCCAAGTTTAAGGAAAACTGGGGATCCATCTCCCAAAAGTTGTAGGCTTGATTTTGAGATCGTGGTAGGCCTATCTTTGGTATTAAGTAAGGGGAATAGATTATGTCATTTTATTTTGACAATTGAACCGATTGAACTTGAGTATGTGGATGGTTTTGGTATTACACAAGTATTTGGGAAAAGTTAAAGTGAGTAGGGTGATCATCTCCTTTTTCTTGTAAAACATATATTTTGAGTCGAACTAAAATCATGGAGGTGATCATACCTTTATTTTCAGTAAACTATATCGATTATGTTATGATTTAATACTCAAATAGTATGACATGAGAATGGTTTATTTTACTGCAAAATTAAACCTTTTGAAATTGTTATGGTTTCATATGATGAAAGTTGTGGTTTTATACTAAGTTCTGGTTGGGTACTAAGTTCTTGAAATACTGAGAATAATGCAGAATTTGTGAATTTCACAGTGATATAATGATCACGTAATTGTTAAGAAAGTTATTGTTGAGAACGATGGGGAGGGATTATTGCAAATCATGTGTTGAGAATTATGATTATGTGATATTTGTTTTTTATGTAAATTGCAATATATGTTCTAAGAACATTAATGGACCAGTGGATGCTCGGTACCATAGCTAGTGGTAAAGTCAATGCAGCCATATTGTTGTTGAAGTGTAGGCCATGGGATAGTCGATTTGGCCGCGACGAGATGTTGCACCCTCTTGGAGTCCGGACCAAGTTGCGGTAGGCAAATCAGACTTACAGATGAGATACTTTGACTTAGCTTGGTGGTAGGCTAGCTAACGCTAAGTCCAGTCTTCAGACCGCACATGTAATTCCTCGACCCACCACGTGGCCGGGGGTGCTACTTTAGTGATATTTGTGTACCTGATACCGTATTTATCAAATATAAAGCACATATAAGCAGCTAAAATAAAATACAAAATCCTCAAATTACATTACCAGAGTTCTAACTATCTTTATACACAAATATATCCATTTTCACATAATTACAACCCATAAAATTCCACAAAAATAAACTCTCTATCCATACACACTACCTACATAAATTTACACCACTAGCCTAACTCCTCTAGCCCGTTAGGCCCGATCTCTAGGATTTTATGAAAAGATAGTTTGTAAAGTAGGGGTGAGACACAACTCAGTAAGGGAAAGACTAAGTTAATGTCAGTGTGTGGCCAGCATGCATTTAGTGTATAGAAAATAGCCAATTCACTAAGTTGATAAACACATTTATGAAATCATTCTTAATTTACACTCACACACACAATTAGTCAAGGATAGGGAAGATTACCCGCCCATACAAGTAGCTTACCTCTGTTCTAATACCATTACTGCTATTAGGGCACTCACCTTTTTCAACAAGCCCTCGAAATTATCTTATTAATTCTCCGTTTTCACATAAATTAACAGATATGCATATAAAACACTCCCTGTGACAAACACGCCATTTACTTTCCCCATGGCACGGGTTGTGTGGTCTGAAGGTTGGACTAAGCCTGGGTGATCAACCTAAACAAAGTGAAAAAAATAACATCCTTTGCAAACACATATGCAGGGATCCACAATAAAGTTGTAGGTCCGACACCCTTACTTCAACCTCACGCAGGTAGTTGACTAGACCCCCTACACTTCTATCCAAAACAGTGTAGGTGCACATGGTCTAACTAGTAGCGGTACCGTACTCACAATACATTGGTCTCGAGGGTTCCTAAAGTATATCATGCAATTTAGATAATAGAAATCACCATTTAAAATATCAATTCACAGATATTTCCTGTTATTACAAAAACCTAACCCCCGGCCACAAAATACAACCCGGCTCACAGCCATTCAAATAAAACCCCAGCCCTCGGCCGTCAAATAATAATCCTAACCCTTGGCTAATCAAACAATACTTGGCCACTGGCCTTTATTTGAAAATCTTGCATTTTTCACAAGCAGTTCCAGTATTTTTCACAATAATTCTATTATTTCATAAACAGTCTCAAATCCAATTAAACAATAAATCCTACCAAATAATCATCGGCTACACAATTTCAACATTTAAACATAACCATATAAACAACCAAACTTTCCACTATTCGTTTTGTTCAAAATACCATACCATATATTCTAGGTTTGTAAAATCAATTTCGAACGGTTGGTTTTCGAAATAACCTTTAAATTCTTAAATACGTAAATAAATAAATAAAACAATTTATTCAGTTCATATTTAATAAAATTCTGACTTAACTTAATCCCCTTACCTGATTCCTAAAATTCCCACTAACACCTCGACCTACACCCCACGGCGTTCAAAATCCCTGAAATCCTGAAATTCAAGTTTCACTACATTACTCATCACAATCCCTAGAGTAATTTTCCATAAAATTTCTCTAAGTTCTGAATACTCTAAATAGCCTAATAAAACCTAAATTATTAAACTTACCCCCGATTTAAGATTGGTGCCCCAGAACTCTAATTCGAAAACCCGCTTTAGTTATATTGTAGAGAATCTCCCCACGAGTCTCCTGATAATTTCGTTCGTTAATTGGGCTTAAGATTTAAGAAAAACTGAGGTAAAAGTAAAAATTGGCCTTACCCCAAGAGATATGTGTATGCCACTCCTGCGATAAATATGCTCCAGTAGGATTGTTGGTGGCGATGATAGGAACCCAACGGTATCTTCGGATTTCAAATCGGCCGAATATTAGAAACGAGATTGAGGAGAGTGGCAGAGAGGGGATGGAGGAGACGTGGGGGCGCCTCTGTTCTTTTCTTCTTCCTGAAGGATCTCAAGATCCTTCAGGTTATAATATAATATTATTTAATTATTATTAATTAATTATGTATTTATTTTAAAATTTTAATTATAATTTTAATTTTTTTAATTATAATTTTTATTATTTTTATAATTTTTTTTAGGATCTACATTCTGCCATCCTTACAAAAATTTCGTCCTCAAAATTTATTTACTATTACCAGTCACATTCTTAACTCACTATCACTATCTACAGAAGAGTCGGTAGCCACCTACATAGCGGTCCCGTCCCACATTTATTAACTATCTTTACTTATGGCGGAGGAATACCGTGGTTACAATACTGCCTTTGGAAAATTATAATATCCATAACAAATTTTCCCAAAGACTATCCACAATTAAAACTATACACAACTAACTACACAACCTACTCTAATCCATCCATACACAACCATACCCTTACCCATCTGGCACTAGCCCTCGCTGAACAACTGTGGATACTTCTGGTATATTTCCATTTTTAACTCCCAAGAAGCCTCCTCAATTGCATGATTTGCCATAGCACCTTCACTAACGATATATCCTTAGTACGCAGTTCCTATATTTTTCGATCCAGAATCTGAACTTGTACCTCCTCGTATGCCAACACATCCCTGATCTCCAACGATTCATAACTGATCACATGTAAGAGGTTTGGAATGTACTTCCTCAACATGGATACGTGGAACACATCGGATATCCAAGATAGCGCTGGGGGTAATGCTATCTCGTACGCCGCCGAACCAATCCTCTCTAAAATCTCGAACGACCCAATGTATCTAGGGCTCAGCATGCCGTTCTTTCCATACCTCATCACACCCTTCATCGAAGCAATTCTTAAGAATACTGTATCACTTATCTCAAATTCTAGCTCTTGTTGGCAAGTATCAGCATAACTCTTCTGCCGACTTTAGGCGGCTTTAATCCTTTCACTGATAAGCTCTACCTTTGTAGAGGCCTGCTGAACAAGTTCTGGTCCCAAAATCTTCCGCTTGCCTACTTCATCCTAGTACAACATAGATCGGCACTAGTGACCATACAAAGCCTCATATGGTGTCATCCAATGCTAGCCTGGTGACTGTTATTGTATGCAAACTCAACCAATGGCAGATATCAGATCCAACTGCCCCCAAAATCTAACACATATGCCCGTAACATATCTTCGAGAATATGAATGGTTTGTTCGGACTGTCCATCAGTATAAGGGTGAAATGCAGTACTAAAAGTGAGCTGAGAACCCAACGCTCCCTGCAAACTCTTCTAGAACGACGAAGTGAACTATGGATCCCAATCTGAAACAATGGACATGGGCACACCATGTATTTTGACTATCTCCTGAACATAGAGTTCTGCCAGCTTATCCATGGAGTAACTGGTTCTAACCGAAATGAAATGGGTTGTCTTCGTCAATCTGTCAACCTTTACCCATATGGCATTCTGCCCATGCAACGCTGAAGGCAATCCCGATACAAAATCCATCAAGATATGCTCCCACTTCCACGTAGGGATGTTCAGTGGTTGAAGTGGTCCCGTTGGCCTCTAGTGTTCTGCCTTCACCTACTAACATGTCAAGCACTGACCCACAAATTTAGCAATTTCCCTCTTCATGTTACTCCACTAGAATGATTTTCGCAAGTCTTTATACATCTTTATGCTACTCGGGTGAACAGTATAGAGAGAACGGTGAGCTTCCCCTAGAATCATCCTCTTTATCTCTGCGTCGTCTGGCACACACAATCGAGTGTGAAATATGAGAACTTTATCCTCAGCAACATTAAAGTCTGTGTGCAGCTCATCCTGTTTCTCTACAATCTCCATCAACTTTGCATCTTTCAACTGAGTTGTTCTGAATCTCTCCCGTAAAGTCGGTTTAACCACCAGACTAGAAATGAACACCTGATGATTCTTTTCTACCAACTCTACACCCAATCTCTCCAGGTCCATCATAATCTAGCGTGAAGCCATAACTTCTAAGGCTGACGTACCCCAAGATTTTCGGCTCAATGCATCGGCTATCACATTTTCCTTTCCTAGGTGAGAGCTAATGGTGCAGTCATAATCCTTTATCAACTCGAGCCATCTGCGCTGCCTCATATTCAACTCCTTCTAGGTGAAGAAGTACTTAAGACTCTTATGGTCAGTATAGATGTCGCATCTTACACCATAAAGGTAGTGCCACAAGATCTTTAACGCAAATACAACTGCTGCCAGCTTCAAGTCGTGCGTAGGATAGTTTTTTTCGTACTCTTTCAACTGGTGAGATGTATATGCAATGACTTTCCCTTGTTGCATTAGAACACAACCAAGTCCCTTCTGCGATGCGTCACTGTAAATTATAAATCCACCCTCACCTGATGAAAGGGTCAACACTGGGGCAATGACTAGACGCTGCTTCAACCCCTGGAAGCTCTGCTCGCACTCGTTGGTCTAGTCAAACTTCACATTCTTCCTCGTGAGTCATGTCAAAAACCATGATAAACTGGAGAACCCCTCAACAAATTGGTTGTAGTATTCGGAAAGACCTAGAAAACCTCTGACTTTCTACACATTCTTCGGCCTTGCCCAATCAACTACAACCTCTACTATGCTTGGATCCATTGAAATCCCTTCGTTGGATAGCATATGACCTAGAAATGCAACCTACTATAGCCATAATTCACATTTCTTAAGTTTAGCAAATAACTTATTTTCCCTAAGCACCTGAAGTACTAGTCTTAGATGAACTTCATGCTCCTCAGGGCTCCTCGAATAGATCAAAATATCATTTATGAACACAATAACAAACTGGTCTAAGTACTGGTGGAATACCTTGTTCATCAAATCCATAAATACCGCTGGAGCATTTGTTAACCCGAACAACATAACCAAGAACTCGTAATGGTCGTACCAAGTCCGAAAAGCAATCTTCAATACATCATCTGATCTAACCTTCACCTGATGATATCCAGATTGCAGATTGATTTTAGAGAAAATTTGCGTACCCTGAAGCTAATCAAACATGTCATCAATTTAGGGCAATGGATACTTGTTCTTCACTATTACTTTATTAATCTCCTGATTGTCAATGCACATCCTCATCGACCTGTCTTTCTTCTTCATAAACAATACCGGTGCACCCCAGGGCGATACACTTGGTCTAATTAACCCCCTGTCTAGAAGTTCCTGTAGTTGCTCCTTTAACTACTTTAATTCAACTGGAGCCATTCTGTATGGGGCTTTGGAGATTGGTGTTGTCCCTGGGATTAGATCAGTTGCAAACTCCACCTCACGATCAGGAGGCAACCCCGATAAATCCTCTAGAAAAAAATCAGAGAACTCCTTTATCACTGGGATATCTTCTAACTTGAGTTCCTCTTTCGGCGCTTCCTTCACAATTGCAAGGTAACCATGGCATCTGGCTAAAAGTAACCTCTTTACCTGGATAGCAGAAAGGATCCGTGGTGCCGAACGCACACACGACCCAAAAAATACAAACTCCAACTCCCCAGCTGGTCTGAATACTACCTCCTTCCTACGACAGTCAATGCTCGGTAGCTGGATGCTAGCCAGTCCATGCCCAGAATAATGTCAAAACTATGCATATGAAGGACTATCAAGCTAACAAGAAACACTCTCCCCTGAATCTCTGCTAGATAATCCCTAATCACCCTACTACATATTAACATTGACCTTGTCGGTGTGCCCACTCTTAAGTCAGTCTCTAATTGTTGAGCCCCTAACCCACATAGTTTAACAAATCCCCGTGACACAAATGAGTGGGTTGCACCAGAATCAAATAATACAATGGCACTATCTGACAGTATGTAAATAGGATATAACTCGACTTGGACATTTCACCGTCAACATAATTATTTCAAATATGGAATAATGGAATTGATAAAATATACGGATTCTAATTTTATAATTTACATTCCAATTCTATCACAAAACCATTGAGGTAATAATGTCCATCCTAACCTTAACTTCATACACATACACACTCATCCTAACATTCCAACCTAAATTTTCTGAGTCCTAGTCCCTCAACCCAGAAACAAGACCATCGATGGATTTACCATGGTTTTCTAAAACTCGCGACTGATTTAGAAAACCATAGAAGTTCGTTAATAGATTTCTGCTTCCAAGCTTTTAAACCAAAACCCATCTTAACTTATCCAATCCTATCCCTATCTTATCTCAACCTATACTCTGGTAATTATCAATCCTCAAAGTCTGCAGAACCTAGCAAACCTAGGCTCTGATACCACCTGCAACGATCCCGACCCGCCACGTGGCCCGGGGTGCTACTTTAGTGACGTCTATGTACCTGATACCTTATTCATCAAATATAAAGCACATATAAGTAGCGAAAATAAAATACAAAATCCTCAAATTACATTAACAGAGTTCTAACTATATTTGTACACAAATATATCCATTTTCATATAATTACAACCCATTAAATTCCACAAAAATAAACTCTCTATCCATACACACTACCTACATAAATTTACACCACTATCCCGGCTCCTCTAGCCCGCTAGACCCGATATTTAGGATTTCCTAAAAAGATAGTTTGTAAAGTAGGGGTGAGGCACAACTCAGTAAGGGAAAGACTAACTTAATATTAGTGTATGACTAGCATGCATTTAGTGTACATAAAATAGCTAGTTCACTAATTAGATAAACACATTTATGAAATCATTCTTATTTTACACTCATACACACAATTAGTCGAGGATAGGGAAGATTACCTGCCCATACAAGTAGCTTCCCTTTGTTTTAATACCATTACTACTATTAGGGCACTCACCTTTCTCAGCGAGCCCTCGAAATTATCTTATTAATTATTCGTTTTCACATAAATTAACAGATATGCATATAAGACACTCCTTGTGACAAACACACCATTTACTTTCCCTATGGCACGAGTTGTGTGGCCCGAAGGCTGGACTAAGCCTAGGTGATCAGCTCAAACAAAGTAAAAAAAACAACATCCTCTGCAAACACATCTGCAGGCATCCACAACAAAGCTGTAAGTCTAACGCCCTTACTTTAACCTCACACAAGCAGTCGGCTAGACCCTCTACTCTTCTATCTAGAATAGTGTGGGTGCACATGGTCTAACTAGCAACGGTGTCGTGCTCACAATACACTAGTCCCCAGGGTTCCTAAAGCATATCATGAAATTTAAATAATAGAAATCACCATTTAAAATATCAATTCACATATATTTACTATTATTCCAAAAACCTAGCCCCCAACCACAAAATACAACTTGGCTCACAACCATTTAAATAAAACTCTAGCCCTCGGCCGTCAAATAATAATCCTAGCCCTTGGCCAATCAAACAATACCCGGCCACTGGCCTTTATTTCAAAATCCTGCATTTTTCACAAGCAATTCCAGTATTTTTCACAACACTTCCAGTATTTCACAAACAATTCCAGTATTTCACAAATAGCCTCAAATCCAATTAAATAATAAATCCTACCAAATAATCATCAGCCACACAATTTCAACATTTAAACATTACCATATAAACAACCAAACTTTCTACCGTTCGTTTTATTCAAAATACCATACCATATATCCTAGGTTTGTAAAATCTAATTCGAACGGTTGGTTTTCGAAATAACCTTTAAATTCTTAAATACGTAAATAAATAAATAAATAAAATAATTTAATCAGTTCATATTTAATAAAATTCTAACTTAACTTAATCCCCTTACCCGATTCCGGAAAAGCCCGCTAACACCCCAGCCTACACCCCACAACGTTCAAAATCACTGAAACCCTGAAATTCAAATTTCACTACATTACTCATCACAATCCCTAGAGTAATTTTTCCTAAAATTTCCCTAAGTTCTGAATACCGTAAATAGCCTAATAAAGCCTAAATTATTAAACTTACCCCTGATTTAAGATTGGTGCCCTAGAGCTCCAATTTGAAAACCCACTCCAGTTATATTGTAGAGAATCTCCCCATGAGTCTCCTGAAAATTTCGTTTGTTAATTGGGCTTAAAATTTAAGAAAAACTAAGGTAAGAGTGAAAATTGGTCTTACCCCAGGAGATATGTTTACACCGCTCCTACGACAAATCCGCTTTAGTAGGATTGTCAGTGGCGGTGATAGAAATCCAACGGTGTCTTTGGATTTTCAATCGGCTGAATATTGGAGACGAAATTGAGGAGAGTGGGAGAGAGGGGACGGAGGAGACGTGGGGGCACCTTTGTTCTTTTCTTCTTCCTGAAGGATCTCAGGATCCTTCAGGTTATAATATATATATGATATATCATTATAATATTATATTATTATTACATTATATTTTTTAATTAATAATAATTTATTTATTTATATAAAAATTTTAATTTTAATTTTAATTTTTTAATAATAAATTTTATAAAAATTTTTTACAATTTTTTTAATTTTTCTTTTTTGTGTAGGATCACTACAGCACAACCCGTTCATGGGGGTTATACGTGATGATAGTCCAATCAGGGAGGTCTTTTTAGACATAATTGTAGATTTATATATTTGGGGCTATTATTGAGTTGGATGTTATTAACTGAAAGAAAATATGTATTTTCAACTATTTTGGTGTGAGTACATTTTATAATTACGTTTTCAGTTAAAGTTAATGTATGTATTTAGCTTACACTAAAACTCATGTTAGCCACACACTGATAATAATATATTCCTTCGTACTGAGAAGTGTCTCACCCCAATGAGTATTTTCATATTTCAGGGCGGACAGGGAATCATGCTTAGGTGCTATAGAGCGGGGTGCAGATAGTAGAGTTAGGGTAAGTGTTTGTATGAAAATGAACTAGTTATGCTTTTGTGTACCCTGTTTTTGGGGAGATACCTATGTAATAATGGTGATGATTTTAGTACTCTGGTATGGTATTTGGGGTTTATTGTGTTTCGTTGTTTGTATTAAATTTTGATATGGAAAGGTGTACCATGTACCCCACTAGGTTTCGGGTAGTTATAATTGTGGTATCAGAGATACATGATAGTTGTGGTGTCAGAGGTGTGTATGTTTTAGGTTGTTACAAATGTGGTATCAGAGACTATGTTAGCTTTGGTATATTCCCAAGAGGGGGCGGGGGTGAATTTGTATTTTAAAAATTTATCTCCTAGGTTAAACTATCCAGCAACAGTATATACACAACTTAGGGTCTATCTATGCAATTCCAAATGCATAGATAAATATAACGTGTGAAAATTTAAATCATGCGCATCATTCACAATATAACATACATGTGCGGTAAATAAATTACGCAAAAATAAAATGCACACACGATATGTTATCGGAGTTCGGTCAATTGTGCCTACGTCCCCGCCTTTAGCTTGCAAGCCCGAGGATTCCACTAATGCTCACTTAACGGGTGGAGCGGTACTGGTTATAATCAGGTCAATTAACGGGGCTGACCTCAACCTACACCTTACCAAGATGGTGCACCTAACTTTCCTAACCGGGTCTAAGCCAATCCAGGACTATTCAACAGGGCTAGTCTCCCTCTTCAGGCCCACTCCTGGAATACAAACAACATAAATTTTTTGTACAAATAAACACTTCTTACACAAGCAGCTATGTACCGCTACGCACAATATAATCAATGCACCTCAAGTATGTATAAACTATAAGCTCGGTGCTTTACGTGTGCAATCAATACTCAAGGTTATGTCTATAAACAATCAAGCACAAGAGTGTATCAATAAGCTAATCTTTGAAACTTTGTATAAAATGTTATTTCTCAATAACAATCCAGGGTTTCAAAGATTTTTAGTAAGTATAATCAAACAATCTCAACCAATATTTTCTCAAGATGCTAGTATAAGAGATGTTTGAAAATATGTTTGTGAAAATATTTTTGCACACAAAATTATAAGCTTAATGAGTCTTACCATAACAATGTAACGACTCACTTAACTATAAGATTTTTCCCACACCCAAATTTATTAAATGCAATCGGGGGAAAAATCTTTACTTTACTCTCACTTTGAAAATCAAACAACAATGAATATGCTGAGGGTATCTAGCCATAACAAACAATAAATAAACACTCACAAATATTTCTCAAAGGAATGAAGGTGTTTGAGTGTTATGGGGTTAGAATGAACAAATAGGGTTTAAGAAATTTGAGAGAATTTTTGGCTAATCCTATTTGCTAATCACCACTAATTTTTACAAATGAGCCCCTATATATAGAGAATGGAAAAATTATAACCGTTGGGGACTTATAAGGTATTATTAGATTTGTTTTAAAACCAATTAAGAAAATTAACGTAGTTTACTTAATTTTAACCTAGGTAAAAATTAATTTAACCTGAGAGATTCGGGTGCCCGGTATGAGGTTCGGGTGCCCGAATAGACTAAGTCAAAAAATCAATTTTTAAAGGTTCGAGAGCCTGAAGTTAGGGTCGGTTAGCTGAACAAAAGTCAGAAGCATTATGTTCGAGGTTCGGGTTCTTGAAACTAAGTTCGGTTAACCAAACGGTCCACTTTGGTCGCCCGAGGGCGATACGTTCATTACAAGTTTGGTCGCCGAAACTTGGTCAACCCGCTGACTTCTCAGCGGTTCGAGCGCCCGAGGTGTTTTGAACACCTAGGGTTTGGTCACCCGACCTCTCACAGTGATTTTCATTTTAATTCCAATTTTTCCTCAGTTAATTCCCCTGATATTTTAAGTGATGTTGGGGACTTTCTTACGTGCAAGTGCTGGAACCTACGGTCTTTCTAAGGCCTTTTTAAGTACGCCAAAAAAAACTAGCGTCTATCGACCTTCGGTCGACTAAAGGGCGATCCCTAAGGTCTTGAGCTTATAGATCCTACATGCATGATATGCATATTATTACAGACCTTTTCTTAATTAAAATTATAGACCCAAATAGAAAATACAATGAATAAATATGCTAGGTCTTCGCTTCTCTTCAAGTTGCCACATGCCATCAATATGATCTTCCTAATATAGTCCTGCACACAAACTTGAAAGCCATCAAATACAAAGAGTATTTGTCATTATCAAAATCGGGAATAACCTATAAGGTCAACAACCTAGGTTGCTAGGTTTTATAGACTTTAGCAGATAATAATACCAGTGTAGGTATGAATTATAAGGAGGGTAGGAATGGGTAGGCTAGTTGTTGCAAGGTTGACAGGGTATAGGATGCATATCACAGTAAAATACATTGAGCATATAGGAATTTTGGATTTTGTCCCGCTGCTAGAAGCAGAAGTCCATCAAGGGTTTCCTTGGATTTCTTAAAACAATCGACAGTTTCAGAAAAATGACGACAAACTATCGATGGGTTTTCTCCCTAAAGGCTGCTTTATGTTCTTCTCTTAGTGAAAAGTTGTCATTATAAGAATTGAGCCACCATTCATAACAATAGGATACTTATCGTTTAGTATTCGGGACGTTGTAATTATGTGTGTGATTAGAGGTGCATTTTTTTTTTAAATGGGTAACATATATAAAAAGAGGGATTAAGTGAGGCATATAGGGGCAAAACTATCAATGATTTTCTAGGGCCTTTGCAAACCGTCAATGGTTTCCTCAAAGAAAATGCTTTATGTATCTTTAGCCGTCAACAGTTTCAAAAATCTCAGGGAAATCGTCGACTGTTTTGTGTCTGAGCAGTGAGATTGAACCTTAAATTGAGAACTTGGATGTTAAATTGGTTTATTTGTGCCAAACATATTACGACTTTAGGATCCTAAAATGATGTGTTGTCCCATCTTCAGGATGGACCCTAGGGATAACAATGTGAACGCTGAAGGAGGTAGTAATTTAGGGGCTTCCAGCGAGGATGGCATTGATTTCACATCAGTGCTATGGGGTTTAGCCTAGCAGGTCATGGCGGAGATCATGCAGACCTCTAGGGGGTAGAGCTGCCCACCCACTAACTAGGGTTGCTTTTTTGAGCAATTTACTCACATGAATCTTTCGACGTTTGTGGGAGCAGTTGACCCAATGGTTGCAGAGAATTGGATTCAGGAGATAGAGGAGATACTGATAGTCCTTCGCTACACAAATGAATAGAAGGTCCTGTATGCCACCTTTAAAATGATGGGGAAGGCTAAGCGTGGGTGGATATTTGTGAAGTTACTAGAAGAATAGAGGCCAATACCCACAATTATGACCTAGACCCATTTCAAGGAGGTCTTCTTTGATCAGTATTTTCCCGCTTCCACTAGGGATGCAAAGGCGGAGGAGTTCACTAACTTGACTTAAGGGAACTTGACTGTGCAGCAGTATGCGGCCAAATTTGTGGAGCTGTCTTGATTCGCTCCATATATGGTCCTAGATGAGTTGAAGAAGGTGCAGAGATTCAAAAAGGCCTGAGTATGAGGATCTACAAGCAAGTAGTGGCATTCCAAGTTCAGTGTAACACCTCGGTCCCAACTTACAGCCCGAGTGTTACTGTAGTGACGTCTATGTACCTAATATACTTCTCAACATATATATACGCAATGAAAAACATAAAAATCTATCAAACTATTACCAGAGTTCTAACTGCCTGATAGATACACATAGTTATTCCAACATCAATATACAATATTGTATGATACTCGACGCATCCTCGAGTCTTACAACATTTTACAAGTTTTGAAAACCTATAACATAAGACTGCCCCTACTGTCTCAATAAAGCCTGGGCACACGTTTAAGAGGCAAACTCACACTAAGACTACCCCTACTATCTCAATACAGCCTAGGTTCATATAGATCAAAAGTATGGAGCCCTCACTGGTAACAGATCCGTGCCTACACTATCAGTCCCCTAGGTTCCTAAAGCATATCGTGCAATTTGAGCAATTTAAACACTCTTTTGAAATCATTTCACAAAACACATCATTACGTGAAGTTCGGCCCGTAGCCATCAAATAAACTTCTTGCATTTTCACAACAGTTCCAGTATTTCACAACATCAACACCTGCCACACAATTTTCCACATTCAAAAACAACCCGAAAGTAATTATAAACAATTAATATCATAGTACAAGTTTTAAACAACGAAAACAACATTTCCAACTGGTGAAAAGGTCTGGAATGACAAGTACAATATTCTAAAAATATAACATTTGAATTTGACTAGTTGGTTTTGAAAATAAAGTCGGTTAACCGAACCGAGGCCTGAAAACCCTAAAACCATCGTAACTCGATATCTAAAAGTTATTTCAACATTTCAATCGATTCATATTGTATAAATCACTATATTAACATAACCCCCTTACTTGCGTGTGAATCGGAGTCCGAAATGACCTGGAACTCAAGCCCTAACTTTCCGAACCCCAAACCTAAATGGTTCAAAGTAACGGCACGAAAACCCCAGCATAATCTTGATACTACAGATCTACCGAATCAAAAGCAAAAATTGACCCTTACCTTGATATTCGGGAAAAACTTAAAAATCTTTGAAATGAAATTCCGATCTATAGAACTTGTAGAGATTCCTTCCTTGATCCACGTAGCGACGTTGGATCGTCGATTCTGGCAACACACAGCTTGAAAATCTTAGAGAGAGAGAGAGAGAGAGTGTGGAGTTCATGTTCAGAGAGAGAGAGAGAGAGAGAGAGAGAGAGAGAGTGTGTGTGTGTGTGTGTGTGTGTGTGTGTGTGTTAATTTTGGTGTATTCCCAAGAGGGGGGTGAATTGGAATTTAAAAATTTATCCCCTAGGTTAAACTAATCTAGCAGTAGTACATTCACAACCTAGAGTCTGTCTATGCAGTTCCAAATGCGCAGATAGATTCAACGTGCGGAAATTAAAATCATGCGCAACATTCACCAATTATAACATACATGTGCGGTAAATATAAAGAGCAGAAATATAAAAAAGGCACACGATATGTTAGCGGGGTTCGGCCAGCTGTGCCTACGTCCCCGCCTCTAGCTCGCAAGCCCGAGGATTCCACTAATGGCTCGCTTAACGGGTGGAGCAACACCTAATACAATCAGGTCAATTACCACAGGGCTGACCTCAACCTTAACTAGGTCAATTAAAGGGCTAACCTCAACCAACACCCTTACCAGGATGGCGCACCTAGCTTTCCTAACCGGGTCAAAGCCAATCTGGGTCTATTTCAAAAGGCTAGTCTCCCTCTTCAGGTCTATGCCTGGAAATACAACAGTATTTGAAATACAACGAAATGGTACAGTGATTATGCTTTCATGTAAAGGAGATGTGTACCCAGATACGCGCAGTATACTTAATCAATCAAATGCACATCAACAATGTAGGTAAATGTAAGCTCAGTGATGTGTATTTTTGTGCAAGCTACACTCAATAAGATATGATCGCTAATATGCTCAAGAGTGTTCTAAACAAGTAGTATCTTAGAATCTAAGCAATGCACAGTTCAATAGCAAATCAATATTCCAAAGATATGAATCAGGTAATCAAATTAGTTCAATAAGAATTTCCTCAATGAAATACGCACAATACTAGTTTGAAAATGCATTGCTTGTTTGAAAAATATTTGCACAACAAAAACCAAGCTATTGGACACTTTCAATAATAATGCAAATATCCTAAGCTTGCTAGTTTATCCCAACACAAGATTTATAGTATAAAAATCTATGGGATAAACCTAAGCTAAACTCCCCAAAAACAATATCTCAATCACACAAGCACACTAGAAGTATTAGCAATACTAGCACAACCAATATACTCTCACAACACTAAAATGTATCAAGGGAATAGAAATTTGAGAGTATTTGGGCAAGAATAGGATTTTGAAGTAGAGAGGATTTTGTTAATGATTTTATGCTAATCTCCTTCTAATCCTCACAAATGAACCCATATTTATAGGCAAGGTTAAAAATATAACCGTTTGGGACCTATTGGGTATTCTTAGAAAAGTTTTAAATAGCTTAAACACAATTAACCCAACTTAACACAAATTTACCACGGTTAAAATATTTTTAACCCGCTGAGGTTCAGGTGGCTGAACCTTGGTTCGGTCGCCCGAACGAACTTAATCAGAAAAGCCACCCTTGAAGGTTCGGGTGCCCGAGTCTGGGCTCGGTTAGCTGAACGAAAGACAGAAACTCTCTGTTCGTGGTTCGGGTGCCCAAAGCTGAGTTCGGTTAACCAAACTAGCAAGTTCGGTCGCTCGAGCCTCTTTCTAAACGTAAACTGTCGGTCGCCCGAGTAGTTGAAAAGTGCCTTGATAGGCATTCGAGTGCCCGAGGAAGGTACGTTCAAAAAAGGTTCGGGTGCCCGAAGACCAAGTCAACATGTTTTCTGGTTTGGTCACTCGAGCCACTTTATAAAGCATAGGTTCGGTCGCCCGAAGATAGGTCAAACTGTTGACTTCTCAACAGTTAGGGCGCCTGAGGTGATTTGTTCACCTGGGGTTCGGTCGCCCGACCTCACACATTTTATGCCTATAAAGTTCATTTTCACTTTGATTAATTCCCCTTATATGTTAAATGATATGGGGACTATTTTGTGCATTTTGTGTAGGGATCTAGGGTCTTTTCAAGTACGCCAAAAAACCTGGCGTCGGTAGACCGAAGGGTGCCCTAAGGTCATTCGGTCTCTATGGTCAATCTATGGCAATTCTGAGCTTATAAACCTATATGCATGACATGCAGAGATTATTACAGACCATATCCTAGTTACTATTACAGACCCAAATAATATAAATTACAAACCCAAATAATATAAATTACAACAATAAGTAGTCTTTAGGGTCTTTAGTCTTCTCATGTGCCAGCATATGATCTGATAATATAAACCTGCACACAAACTTGAAAGCTATCAAATATTAGAGTATTTGTCATTATCAAAACTGGGTGTGACCTATAAGGTCAATAGAGAGAGAGAGAGAGAGAGAGAGAGAGAGAGAGAGAGAGAGAGAGAGAGAGAGAGAGAGAGAGAGAGAGAGAGAATGAGAATTTATAAAGAAAAACCTAACTAAGCCTTTACGTAATCAAAATAAATATCTCCAAGATATTTATATATAAATATCTCAAAATATCTCCTTTCAAAACATCTTCTCCAAAATATCTCCTTCAAAATATATCTTTATTAATTAATTTATTATTATATATATATATTTGATCGGGTTACTGCATTTAGACCTTCTCGAAGTTGGTGGATAAAGCCACGGTACTGGAGATGAACCTATAGAGAAGTGCAAGGGTACTGAATTAGAGGAAGAGGCCTATGCCTCCTGGTTTTTATACTGGTACTAGTCAAGATCCGTGGAGGGGGAATAGCAACAATGTGGGCCTAAGACAAGAGATGGGGAGACGAGCTGATTAGGGTGATCGATCGCGCCCTCCATATCCTTGGTGTAATATGAGGCATTCGGGGGAATGCCGGATTAGAGCAGTTATTTGTTAGACCTGTCCGCATTGCACGAGAATGTTGTGGGCCACTGATTAATGCACCCACTCCTAATTGATATTGGGGAAACAATCAGCACACCGAGGCGGCTATCAGAGGAACACCGCCGAGGCGCAGGTTTATTCTTTTACACCGGCAGATGCAGAAAATGCCGGTGACGTGGTGATAGGTAATATCTATATATTTTCAAATAAAATTGTTGTATTATTTGATTCAGGAACGACGCATTCATTTATATCTCTGGGGTACATTAATATGTGTTGGGTGGGAACTCGGCTGTTAGATACAGACCTATATGTGGTCACACCGACAGGAACCGTGGTGGTATGTAGGAAAGAACTTAAGTACTATCCAATAGGTATTCAGGGAAGAATGCTACCTGCTACTCTAGTGATGTTTGACATAAAAGGATTTGATGTGATTTTGGGGATGGACTGGCTAGCCTCTAGTTATGCTAGTATAGATTGTCACAGGAAATAGATAGTGTTCAAACCTCTTGGGGAATAGGAGTACAAATTTGTTGGGTCGTGTGTGCGCTCCTCGCCACAAATACTGTTAGCTATTCAGGAAAAAAAGCTACTCTTGAATGGATGCCAAGGATACCTAGCATGTGTGAAAGAGTCACCAATGAAGGAACTAAAGATAGAGGATATTCTAGTAGTGAGGGAATTTTCGGATGTGTTTCCGGAGGACTTACCTAGGTTGCCTCTTGATCATGAAGTGGAGTTCGTTGTTGACCTAATTCTAGGTAAGACACCAATCTCTAAGGCTCCATAAAGAATGGCTCCGGAGGAATTAAAGAAATTAAAGGAGCAGTTACAGGAATTACTGGATAAGGGATTCATTAGACCTAGTGTGTCACCCTGGGGAGCACCAATTCTTTTTGTTAAAAAGAAAGACGGGCCAATGAGAATGTGTATCTATTACCAGGAAATAAATAAGGTGACAACAAAGAACAAGTACCCACTAACCTAGATAGATGATTTGTTTGACCAACTCCAAGGAACACAAGTCTTCTCTAAGATCGATATCTGATTCGGGTATCATCAGGTGAAAGTCAAATCAGAGGACGTTCCAAAAACTGCATTCTGAATCAGGTATGGTCACTATGAGTTCTTAATTATGCTATTTGGACTGACTAATGCTCCTACTGCATTTATGGACCTTATGAACAAGGTCTTCCATGAATATCTAGATTAGTTTGTGGTGGTATTCATTGATGATATTCTGGTATATTCGAAAAGTCCTGAAGAGCATGAGGACCACTTGAGGTTGGTACTTCAGGTGTTAAGAGAAAGAAAGTTTTATGCTAAATTCAAGAAATGTGAGTTCTAACTGGAGAGAGTTGCATTCCTAGGACATGTGATATCTAAGGGTGGTATTTTTGTGTACCTAAGTAAGATAGAGGCAGTAGTGGATTGGCTGAGACCGAAAAGTGTTCAGAAAGCCAGGAGTTTCTTGGTTTGGAAGGGTACTATCTCTGATTCGTGGAGGGATTTTCTAAATTGTCAGGTCCTTTAATAAGGTTAACAAGAAAGAATATGAAGTATGAGTGGACAGATGAATGAGAGCACAACTTCTAGGAATTGAAACAATGACTTGTCACTACTCCAGTCCTGACCATTCCATTTGGAGAAGGTGGTTTTGTGATTTACAGTGATGTGTCTTGGAAAGGGCTTGGGTGCATGTTAATGCAATAAGGGAAAGTTGTGACATATGCTTCTCAGCAACTCAAGGAGTACAAGAAGAATTATCCGACGCACGATTTGGAATTGGCAACAATGATTTTTGCATTGAAAATATGGAGACACTACCTGTATGGTGAAAGGTGCGAGATCTTTATAGACCATAAAAGTTTCAAGTACGCCTTCACGCAAAAGGAATTGAACATGAGACAAAGGAGATGGTTGGAACTAATAAAGGACTATGGTTGTACCATCAACTATCACCCAAGGAAAGCCAACGTGGTAGCTGATGTGTTAAGTCGAAAGTCAGGAAATGTATCAGTCTCAGTAGTGGTAACTCAACATCAAATCAAGATGGAGCTGGAAAAATTTGGTGTGGAAATAGTGGAAGGGAATCGTCATGCTTTCATCACTAACCTTGTACTCTAACCAACCTTTATGGAGAAGATTAAGGTCGCACAGATGAAAGATTCATAGTTGGTAAAGATTATGGGTAAAGTGCAGAGTGAACTATGGACAGATGTTAACATCTCAGATAATGGGGTGTTGAGGTTTCACACCAGATTATGTGTACCAAATGATGTAGAGATTAAACGAACAATTATGGATGAGGCTCATCATTCTCTTTATATAGTGCATCTAGGAAGCACCAAGATGTATCAGGATTTGCGGGAATCTTTTTGGTGGAACAACATGAAGAGAGAGATTGCTCGATTCATGGAGCAATGCCTTACATGTCTGCAAGTGAAGGCTAAACATTAGAGACCGATAGGACCATTGCAACCACTTCATATCCCTGGGTGGAAGTGGAAGCACATTTCCTTGGATTTTGTAACAGGGTTGTCATCAGCGCTACATGGGCAAAACGCCATTTCGATAGTCATTGACCGTTTGACAAAACCTACTCATTTTGTTCCAATCAAAGTTAACTACTCCATGAATATATTAGTAGAGTTGTATGTTCAAGAGATAGTTAGAATACACGGCGTACTAGTGTCCATCATATCAGATCGAGAACCATGGTTCACCTCTTAGTTTTGGAAAAGTTTGCAGAAAGCCTTGGGATCTCAACTTACCTTTAGTACAACATTTCACTCCCAGATTGATGGACAGTCAGAGAGAAAAATTTAGATATTGGAGGATATGTTGTGGGTATGTGTGCTAGATTTCAAGGGAAACTGGCTTTAGTATCTACCATTAGTAGAGTTCTCCTACAACAATAACTATCAAGCCAGTATCAAAATGGTACTGTATGAAACATTATATGGTCGGAGGTGCCGATCTCCATTGTATTGGGATGCGGTTGGCAAATGGTGAATTTTAAGGCCACAGATTATCCAACAGACTTTTGAGAAAATCAGACTCATTTGAAAAAGAATTGAAATAGCTCAGAGTCAACATAAGAGTTATATTAATACTCGTCGACGGGAGCTAGAGTTTGATGTAGTGTGATGACTCGAAGAATAATTGTATTTAAATAATGATTATGAGGGTGGAAAATTTAGACAGTAACAGAAGGAGGAAGTCAACTTCGTTGACGACATTACACTTTGGAAGGAATAACCGAGAGAGGTTATCAGGGCCTCATCGATGAACACAGGGGATTCGTTGACGAGGGTATAAAAGGACCTCGTCAACGAAGGCAAGAATCGTTGACAAGGAAATAACGAGAGAGGTTTTGGAGCAGTCTGAATTTCGTCGACGAGGAGTGGCTTTCGTCGACAAAATTATTAAAGGACTCGTTGACGGGATGACGTGGCTCTTCGACGAATCCAGTCCTATAAATATTAAAAACCAGGATTTAAATGTCAAAATTTAGAAAAAAACTCACACACACACACACACACACACACTCTCTCTCTCTCTCTCTCTCTCTCTCTCTCTCTCTCTCTCTATGGTTGCTCTCTCTTCTCTCTTCGATTTTGGGTCGGGTTTTTACCGGTTCGACGATTTGAAGCCTCCACGACGCTCCTGGGGAAGTTCTCTCCAAATCTTCTGGAGCGAATCGTTGGTGAAAGCAAGTTGAAAATCATCCCTGAGCTGAGGTAAGGCTTTTTATTCCAAATTTGGTCTTACTGTAGTTGTAGGAAATGATATACACGTAAAAATACTGAAGTTTAGTACTGAGAGTTTTCATTTTCAGGGTATTGATCAGGAAATCCTACGGGTGTGAGTCCAGGAATACATAGGGGCTTTTTAGTTGTCAGGTAAGGGAATAAACTAAAGCAGTTATTTTTCATGCAGATTACTATTATTTATGAGCAATTGATTTTCTGAAAAAATATGTACGATATTTGAATATTATGGAATAAATGTACATTTGGGAAATACTACTGTATACAGGAATTACGATTTTAGATGGAACATATGATTTAATTCAGCATTGTGTGGCATTAGTATTATTTTTCATGAAATATACTATGTTACGACAATTTTACGAATAAGCATGTTTTCAAGAATCATGTAATAATGCAGTATATGATGATTTTGAAATACATGATAATTGATTTACTTTCAGAAGGATATATGTATGAAATGTTCAGCACAAGGTCGTATTTATATATTAAATGATTTCGGCGTGAGGCCGTATATGTATATATGAAATGTTCAGTGTAAGGCCGTATTTATTAAATATTCGGCGCGAGGCCATATTTATGAAATGTTCGGCACGAGACCGTATTTATGAAATGTTCGGCACGAGGCTGTATTTATGAAATTATGAAAAATGTTATAATATCATGTATTATATGTTATTAGAATCCGGATGTTAGTTTAGTTCAGTTTCAGGAGCTCGGTAACGTAGCTATATAGATCAGATATCTATGTTCAGACTTGTGCTAACCACCCACGAGGGGGTGGGAGATGGATAGTCGATGTGGCTTTCAGTGTAGAGTTGTAGACGTCCACCTGGCAGTTCGGACCAGGGTGCGGTGGGCCCATCGTACTTATAGACATTTTTGACTCGACAGTGGTTGGCCAGCTATTGTCGGGTCCCGCCTTCGGGCTGTACAACCCGTCATGGGGGGTAATACATGACATTAGCTAGCTATTCATCTTGGGTATGTTTTCAGTATTATTAGATATAACAGACGATTTATGAATGATATGAGTTACTAGAAAAATATGAAAGTATATGATGATTCAGTATGTTATGACGCATATTTACAAATATATGAAATGTATTGTATATGTATAACTGCATTATATATTCATATTTCCACACAACTGTATTTACTTTATTTTCTCTTACTGAGAAGTATCTCACCCCTGAATATAATTAATTTTTCAAGAGATCTTGAGAGACCGGCGGATCGTGGCCGCCGTTGAACCTATTGAGTTACCCCACTAGGAGGGTAAGATTTTGATCTAGGATTAGGAGATTTTTGTTGTATGATCCTAGGGTTATTTTGATGTTTTGGAGGTTGTATATAAATATAGTATTATAATGATGTAGTAAACTCTCGCATTATGTTTTATGGTTGGATGATTGAAATTTTATACTTACTGTTGCTTAGGTTTCCGCAGTGATTGATAGGTGTCCCCATTATCCACGGGGTTGGGTTGACCTCTCTATTTATTATGTTACATTTTGTATTAAGAAATTTGAGGTCGTTACAGTTTGGTATCAGAGCCTAGGATTCTCGGTTCTGTAGACTCTAGAGTGTAGTAGTAATAATACCAAAGTATAAGATAAGAGGATTTGAGGTCTAGTTTTGTAGTCTAGATGCAGGATTTCTGTGGCGGTTTGTGTGATTTTCCTAGGGTGACGATTTCAAGAAAGTCATTGTAAACTATCGTTGGGTTGGGTATCTAGGTTGCAGGATTGAACCTTGAATTAAGATCAAGAGTGACGAATTAATTAGGAAAATATATTATATGAGTTGGATGATATGTATAGTGAAGGGGGTTTTGAGTTAAGTTACTTGTTTTTCAGGATGGACCCTAGTGGCAATAGTGCCCACGCTAGTGGGAGTGAGGGTGCTGGACCCTCAGGCGCTGCGGGTAATGATTCTGATGCAGTATTACACAGCGTAGCACAGCAAGTCATGGCCGAGATTGCTAGAAGTTCGAGGAAGCAGGGTGGTCCGTCTGCAGGCCATGATAGCTCGATCGAGAAGTTTATTAAGATGAGTCCTCCAGCTTTCTCAAGAGGGATAGATCTTGCAGTCGTTAAAAATTAGGTACAGGAGATGGAGAAAATATTTGTAGTGCTGCAGTGTTTAGAGGAGCAGAGGGTGTTCTTTGCCACCTACAGACTGACTGGGGAGGCTGAGAGATGGTGATCGACAGTGAGACTTTTAGAGCAGCAGAGGACAGTACCTGTGGAGATGACATGGGAGCGGTTTAAAGAAATTTTATTTGACAAGTATTTTCCAGCCTCGTTTAGGGAGGCCAAGATTGAGGAGTTCCTGAATCTGAAGCAGGGACAGCTGTCAGTGCAGCAGTACACGATGAGGTTCATCGAGCTATCTCACTTCACCCCGTACATCATTACAGATGAGGTGAAGAAGGTACGACAGTTTGAAAAAGGCCTGAGGAGAGAAATATACAAATAGGTATTGATACTGAAGTTGCAAGACTTTGCCGAGCTGGTTAACCGAGCCACTATAGCAAAGATTGGAGAGCGGTTGGAGGCTGAGGAGTAGAGACATAAGAAGAGATCCATACCTTCTGGTTCCCAGCAGGGGATTGGATGTGGTTCGTGGAAGAGAGGTGGCTACTATAGAGATCAGAGGCAGGAGACCGGGAATCGCAGTTTTCAGGGTGTACAGCCACCTCCAGTTTGCCCAACTTGTGGGAAGAGGCACTAAGGAGAGTGTCATGTCGGGTGAGGTTTTTGCTATCGATGTGGGGAGCCAGGGCATGTGATGAGGGATTTCCAGGCTTATATTGGTGCCGCTCCTGCTCCTAGACCTACTCGAGGAGTTTACCAGGCGCCACGAGGAGGCCAGCAGAGGAATATGACCCCAACTAGGGTTTTTTCCTTGACGCCAGGTGACGCTGAGATAGCCGGCGAAGTGGTGACAGGTACGATTAATATGTTTTCATTTAAAGTTATTACACCTTTTGATTCTGGTGCCACACACTCATTTGTGTCCTTGGGGTGTGTTAAATTATGTGGGGTTAAAACACAACCACTATATGTCGAGTTATTAGTGGCTACACTGACCGGGTCAGCGTTGAGATGTAGTAGGGTAATCTATGGTTGTCCAGTTGATGTTCATGGGAAGATTCTATCTACTGAATTGGTGGTGCTAGATATGCACGAGTTTGACATTATCTTCGGTATGGATTGGCTAGCAGCTAATTCTGCTATTATTGACTGTCATGTTAGAGAAGTGATATTCAGACCTCCAGGGAAACTAGAATTCAGATTTACAGGGTCACGAGTGCAATATTTACCTCAGATGGTCTCAACTGTTCAGGCGAGGAGACTACTCCAAAATGGCTGTTTGGGATTCGTGGCTTTTGTGAAGGAAATGTCAGAAAATGAATTGAAGCTTATCAATACGCCTGTGGTGAAAGAATTTACGGATGTGTTCTCAAATGAATTACCAGGTCTACCACCTAATCGTGAAGTAGATTTACCTATTGATCTACTTCCAAGTACACCGCCAATTTCTAAAGCACCGTATCGAATGACGCTGACAGAGTTGGCAGAATTGAAAGATCAGTTGCAGGATTTGCTTAATAAGGGCTTCATACGTTCTAGTGTATCTCCGTGGGGAGCTCTAGTGTTGTTTGTAAAGAAGAAGGATGGGTCTATGAGGATGTGTATAGATTATATAGAGATTAATAAAGTGACTATCAAGAACAAGTATCCTCTACCTCATATCGATGATTTGTTCGATCAACTTCAGGGTACCTGAGTATATTCTAAAATTGACCTCAGATTAGGTTACCATCAGGTAAAGGTGAGAGCAAAGGATGTATCGAAGACGACTTTCAGGACCAGGTATGGGCATTACGAGTTCCTCTTTATGCCATTTGGCCTAACGAATGCTCTTGCGATATTTATGGATTTGATGAATAGGTTTTTCATCCATATTTAGATCAGTTTGTAGTTGTTTTTATTGATGATGTACTAGTCTATTCGAGGAGTTATGAGGAGCACGAGATACATTTGAAGCAGGTCTTGCAGATGCTTAGGGAGAAGAATTTGTATACGAAATTCAGTAAATGTGAATTCTGGCTCGATAAAATTGTGTTTTTGGGACATGTTATCTCAGGAGACGGAATTTCTGTAGATCATAGTAAGATTGAGACGGTAGTGAGTTGGGCTAGACCGAGGAACGTACAGGAGATAAGGAGTTTCTTGGGGTTAGTCGGATATTACTGTCGTTTTGTTGAGGGGTTCTCAACATTATCAGGGCCTCTAACACAATTGACTAGGAAGAATGTCATATTTTAATGGGATGACAGCCGTGAGCAAAGTTTTCAGGAACTGAAACAGAGACTAGTCATAGCACCTGTATTGATCATCCCGTCTTGGGGTGAGGGGTATACTATCTATAGTGATGCGTCCTTGAAGAGACTTGATTGTGTACTGATGCAGCATGGTAGGGTGGTGGCATATGCGTCCAGATAGTTGAAAGACTATGAAAGGAACTACCCTACCCACGATCTTGAATTGGCTGCAGTGGTACATGCATTGAAAATTTGGAGGCATTATCTGTACGGTGAGCAGTGCGAGATTTTCACCGACCACAAGAGCTTAAAGTATTTTTTTCACCCAGAAAGAGTTGGATATGAGGCAGAGAAGGTGGTTAGAGTTGATTAAGGATTTTGACTATACTATCAGTTACCACCAAGGGAAAGCAAACGTGGTAGCTGATGCATTGAGCAGGAAATCTGGGGAATCAGCGTTGAGGGCTATGGAGATCCAGCATCCAATCATGATGGATCTGGAGAGACTCAACATCGATTTGGTTGAGAGTGACCCACGTGTATATATCACCAGTCTAGTGGTACAACTTACTCTGTAGCAAAGAATTAAAGCCGCTCAGAAAGAGGATCCAGAATTAGTAGAGGTGATGGACAGAGTGTAGAGTGGTCAGGGAGAGGAATTCTGCATTTCAGATGATGGAGTTTTGCGGTTCCGTTCCAAATTATGTGTTCCTGCCAATACTGACATTAGGAAGACTATTTTGGATGAGGCTCACAGATCTTTGTATACCGTTCATCCTGGTAGTACAAAAATGTACAGGGATCTACGAGAGTTTTACTAGTGGAGTGGTATGAAGAGAGAGATTGCTGAGTATGTAGCCTAGTGCTTGATGTGTCAGTAGGTAAAAGCTTAGCACCAGAGGCCAGCGGGTCAATTGCAGCCACTATTTATCCCAGAATGGAAGTGAGATCATATATCTATGGATTTTGTCTCAGGGTTGCCATCGACATCCCATGGTCAGAATGCGATTTGGGGGATAGTAGACCGGTTGACTAAGTCCGCCCATTTTCTCCCTATCAAGATCAGCTATCCCCTCAGCCGATTGGCAGAGATTTATGTCGAGGAGATAGTTCGTTCTCATAAGGTGCCAGTATCTATTGTGTCAGATCGAGACCCGCGATTCACGTCACGATTTTGGAGGAGCTTGTAGGAGGCTCTGGGGTCTCAGTTATCGTTTAGCACGACATTCCATCCTCAGTTAGACGGACAGACTGGGAGGACGATATAGATACTAGAAGATATGCTCTATGCACGTGTATTTGATTTTGGGGGTAGCTGGACTCAGTTCATGTCGCTGGTAGAGTTTGTGTATAATAATAGTTATCAGTCCAGTATTGGCATGACACCATTTGAAGCACTGTACGGTAGGAGATGTCGATCTCCTTTGTATTGGGATGAGATAGGTGAGCGGCGAGTTGTGGGTCCAGAGATGGTGCAGCAGGCATATGACAAGGTTCGGCTTATCGGGGAAAGAATCAGTGCAGTTCAGAGCCGACAGAAAAGTTATGCTGATAATCGCCGCAAGAATTTGGAATTTGACATTGGTGATCATGTGTTTCTGAAGATACCTCCATTGAAAGGAGTTATGAGATTCGGAAAGAAGGGTAAACTTAGCCCTAGGTTTATCGGTCCGTTTGAGATTTTAGAGAAAGTAGGGCCGGTGGCCTACAGGCTAGCTTTGCCACCTACACTATCCAGGATACACGACGTGTTCCATGTATCTATGTTGAGGAAATACGTCCCAGATCCTTCTCATATTATCAGTTATGGTGAGTTAGAGCTCAGTGATTCGTTAGTATATGAGGAGGTACCGGTGCAGATTCTGGACAGAAAGGAACTAGAACTACGTAATAAGAAGATTCCTATGGTAAATGTTCTATGGAGGAATCATGCGATAGAAGAGGCTTCTTGGGAGCTCGAGGAGCAGACCAGCTAGAAATATCCGCAACTATTCCAAGAAGTTTAAATGTAATTAGAAAATGTGAGTAAATATGTAATATTTCTTTTGCAAGTACATGTAATTCTTTAATTAGTAAGTGGTATTTTAGTTTTGGGGGAATTTTCTTTTGGTATATGTAATCTCCCAGGACTTGAAATGTAACCACGGTATTCCTCTACCATAAGTGAGGATAAGTAATAAAATAAGTAGACCATTTTGCCTACTAAGGGATGATAAATTACATGAATAGTAAATTTCAAGGACGAAATTTTATAAAGAGGGGAGAATGTGATGACCCGAAAAATAATAGTATTTAAATAATTATTAAGATGGTGGAAAATGGAGACTGTAACAGAAGGAGGAAGTGGACTTCGTCGATGACATTGCACTTTGGAAGGAATAACCGAGAGAGGTTATCAGGGCCTCGTCGACGAACATAGGGGATTCTTCGACGAGGGTATAAGAGGACCTCGTCGACAAAGGCAAGAATCGTTGACAAGGAAATACCGAGAGAGGTTTTGGAGCAATCTGAATTTCATTGACAAGGAGTGGGTTTCGTCGACGAAATTATTAAAGGACTCGTCAACGTGATGACGTGGCTCATCGACGAATCGAGTCCTATAAATATCAAAAACCCGGATTTAAATTTCAAAATTTAGCAAAAACTCACTCTCTCTCTACGATTTCTCTCTCTTCTCTCATCGATTTCGGGCCAAATTTCCGCTGGTTCAACAATCTGAAGCCACCACGACGCTCCTGGGGAAGTTCTCTCCAAATCTACCAGAGCGGATCATTGGTGAAAGCAAGTTGAAAATCATCCCTGAGTTGAGGTAAGGCTTTTTATGCCAAATTTGGTCTTACTGTAGTTATAGGAAATGATATACACGTAAAAATACTGAAGTTTAGTATTGAAAGTTTTCATTTTCAGGGTATTGATTAGGAAATCCTACGGGTGTGAGTCCAGGAATACATAGGGGCTTTTTAGTTGCCAGGTAAGGGAATAAACTAAAGCAGTTATTTTTCACGCAAATTACTATTATTTATAAGCAATTGATTTTCTGAAAATATGTACGATATTTGAATATTATGGAATAAATGAACATTTGGGAAAATACTGTTGTATACAGGAATTACGATTTTAGATGGAACGTATGATTTAATTCAACATTGTGTGGCATGAGTATTATTTTTCATGAAATATATTATGTTACGACAATTTTACGAATAAGCATGTTTTCAGGAATTACGTAATAATGCAGTATATGATGATTTTGAAATACATGATAATTGATTTACTTTCAGAATAATATATGTATGAAATGTTCAACACGAGGCCATATTTATTAAATATTCGGCGTGACGCCGTATTTATGAAATGTTTGGCGCGAGGCCGTATTTATGAAATGTTTGGCATGAGGCCGTATTTATGAAATGTTCGGCACGAGGCCGTATTTATGAAATTATGAAAAATGCTATAATATAATGTATTATATGTTATCAGAACCCGGATGTTAGTTTAGTTAAGTTTCCGGAGCTCGGTATCATAACTATATAGATCAGATATCTATGTTCAGACTTGTGCTAACCACCCCACGAGGGGGTGGGAGATGGATAGTCAATGTGGCTTTCAGTGTAGAGTTGTAGACGTCCACTTGGCAGTCCGGACCAAGGTGCGGCGGGCCCATTGTACTTACATAAATTTTTGACTCGGTAGTGGTCGGCCAGCCATTGTCAGGTCCCGCCTTCGGGCTGCACAACCCGTCATGGGGGGTAATACATGACATTACTAGTTATTCATCCTGGGTATGTTTTCAGTATTATCAGATATAACAGAAGATTTATGAATGATATGAGTTACTAGAAAAATATGAAAGTATGTGATGATTTAGTATGTTATGACGAATATTTACGGATATATAAAATGTATTGTATATGTATAAATGCATTATATATTCATGTTGTCACACAACTGTATTTAGTTTATTTTCCCTTACTGAGAAGTGTCTCACCCCCGAATATAGTTAATTTTTTAGGAGACCCTGAGAGACCGGCGGGTTGTGGCAACCGTTGAACCTATTGAGTTACCCCACTAGAAGGGTAAGATTTTGATCTAGGATCAAGAGATTTTTGTTGTATGATCCTAGGGTTATTTTGATGTTTTGGAGGTTGCATATAAATATAGTATTTTAATGATGTAGTAAACTATGGCATTATGTTTTATGGTTGGATGATTGAAATTTTATACTTACTGCTGCTTAGGTTTCTGCTGTGATTGACAGGTGTCCCTGTTACCCACGGGTTCGGGTTGACCTCTCTATTTATTATGTTACATTTTGTATTAAGAAATTTGAGGTCATTACATGTAGGGGATAAGATATTTCTAAAAAAGAAACTTTAATTTAAAAACAAGCAAGCACAAATTTTCTGGTTTATCAATTGAGCACATACTAACATATAACCAAAAAACCACAACCATAATGACCCTAAAAAAAATTTATTAGTCACATGCAAGATGATATGGAAAAATAGATGACTGTGGTAAAACAACATTTTTCAACAAAATATTTTTACTAAAATCAATTCATTTTATCACACGTCACAGCAAGTTCAGACAAGATCTAAGCTAAACTGGTTGGTGAGCGTAATGAGATAGAAACTTTTCAATTTAGATGCTCCCCTTTTTCGATTTAAATGATAGCTTAGATTCCTTTAAGTGCTTATACATATACAAAATTACTTTCATTTAATAGGCCAAGTAGTATAAGCAATTTCCAAGAGAGCTAGTATACATAGGATTAAGCAATGCAATCCATATCACTTGATTCATATAGTCTCCCTATTGACCGCAGATGCATCAGAGAGTATATATTAAGGCATACAATGACATTCATAACAAAAAGCAATCCATGTCTAAATATATAGCTTTAAGAGCTGGGTATGATGTTCAAGGTTCTTAGAAGAGCCTCAATATTCAAAAATCAAAGCATAATGCAAATGAGTTCTTTATGCTCCTTTTCTAGGGACGAATCTTAGTCTTTCTAAATATTTGATGATAATGCTAGGATGAAGTTAATATTCAATGAATTTTCACTCATCCTTTCAAAAATATTTTATCATTTACTATATCATAATCATCTACGTACAAGGTTTTATTTTGGAAAAATTTTTCAAAATTTCGACAGCATGTCGTCTATAAATTGGACATTTTCCCATAAAACCAGTACCTGATAGGTTCAATCAAGCAATTTATAATTCAGTTCAAGGCACACGAGAACTTATATCCACTACCAACATGCAAAACACATCACCGCATCTGCCATGCAGGAGGCTTTCCATACAAGCATGCAATCTAGTAGTAATCAACAATTTATGAAATATAAACTATCCATCAAAGAGATTTTAACCATTTATTAAATCATGGATAGTGATGCAATGTTGTACACATATAGGCATAAATAAATAAATGATATAGGAATATGAGAGCATTCAAATTTATATAGACATGAATGATAAATGCTTCCCCTCAATTATGTACTCTACTTATTTTATGCATTTTTTTTTTTTATAAAAAAAATTACAACTTTTTAGGCCAAGTACCCTAAGATTTTTTAGTGATTTAAACTTGGTGTTGAATGCTTTAGGTTTATCAGACCAAAAAGTCACAATAAATATTCGTTGAGATAATAAGCCTATGTCTACCTCTTTTCTTATGAATTCCAATATGTGAGAGGCACAAGTTGGAATGACTTTCGATCTAAAAATGCACATGCATTGGACTTTATTTTTTATGCATTCATCTAGATTGAGATCTGCTGCAACCAACTTAGCCATTCAACTCATCGTGAAAGATATGAAGCTCTAATGGATTTGATTTAATGTTTGAGAGCTTATGAAGCAAAGAAGATAGGCAAGCTAAAGATTATGTCCTGACCATTTTGGCAAAGAGCATTATAAAGTATATGAATTTTGACTATAGCTTTTTGGAGATAGGAATGTATCCTTTAGATATGATTATGATATGAAGTAAGGATACAATTGGTGAGTAGAAGGGACGTCTTAAGATGATCAATCGTGCTTCAAGCCTAGAGTGATGGCTAAACATTTTATTAGGCATTTTAGGCTTTCAAGATGAGTTTTGGACAAGATGTTTAACTAGAATGATTCATTTCCTAAAACTCAAAATTGTGCAATGGACAAAGTATGTTTAACTTTAGATATTCATATTTAAGCGTGAGTTAAGCATTTAGAATTAGTTTCCTCGAAAGGATGTTATGTCCAATTTGAAGTGGATGCAAATACTAGGTTTTTATATTTTGACCCAAACCACTTCATAAGCCTAGAGTCATCACTACCCTTAAACCTAGGAACTGAGGTAAGATTAAAATATTTATATAATTTCTATTGGAATATGATCTTCCTTAGATCCTACAAGGTTTGCTTTCATAACTACCCACGACGTCTCCTTATCTTAGCCTCAGGCACTTCTAGATGGACAAGTATATTGAAAGTGCCATTTCATTTTTGGAAATAAGCAAATTTTATATGCTCGCAAAAGATTATGCTTATTTATTCGGCTTTTACTCATTAAGGCATTTTTATGTGTATGGGACTTGAAGTATGAAACCTTTTTCAAAGATTTATTTCTTTTAATTACTAAGGGTTTATCATCCTTTATTTCTTTCCTTAGGCAGATGGTTTTCAATATCTTCTTAACCTTTTTCTTCTCTAAGGTGACATGATATTTTCTTAAATCTTTTAAATGATTTTCCACTTTCTTATATTTATTCTTCAAAATTATTTTCTATTTAGACATTTGAACTAGAAGCTTATGCAGTTTAGATAAAGTACATTCTAGTTCTTCACACGAAGGCATGCTTTTATCATTAGACTTATAGCATGATTCAGTATAAGATTTATATCTATAACTACCATATGAATCAACGCGTGCTTTGTCAACATATTTATCACATGGAATATCAAATGATTCATCATACAATATATTGTAGTATTTTTCACCAGAATCATTGCATGTATTATTAACAGTATTATCCATAGATGATTCAGCATATGACATATCACTGCATTCAGCACAAGAATCATCAATAAAGATAGAGATGGAATCATATACCTCAACATATGATAAAGGATATATCCTATCATTTACCACTTCCTGAGTGGTGGTTTCATTCTCCTGGGATTCTCCATATTTTCTTTCAAGTTCATCCCAGATCTCTTTAGCACTGCTACATGCCATAACCTCACATAAAATGTTAGAATCTAAAGCATGTAGCAGGGTATTCATAGCATCAAAATTTACTTGCACTAAGTTCCTATCATTATCATCCAACTCATATTCATATTTAGGAACATTAACACAATCAGTGATTTTTACGGGCACAATATCACCCTGATCAATGACTTTCCAAAACCTCCAATTTAAAGCTTTCACAAATACAGTCATTCTAAATTTCCAAATAGTATAGTTTTCACCACAAAATACTAGAGGGCTTGTGACCAACCTTCCCTCACATGAAGGGAATGCACTAAAACAAGTCATCATGATATTTTACGAAATAACGTTTAAGTCTAAGTGACGAGGGTCTAATACCAATTTTTAGCTTTGGTGTATTCCCAAGAAGAGGGGTGAATTGGGTATTTAAAATTTCTCTCCTCGGTTCAACTAATCTAGCAAAAGTATTACTCAACCTAGCGTCGACCTATGCAATTATAAATTCAATCATTCACAATAGTAAAATACAAACATTCGTGTGCTGGAATTAAAAATGTGGAAATTAAAAGTGCACACAATAAATGTTATCGGGGTTCAGCCAAAGTGCCTACATCCCCACCTCAGCTCGCAAGCCTGAGGATTACCAATACTGCTCACTTAATGGGTGGAGCGGAACCGATTAGAACTAGGTTAATTCACGGGGCTGACTACAACCTACACCTTACCAGGATGGTGCACCTAGCTTTCCTAACCAGGTCTAAGCCAATCCGAGACTATTCAACAAGGTTAGTCTCCCTCTTCAGGCCCTCGCTTGGAATACAACAAATGTAAAACTTTGCGTACATGAAAAAATGCTTCTATACAAGAAGATATGTACTACAATACGCACAGTATAATCAATCAACCACACATCAACAATATAGGAATTGTAAGCTTGGTGATGTGATTTTGTGCAAACAACACTCAATAATATATAATCTCAAATATGCTCAAGAGTGTACAAACAAGCTATTTCTTTGAAACAAGATATAAATCTCAATATTAGATTAGAGTTTCAAAGATGCCGGTAAAAATATTCAAACTAACTCAAAAATATTTTCCTCAATGACATAAGTACAAGAGTTGTTTGAACTATAGCTTGTAAAATAATTTACACACAAAAATTATTACTTAAGGAATCTTGCAATAATAATGTAAAGATCCTCAAGCTAATGAGTTTTCCCAACACTAGATTTATCGAGTTAAATCTGTGGGTAAACTCTTGCTTAACCCTCCAAAATCAATAACAATCAACAATAGCACAAATGAGAGTATTAAGCAATTTACAATAGAGGACTAGCACAATAAGAACTCTCACAATACTTGGATTGATCAAAGGAAGGAGTGTATAAGAGTATTTGAAGTAGTACAGGAAAAATAGGCTACTTGAATTTGAGAGGATTTTCCACTAATGATATTGCTAATCCTATCCTAATTTTAACAAATGAGCCCTTATATATAGAAGTAGGGCAAATTATAATCGTTAAGGACATGTCGGGTATTATTAAAATTTTTTTGAAATCATTTAACAAAATTAACCCTGTTTAACCGCGGTAAAAATAAAACAGCCCAAGAGTTTTCGGGTGCCCGATCCATGGTTAGGTCTGTTGAACCAAGGCGATTTCCATTCTGTCTGTGTTTCGGTCGCCTGGTCAAGAGTTTGGTTAACCAAACTCATGTGTTCGGTTGCCCAAGGCTATTTTGAACATGAACTTCGGGCTGCCAAGTTGGTGGGAAAGGTCAGAGTTATGGTTCGGTCACCTAAGGACGATGCGATCATTTAAGTTTGGTCGCTCGAAACCAAATCAACATTCTGACCAGTCAATAGTTCGGTCATCCGAAGTGTTTTGAACTATAAGGGTTCAGTCGCCCAACCTCTCAAAATTTTTTCCTATTATGTCCTATTCATTTTAATTGATTCTCCCGATAATGCAAATGATTATGGGGACTATTTTATATGTTTGTGTGGGGACTTAAGGACTTTTTAAGGTCTATGAGCTTACAGTTACCTACATGCATGACATGCAAAGATTATTACAGACCTTTTCCTATATTTACTATTACAGACTCGAATTGAGCAATAATATAAATTACAACAAAAGAAAACTTCAGGGTCTTTATACTTTGAGTCTTTATGTGCGATCAATTGATCTGCTAATATAGGTGCACACAAACTCGATAACCATCAAATACTTGAGTATTTGTCATTATCAAAACCGAGTATGACCTATGAGGTCAACACTCTCCCCCTTTTTGATGATGACAAATACACCATACAAAAAGTGGGTATAGCCTTGAAAGGCTCCCCCTGGCCATATGCATAATCTTACAGATTTATCAATGCAAACATTTTTCACGTACCCAATTTTTGCCTCTTCACCCCCTTTTGGCAACAACAAAAAGGGCTATAAAACACATAAGATATGTAGTCATAGGAATTGGGTATGATTCATTTAGATACAAGATAGGTTTGGGAAGGTTTTTAGAAATTTTGGCAGCATGCCATTTGAAAATAGGACATTTTCCCAAAAATACCTGTATAGAAATGACCTAATTTGACTTTAACAAATGATTTACAATAATTTACTCAACTCAAACAGTCTAGTATATCAATAAGTATTACTTTCATCATCCAAAAAGATAGTATACTCATACAATGCAAAATGCATGACAAAGATGACTTCATAAAGTATGAAATGTAGCAATTAAGCACACAAACGATGTAACTGGTCATATGAATTTAAAATATCATGAAAAACATAGTAAGACAAAAAATATACACAAACCATTGCAATTTAAGCATTTCGTGAGACCCGCAAAAAATTTGAATTTGAAGACATGCGATATATAAAAAATAGGTTTGAGCATAAACACATTCTAACTAGCTCGCATGCATTTTCTTGTGAAGTTATTGAACTAGTTATGTTATTTAAAACAATATATGTATATAATAATAATAAAGCAAGAAAAAAATTTTAGTTTTGAAATTAGTTCTTGCCATAAAGGATTAAAATAAATATATATGTCTATATATCCCCCTTTGATATTTGCAAATAATATTGGGGGTGCCTGCTGAAAAAGAAACTTTAATTTAAAAACAAGCAAGCACAAATTTTCTAATTTGTCAATTGAGCACATACTAACATATAACTAGAAAACCACAACCATAATGATCCTAAAAAAATTTATCAATCACATGCAAGATCATATGGTAAAATAGATGACTGTGGCAAAACATAATTTTTCAACAAAAGATTTTCAATAAAATCAATTCATTTTATCACACGTCATAACAAGTTCAGATAAGATCTAAGCTAAATAGGTTGGTGAGCATAACGAGATAGAAACTTTTCAATTTAGATGCTCCTCCTTTCGATTTGAATGATAGCATAGATGCCTCTAAGTGCTTATGCATATAAAAAGTTACTTTCATTTAACAGGCCAAGTAGTATAAGCAATTTCCAAGAGAGCTACTATACAGAGGATTAAGCAATGCAATCTATATCACTTGATTCATATAGTCTCCCTATTGACTGCAGATGCATCAAGAGTATATATTAAGGCATACAATTATGTTCATAACCAAGAACAATCCATATCTAAATATATAGCTTTAAGAGTTGGATATGATGTTCAAGGCTCTTAGAAGAGCCTCAATATTCAAAAAATCAAAGCATAATGCAAATGAGTTCTTTATGCTCCTTGCCTAGGGATGAATCTTAGTCTTTCTAAATATTTGATGATTATGCTAGGATGAAGTTAATATTCAGTCAGTTTTACCTCATCCTTTCAAAAATATTTTATCATTTATTATATCATAATTATCTAGGTATAAGGTTTTATTTTGGAAAAAAATTTCAAAATTTCGGTAGCATGCCGTCTATAAATTGCACATTTTCCCATAGAACCACAGAACTGATAGCTTCAATCAAGCAATTTATAATTCAGATCAAGGCACACGAGAACCTATATTCACTACTAGCTTGCAATACACATCACTACATCCGCCATGCAAGAGGCTTTCAACACAAGCATGCAATCCAGTAGTAATCAACAATTTATGAAATATAAACTATCCATCAAAGAGATTTTAACTATTTATTAAATCATAGATAGTACTACAATGGTATACACATATAGGCATAAAGACATAAATGATAAAGGAATATGAGTGCATTCAAATTTATATAGACATGAACAATAAATGCTCCCCCTCAATTATGTACTCTACTTATTTTATGCATTTTTTTAAAAAAAAAAATTCAACTTCTTAAGCCAAGTACCTAAGATTTTTCAGTGATTCAAACTTGGTGTTGAATGCTTTAGGTTTATCAGACCAAAAAGTCACAATAAATATTCGTTGAGATAATAAGCCTATGTCTACCTCTTTTCTTATGAATTTCAATATGTGAGAGGCACAAGTTGGAATGACTTTCGATCTAAAAATGCACATGCATTGGCCTACTTGATTTTTTATGCATTCATCTAGATTGAGACTTGCTGCAACCAACTTAGCCATTCAACTCATCGCAAAGGATATGAAGCTCTAATGGATTGATTTAATGTTTGAGAGCTTATGAAGCAAAGAAAAAAAATACTCTTAAAGATTAAATCTTTATTAAGTTTAGGAGAGTATTTTTGAAAAGTAGGACATTATTTAAGATAGGAAAGCTAAAGATTATGTCCTGACCATTTTGGCAAAGAGCATTATAAAGTATATGAATTTTGACTATAGCTTTTTGGAGATAGGAATGTATCCTTTAGATATGATTATGATATGAAGTAAGGATACAGTTGGTGAGTAGAAGGGATGTCTTATGATGAGCACTCAATATATATTAGTCATTAATGATCAATAGTGCTTCAAACCTAGAGTGATGGCTAAACATTTTATTAGGCATTTTAGGCTTTCAAGATGAGTTTTGGACAAAATGTTTAACTAGAAGGATTCATTTCTTAAAACTCAAAATTGTGCAATGGACAAAGTATGTTTAACTTTAGATATTCATATTTAAGCGTGAGTTAAGCATTTAGAATTAGTTTCCTCGAAAGGATGTTATGTCCAATTTGAAGTGGATGCAAATACTAGGTTTTTATACTTTGACCCGAACCACTTCATAAGCCTATAGTCATCACTACCCTTAAACCTAGGAACTGAGGTAAGATTAAAATATTTATATAATTTCTATTGGAATATGATCTTCCTTAGATCCTACAAGGTTTGCTTTCATAACTACCCACGCCTTCTCCTTATCTAAGCCTCAGGCACTTCTAGATGGACAAGTAGATTGAAAGTGCCATTTCATTTTTGGAAATAAGCAAATTTTATATGCTCGTAAAAGATTATGCTTATTTATTTGGCTTTTACTCATTAAGGCATTTTATGAGTATGGGACTTGAAGTATGAAACCTTTTTCAAAGATTTATTTCTTTTAATTCCTAAGGGTTTATCATCCTTTATTTCTTTCCTTAGGTAGATGATTTTCAATATCTTCTTAACCTTTTCTTCTCTAAGGTGACATGATATTTTCTTAGATCTTTTAATTGATTTGCCACTTTCTTATTTTTATTCTTCAAAATTATTTTCTATTTAGACATTTGAACTAGAAGCTTATATAGTTTAGATAAAGTACATTTTAGTTCTTCACATGAAGGCATGCTTTATCATTAGACTTATTGTATGATTCAGTATAAGATTTATATTTATAACTACCATATGAATCAACGCATGCTTTGTCAACATATTTATCACATGAAATACCAAATGATTCATCATACAATATATTGCAGTATTTTTCACCAGAATCATTGCATTCATCATTAACAGTATTATCTGTTGTGTCGGGCACCCCATTTGTGCCAAACACCAATACTACAACTATTGCTATTGAATATGTAAGAAATTAAAGTAATGCAGAAATTAATAATAAAACAGTAAAAAGAACAAGACAAGAAATTTACGAGGTTCGGTATTGAATTACTTACATCCTCTGGCGCCGATGATCAATCCACTACTTCTTGACAAAGTACAACTTTGAGGTGTGTTTTATAAATGAAGAGTTGAGCTCTTTATATAGCTTCAATCTCAAGTCCAAAAAACACTTCTCTCCAATGTGGGACAAATAATATAAAAAATTCAAAACAACCTTTTATACTAATGTGGAACTATTCTACCAATGTAGGACAAAAAACAATAAATCTCCACCTTGACGATAAATTCAACAAATTTTTCAGTCACCGACATTTTCTAGAGTTCCACATCATCGGCGCCTTCCAAAAATATTCAGACTTGCAGGATATTGATTAAGTCCAAACAATGTTTGAACTTAATTGTTGTCACAATCTTGGTCAACATATCTGCGGGATTTTCAGTTGTAGCAATCTTATGAAGAAGTATCTTGCCTCCATCAATAATATCCCGTATAAAATGAAACCGAACATCGATGTGCTTCGTTCGTGCATGATAGACTTGGTTCTTTGCCAAATGAATAGCACTCTGGCTATTATAGAACACAACAATGTGCTTCTGAATAACTGCCAAATTTTCAAGTAAACCCTGCAACCAAATAGCTTCCTTGACAGCCTCTAAAGCTGCCATGTACTTTGCTTCTGTTGTAGACAAGGCAATGGTAAACTGTAAGGTAAACCTCCAACGCACTAGACCATTAGAAAATGTAAAAACATATCTAGTAGTTGATCGACATTTATCCAAATCACCTGCAAAATCAGAATCCACATATCCAACAACACGTTGATCAATAGTATTATTTTTCTCAAATACTATACCAACATCAATCATATTCATAATATATCTCAAAATCCATTTCACAGCTTGCCAATGTCCTTTACCCGGATCATGCATATACGTGCTCACCATACTAACAACTTGTGAAATATCAGGTCTAGTACAAACCATTGCATACATCAGACTACCAACAACACTTGCATAAGGAACCTATGACAGAGACTTATGTTCCTCATCTGATTTAGGAGATAAAGCTGCATTAAGTTTGAAATGAAGAGCAAGAGGAGTGCTTACTGGTTTTGACTACTCAGACATGCCAAAACTTTGTACTACCTTCTTCAAATACTGTTTCTGAGACAAACTAACTCTTCCTCTCATTTTGTCTCTACGAATCTCCATGCCAAGTATCTTCTTTGCTTCACCAAGATCTTTAATCTCAAAATCTTGATTTAACTGACTTTTCAACTTGTTGATTTCTTCCCTATTCTTTGAAGCTATCAACATATCATCAACATACAAGCGTAAATATATAAAAGATCTGTTAGCTTTACCGTGATCCCAAGAGGGGGGGTGAATTGGTATTTTTAAAATCTAATCCCTAGGTCAATCTCTTAACACCAGTATATTCACAACCCTAGGGTCAATCTAGTGCAAGTAAAGTAGATGTATACCAGAAGTAAATAAAGCAATTTAATCAATCACATAAGCACCAAAAAGCAGTAAATAAAGAGTGATACGCAGAAATGTTATCGAGGTTTGACCAATTGCATATGTCCCTGCCTTGGCTAACAAGTACAATGATTATCACTATAATGCTCACTTAAATGGGTGGAGCGGCACCTATACAAACCAGGTCAATTAGCACAGGGTTGACCTCAACCTTTACAACAATCCTTACAGGCTAGATTACCGCCCCCTCAGGCCATGCCTGGAATCACTCAGATTTACAATCAAATGGTACAATAGAGAGTGCTTTCACATAAAGCAGATTTGTACCCAAATGCGTTTAATCACATGCACCATAAATGATTTAATACGTAAGCTCAATGTGGTCTAGTATTTCAACTCTTAGATATATATATTTACTATCAGTGTAATGAGTGCGTGAGAGTATCAACAAACAATCTGTGTATCTCAAAATATTCAATCAAATGTGTTCACAAAAGATATCAAATAAGTCTTAAGTATGTCAATCAGTAGAATGTTTCAATCACAAATATAGCATATATGCTCAGTTTGCAAAATATATGTAATCTTTGTATTTAGAAAATAATATGTGAGTGAATAAATATTGCACAAAGATTAATATCACAAACACAAATATCTCTTCACAAGTATATCAAATATAAATCACGCAAGATATTTGAGTAAGTTTAGAAAACGTTTTGCAACCTAAAACAAATACAAAACTTCCTAAGTTATTGCAATAAAAATGCAACACTCGGAAGTTCAATACAATTCTTCTTAGGATAGGCTTTTTAGCAAAGCCCCCTAAGAGAACTTAGGTTTTTCTCTCGTTAAATCAAATCACTCAAACATGAATGGGAGAGCAAACCTTTTTGCACTAAACACTCAAAACACTTACAAAGTATTTGGAGAGATGTAGAAAGTAAGATTGAGTGGTTTTAGAGAGAGAATGAGCAGTAGGAAACTTTTTGGCTTGGGAGAATATTTTACTTTGATTTGCTAATCTTCTTACCAATTTTCCCAAATGAAAGGGTATTTATAGACACCCCACGAATTATGACCGTTGGGGGAAAAGGCTGGTATTATTAGAAAATTTTAATGGCGTTTTAAATAATTTAACCCTGTTTAAAATATTTTAAACACGGTAAAAAATCAGGGCAACCTGAGAGGTCAGGTAGACCAAAAACCATTTCGGTCGACCGAAGTTCATATAGTTCGGTCGATCGGGAATATTTTGAACTTGGGACTTGGTCGACCGAAATGTACATGCTCAAGGTGATTTTTCATTCTATCGAGGTTCGGTCGACCAGACCTTTTTGAACTGGACGATTTGGTCAACCATATCATTGGGATTTCTCCCGAGGACCCTCGGTCGACCAGGTTGATGGTATACAAATTCTTCTCGGTCGACCAGGAAGTCAAACTGTTGACTTCAGGAGGGTTCGGTCGACCAGGCCATTTTGAACTACAAGAGTTCGGTCGACCAAGCTGTGGTCAACTTGTTGACGAGGACTAGGTTCGGTCGACTAGGGGCAGAATGAACTGCCATGGTCGGTCGACCAAAAGTGCACAAAGTGTGCATTTCGGTCCTATTTTGAATCACAAACACCCTATTCAATGTGCCTAATATATATTAGCATGAGTGAGTGTCCTAAGGTCATTTTTATGTCCTTTTGAAGACACCAAAAAATCTGGTGTCGGTCGATCGAAGGGTAACCCCTAAGGTCTTTTTAAGGTCATTTGCATTATGAGCTTACGTATTTAACCATACATGTGATGTGTGTAATATTACATACAAAGAGCCCTAATTACTATTACAGACCAATTACACAACTGAATATATATATATTGCAATTACAAACATGAATTGGTCTTCAAGCTTCATTTGCTCCATGTGCATGTGCATCATGATCTTGACAATTTAAGTTCCTGCACCAAGCCTCAAACACTCATTAGATACAATGAGTATTTGTTATAATCAAAACCGGGCGTGACCTATACGGTCAACAAGATCCATTTTGTAGTCTGTGAAAATAAACACAATGATCATGTTTATTCTGTGAAAATAAACACAATGATCATGTTTATTTCTGATGTACTTCTGACCCATCATAAACTGATGAAATCGTTTGTACCACTGTCTTGGAGACTGTTTTAAACCATACAACGATTTACCCAGTTTACAAACCTAATTTTCTTTTTCAGCAACCTAAAATCTATCTGGCTAAGTCATATAGATTTCCTCTTCCAAATCACCATGTAAAAATGCAGTTTTTACATCGAGTTGAACTAGTTCAAGATCAAATTGTGCTACCAAAGCCAACAAAATTCGAATGGAAGAATGTTTAACAACTGGAGAAAATAACTCCTTATAATCAATGCCTTCCTTCTGTGCGTAGCCCTTAGCTACCAATTTAGCTTTGAAAAGAACATTATTTGCATCTGGAAATCCTTCTTTCTTTACATAAACCCATTTGCAACCAATTGCTTTCTTACCCTGGGGCAGCTGGGCTAGCTCCCAAGTCTGATTCTGATGAAGAGAATGCATTTCTTCATCCATTGCCCTTTTCCACTTGTCTAATTCAGAGTTCCTCATTACTTATTTGAAAGTGTAAGGAACATTATCATCCACAACTAGAAGTGCATAGTCCACCATATTAGTATACCGAGCAGGTTTTCAAATTTCTCGTCTTGGCCTTTGAGAAACAATTGATTCTTGCTGCTTTGAAGATTATCAAATTGAAATCTCCTCTTCTTGTACACTATTACCCACCGTAACTAGAGAGTTACCTTGTGTAGTCTCATTTCTTACTGGGTTTCCTAAAATTGTCTCAACCTCCACCTATTTTTAAGTACCACTGGTCTTCTCTTCAACTCGTGACTCCTTGTGTATTGTTTTCTTCATCATCGTAAGTTCATCAAAAGTCACATCCTTACTTAAAATCATTTTTTTTCGTCTCTAGACACCAAAGACGATATCCTTTAACTCCTGCACTTATCCCCAAGAATATTGCTTTTTTGGCTCTTGGATCCAATTTAGATTATTTAACATGATAATAAGCCATAGTACCAAATACATGTAAAGAATCATAATCACTAGCAGACTTTCCAGACCATACCTCATAGGGTGTTTTTCCCCCTATTGCAGACGATGGTAGACGATTGATGAGATGACACACATATCTAACAGCCTCAGCCCAAAACCTTTTGTCTAACCCATCATTAGACAACATACATTGAACTTTCTCCAGCAAAGTTTGATTCATGCACTCTGCCACCCCATTCTATTGTGGTGTATTTCGAACTATGAAGTGTCGAGTAATGCCTTCATCCTGACATACCTTCATAAACAGGTCACTCGTGTATTCACTACCATTATCTGATCTGAGTCGTTTAATATTTTTGCCAGTTTGAGTTTCAACTAATTTTTTTCACTTAAGGAAATTATCACACACTTCATTTTTATGCTTCATAGAATACACCCAAACTCTTCTGGAAAAATCATCAACAAAAGTGACAAAATAATGCATACCACCCAACGAAGCCATTTTTGTGGGCCCCCATACATCTATATGGATGTAGTTTAAAATACCTTCAGTCTGATGGATTGTCGTGCCAAATTTCACTCTAATTTGTTTTCCCAGAATGCAATGCTCACTGTCGCGACGTCCCGTGGAGCACGTGTGCCCCGGGCGACGAAATAAAAAATCAATTTTAATTTTCAAGAAAAATATGGAATGTCGGAGTCGCCACTAACCTTTTAGTGTGGTTAGAACACATGGTTACTACCCCGTTAGGGGTAGAATGGGTCTATGTTACCAAAGTTAGGCTCGGGAGTTCGATTACACGAGGGGAAGGTACAAGCACCCCCTACGCGCCCGTTCTTACGAACGGTACCTAATTAATTTGAAATTATCCCTAAGTTAATCTAATAAGTCTTTAAATTTCTCCTTTTTTATGAATTTATAAATACTCATAAATAAATAAATGTAATACAATATATATACATATATTCCCTCAGAGCTTAAAGTACGTGATGCCCGAAGGCTCATACCCCCGCAATAAAATCATAGGGATTATACACACATGAAAATAATATAATATTATAAAATAATAAATACAATAATACATAATACAAAATATAAATATACCATAGAAACAAAAATACTAAGAATATCTACTATGGATATTAATAGGAAATGATAACAATGGTAACAATAATAGAGACATACTACTATAATAACAACCCTATACTAATAATATTACATTAATAATACAACCGGATACTATAATAGCGTGCACATAATAATATCACAACACTACTACATAAATAATAATACTATAATAATTATATAACACGCACTAACAACACATAATCACAATAACACTGCCCAGATGGTAATCTCATATTAACAATAATAACACATCAATAATATAATAGTAATGATACCATAATGATTCAGCACATAATAATAATAATAATAATAATAGTAATAATAAATGACAATAATAGCAATAAGATATGCACAAAACACACATATGTAAACACTTAATTAAGGAAACCAATCGAACTTAGGATTAAAATATGTAAACTAATGAAAAGAGCAAGAAAATGATTGAATTTGTGGAAACGAGTTATCTCTAAAATTAATGCGTACCTATTCAATATGACTACCAAAATTAACACACAACCTTAACTATACAAATATTAAATATAAAGTGAGTACAATAATGACCAAAAACCCTAAGTACATAATTTATATGGAAGCAATTTCAACCCTAAAAGTACACAAAGATACTACGAAGTGATCAAAACCCTAATAAATTTGAACATAACATAATCCAAACTCTAAAAAAAAAAAAAAATACCTAAACCGTAATAATGTGAAATACTTAAAATCCTATTAAATATAAACATTGAATAATCAAAACCCTAACGATACTACTACATGATAATGAACCATAGTATATACAACACAAAATAATAAATCATAATATTATATAAATATGTACAATGACAAACCATAATAGATATGAACATGTATATATGATAATAAAACAATATGAAACAATGAGCCTTAATATTACATGATAATACAAAACAAATGTAATAATAAAAGTATATCATAAGAAAAAATATATACATGCTGATAATACAATATTAGATAGTAAACCATAATATTACATATTTAAAAAAAAAGATGACAAGAAAATTCAAATATTGACACTTGAGACCCGATCAAACAAAAAGGAATCCTACAAAAACAAAATAAACCAATTAGTATTTATAATAAATATGACAAAAACCTAAACATGGATATTAAATACTAATATTACAACACTAAAATCCTACAATAATAATATTAATTATTTAATATACATAATAAATACGACAAAGATATAAACGTCCCTAAAATAAAAAAAATCAGTACGTGTGTGTGTGCTGTGCGTGCACAGTGTATGGGTGTGAGTGAGTGCCATAAGCATTATATACACATAGATACATATATAAAAAAAACAGTTTAAACTTTAAGTATTAAAAACCCCAAACAAAACCAATATGTACGTATATATATATATCAACACTAATAAAACAAATATATAGATATGTGTGTGTATTGTGTGTGGTAAGTGTAGGCATGCAAAAATTTACCTGGGTGCTGCCGTAGTCTGCTGTTGTTGGAGCGCTTACGGCAAGGCAGCGGAGCAGTGGTGGCTCGGGAGCTAGAGGTAGCTGGAAGTGAGATGCAGAGAAAGGGAGGTCGTGGTGGTGATGCAGCCCCCCGGGGCGTCGGAATCTGCAGAGTTGTCAAGCGTACTGGCGATGACAAGGGCAGAGGAGGCCAGGGAAGAGGGCTCGGGTCTGGCTGTGGAGGATGGAGCGGCTGCTGCGTGAGGGATGGCCGTGATCTGTCAGTGCTGGTGCGAGGGTGGTTGCAGAAGTGGTGATGACAGTGACGAGGGGGGCTGTTGCGCTGCAGAAGGATGGTGGAGTGTTGCCGAAGGAGCTTTCGGCTATGGTGGTCGGCCGGAGTTGCAGAGGACTTGGAGGACTGCTAGACGGCGACGGCAGGAGAGTAGTAGAGGACTTAGAGGATGGCTGTGGGATTGAGTGAAGAAAGAAGAAGAAGAAGAAAGAGAAGAAGATGGTGCCCAACCGTGGCTGTGTGAGTGCCGTGAGGGAGAGAAGAAGATGAAAAGAAAATATTTTTTTTTTGGTTTCTTTGGCCGTCTATGCGCTGCCCCCCGCTTGGCTGTGTGTTCCCCGCCCTTTTATAAAAAAAATTCTAGAAAACCCTAAAAAGACTTCCCTTTTTTGAATTTATTTTTCTTTTTCTTTTTTTATGCTTTTATTCTTATGGTAATAATGAAAATGGAAATAGTAATAATAATTATCATAATAATATAAGTATCAATAAGGTAATAATAATAATAATAATAATAATAATACTAATAATAATAAATAATTATGATAAAAATAAAAATTACGATACTATTGGTAAAATAATAATAATAATATTAATAAAAATAAATTAATAATACTAATATTAAAAGTAATAAATAATAATAATGATAACATTACTAAAAATAATAAAAATAATAAAAGCCAAAATAAGATACTAATGCTAATAATAATAATAATAATAATAATAATAATAATAATAATAATAATAATAATAAATAGTAATAATAATAATAATAATAATAATAATAATAATAATAGTAGTGATAATAATAATAATAATAATAATAATAATAATAATAATAATAATAATAATAATAATAATATATCAAAAACAATAAAATAAATGAAAAATAAAAATAATTATAGTAAAGTAAATATAAAATAAAGATAATAAAAGTACTAGTAATAATAATAAAAAAAAAAAAAAAATAATAATAATAATAATAATAATAAAAATACTAGCAAAATAATAGTAAAGTACTAATAATATAGGAAAATAATAATAATAAATAGTAATAATAATAATAATAATAATAATAATAATAATAATAATAATAAGAGGGGACCCAGTGTTCTATTTGGCTAGGGCAAAAATAGGGTGTCTACACTCACAAAATTCAAGTTTGCATATCTTTGCACCCTTTAACAAACCTCGCTTAGCTAATTGTTGCAAAGATTTTTCTACTGCATGTGCTAATCGCATATGCCATAACCTGGTTGTATTTGAACCTACATCTTTCTCAGAAACAACAACTACTGAGCCAATAACTGTACTACCTTGTAAATAATACAAGTTATTTTTCCTTATTCCTTTCATCACCACCAGCACACCTGATTTTATCTCTAAGGTTCCATCTTTCAAAGTGATAGTGAACCCTTTAGATTCTAAGGCACCCAATGAAATTGAATTCTTCTTTAGGCTTGGAACATACCTAACATCAGTCAAGGTATTAATAGTTCCATCTTGATATTTCAACTGTATTGATCCTATTCCAGTTGTTTTACAAGTATTATCATTTCCCATAAAAACAACCCCACCATTTAATTCTTCAAAATTAGAAAATCATTCCCTATTGGGATACATGTGATAGGAACAACCAGAATCCAAAATCCACTCACCAAAATAATGTGACGAAGATGTTCCAACAAGAGAAAAATCTGACTCACTTCCATCATCATTGGCTATATTGGCATTATAATGTGCTTTACTCTTATTCTTCTACTGTAATTTAGGGCAATCTTTCTTCCAATCCCCTCTCTCACGAAAAAGGCGCATTCATCTTTAGCAGGTCTCCCACGAGATTTACTCCTCCCATGAGATTTACTTTTCCTTCTAGGCATACGACTCTGAGAACGTCCCCTTATTGTTAGTGCTTATGTTGTTTCCTTATGGACCCTCTGATCCTTCTTTCTGCATTCAGTACTAATCAATGCAGTACAAACAACATCATAAGTAACTTTATCTTTCCCATACAATAAAGTGATGGTCAAATGTTCATACTCATCAAGAAGAGAATTTAGTAACAATATGGCTTTATCCTCATCTTTCACCTTTTCATCAAAATTTAACAAATCGATCACAATTTTATTGAAAGCATTTATGTGGTCATTAATCGAAATACCTAGTTGATACTGAAAGCGAAACAATTTCTTTTTCAAATAGAGCCGATTTTCCAGACTCTTGGTCATAAATGTATTTTCCAATGTCTTCCACAATTTCTTTGCAGATGTCTCCCTCATAACACAATATTTCTGATTTTTGGCGAGACATAGACGAATCGTACCACATGCCTGACGATTGTTCTTTTCCCAATCTCTGTCACCCATATCTACTGGTTTATCATTAAAAGCAATATCTAGTTCTTGCTGATACAAGATGTCCATCACCTCACATTGTCACATACCAAAATTATTGGTACCATCAAATTTCTCCACCTCAAACCGAGCATTAGCTATCGTCTTCGATGATGATGTCGAAGCCGAAGGGGTTGGAGTTCATGTGGACAAAGTTTCTTCTATTGCTGCACTAGTTTCTTCCATCTTCTATATATTCAATACCAACCAACAAAGCAAAAGGCCTAGGATGAATAGTACGTGCCAACTGTGTCTACTCTGTTTTATCATATGAAATTCCACTTTGACCAGGCCGACCTCCAGGGAGCAACTGAGCTGCAATGGTCTCTGAGCACTCGCTTAGACAAGTGGTGGCCTAACAAGGTCTTTCAATTGGTTTTGGTGATAACAAACAAAGGACTATTTAACTTGGAAAGGTTGAGTTTTTGTGTTCTAGTATGGTTCAAGTGAAGTTCTAGTATGGTTCAAGTAAAGTTCAAGTATGGTTCAAGAAAAGATCAAGTGTGGTTCAAGTGAAGATCAAGTATGAATCAAGTATGGGACAACTGTTCATTAATTCAAAGAGAAACTCAGATATTTGAAGCTCAAGTAAATCTTTCAAAGAACCTCAAGAGCAAAGAATGAGAAAGAACTCAAGCATGTCTTATGAAGGCTTAGGAGACATATTTGTAAGTATTTTAAAAACTAAAATATCATTTGAAATATGTTTTGAAGCTTGTCAAAGAGATTATATGGACTTAAAGATCTATTTTAGAATTCTGAAATAAGTTTTGTAAAAATCATAAGAGAGCAAATCAGTTTTTAAAGAACAATATTTTCCAAAAACAGGTTCATGGCAGTTCAGATGACTGAACTTTTCAGTTCAGATATCTGAAGTAGCAACTTCAGATGACTGGACTTCATGTTCAGATATCTGAAGAATTACTTCAGACATCTAAAGATTAAGTGCAGACGTCTGAAGTTTTTATGGATCAAGACAGAAAAAGACAAAAGCAGTTCAGACGTCTGAACTCGTGACTTCAGACATCTGAACCTGGCACCTCAGACGCCTGAACTCTATCTTCTGATGTCTGACCATGTGTCCAGTTGAATTTTTAAAGGGTTTCAGGAATTTCAGACGTCTGACCTCGAAACCTCAGACATCTGAACACTGTTCAACGGGCAATTTTTTAAAAATCTTATTTTTTAAATTATAGCCGTTTGAACCCCAAATTTTCTAACAACTTGGGAATTCTTTAAGGAAACTCTTGCAACAAGGACACTTACTTTGAAGCCTATAAATACATGGTCCTTGTTAATTAAAAAAAAACACCAAGAATTGAAAAACTCTCAAGCTCTCTTACTCTCAAAATCTCTCTTTGATCAATTTTTTGCAAGTTGAAAGTATTGTGGTTCTGATTTTCTTACTCATCAATTCCTGAAGAAAGATTCCTGATTTCTCATTTGGAGAAAAGGAATTTGATGAAATCTCTGTTAAAGCTTCAAAAGTCCATTTCTTGCTTGATATTTATCTTTTGAAGTACATAGTTTTCAATTTGTACTAATCTTCTCTTTGTGTGAGCTTCTCTTGTACACCAACATCTTGATATCTTTCTTGTAGATTTCAGACGATTCCAGGTTGTTGGATAGTTGACCAAATGAGAGTATATTGTTTGGAGAAGGCGAGCTTTAGCCTTGACCAAGGAGTGGTTGTAAACAGACGTTGTTCCACCCGGTAACGGAACTGCTATAGTGGAACCCTTCGGTGTTTTGCCAAGGGTAAGGACGTAGGCTGTGTTGAAGCCGAACCTCGTAAAAAACCTTGTCTTTCTCTCTTCTTTACTTTCTATATTCTGTACTTGCTGTTATTGTGTGATCTAAAAGTACAGGTTGTAGTTTTAAAATAAGAAGAAACAAAGACTTTTGACACTTAGAAAGTACGTTTTGATTAACCGTTTGCGGAAACTCAAAAGGGAATACGTTGGTTAATTTGCAGAAATCTTAATCAAGAGAGTTGCATACTAAGAGCTTACTCAAAGAAGGTGGCAAACATTTACAGGGAAATTACCAAAAAGCACTAATATTCTTGGTTGAGTGATTGAATTACTTTTATTTCATTAATTGGTTTGTTAATTTAAATTTCTGTATTTTCAAGTGTGAGTATCATTTATCATTTGTGTTTTTCCTTAGTGTCATAAGAAAAATTTTTAAAAACATTAAAATCGAAAAGATTTCAATTCACCCCCTCTCTTGGGAAGCTATTCCTAATTTCAATTGGTAACAGATCCAAATTATAGAAATTCTTAACAAGAAACTATAAAAAGATATGATGACAAATATTGGAGTAGCACCCTTTGGTGAAGGTCAATCCTCAACCCGTCCACCAATCTTTTGTGGACACAATTATACCTTCTGGAAGAAGAGAATGGAAATATATCTCCAACACATGGATTGGAAAGCATGGGAAGTCGTTATCGATGGCAATTTTATCCCCATTAAGATAGTTGATGGAAAACATATTCCAAAAGAAAAGAAAGATATGACTGACTTAGATTATAAAATGCTTCAAATAAATGCAAGTGCTATAAATGCGTTATACTGTGCATTAGATGCTAATGAGTTTGACCGAGTCATGGCCTGCAAAACAGCTAAGGAGATTTGGGACAAACTAGAAGTAACTTATGAAGGAACCGTTGATGTTAGAGATAATAGGATAGATATGTTAACAAGCGAATACAAAGCATTCAAAATGAATTCTGATGAAACAATATCAAACATGTATACCAGATTTACCCACATAATAAACTCCTTGAGTGCCTTAGGAAAAACCTATACTACATATGAAATGATTAGAAAAATTCTAAGAGGCCTTCCCTCTATTTAGGAACCAAAGGCTACAGCTATCACGGAAGGTAGAAACCTTAAGACTACTTTTTTGGATGAACTTATAGGCTCACTTCTCACCTATGAAATGGCTTTAAAAGAAAGGAATCATGAACCAAAGTATAAAAGATCCATAGCACTAAAAGCATCTAGCCACAACACTAGTGAAGAAGAAAGTGAAACAAGTGACTTAGATCAAGATGAATTGGCATTCATTACCAAGAGACTAGGAAAATTCTATAGAAGAAGTAAAAGAAAATAGGAAAGAAAAAGGAGAGACAAGTAGGAAAGAAAATAAAGGTAAGAATGAACCACCAATTTGTTATCATTGCAAGAAACCAGGGCATATCAAGCCGGACTGCCCGTTGTTCAAGAAAGACAAGAAGAAAAAGAAGGAGGCTATGAAGGCTACTTGGGATGACTCAAGCTCCAGCGAAACTGAAATTGAATCAAGTGAACAAGAGATGATAAATATATGCTTCATGGCGAATAACGAAGAGGTAAATTCTTACTACTCTTCAACCGATTCTAAAAATGAGTCTTGTGATGAGTCTTGTGATGAGTCGTGTGATAGCTTGCCTTCTTATAAGGAATTACAAGTTGAATTATTCTCACTACATAAAAGATTCATAAAAGTTTCTAAAACAAACATAACTTTGAAAGATCAAAATCAAGAACTAGTAAAGCAACTTGAATCATTCAAAACTGTTGAAGAAGAAAGAAATACTTGTATTAAGAAGTTGGAAGAAGAAATAAATATAGTAAAACAAGAGTTAGATAAAACTCATAAAGATGACTTGAATAAGAAGGATTTAGAAATATATGAACTCAAAAAGGTAGTTGAGGATAAAGAAAAGATTATCTATAATTTTACCAAAGGTAAAGAAAACTTTGAAAAGATGATTGGACAGCAAAGGTTTCATGGAAACAAAGAAGGAATAGGCTACAACGGTAAAGCAAATAAAAGGAACAAAAAGCTATACATGGGATATTTTGTTAAGGAAGCTAAGTTTTATGCTAGCACTTCATCAAATAACAAACATGAACACACCACTTGCTATATGTGCAAGACTAAGGTTATGTGATGTTCAATTGTCCATTAAAAAGAAAATATGTTATAATTCAAGGAGAATGGAAAGAAAATAGTGGAACCAACAAAAAAAATAAAGAAATTCAAAAGAATTTGGGTTCCAAAAACTAACACATAGTATCCCTCATTGTAGGTTTGCCTTAGGACAACAACGACAACAGACAAATGGTACTTGGACAGCGGGTGTTCAAGGCATATGACCGGTGACAAGACCAAGTTCACTACTTTAAAACAAAAGGATGGGGGATACGTCACCTTCGGCGACAATGCCAAAGGTAAAATTATTGGTATCGGAAAAATTGGTAAAGAACCTTCGCTCACTATACTTAATGTGCAATTAGTGGAATGACTAAAACATAATCTTTTAAGTATTAGTCAACTAAGTGATAAAGAGTTCGAAGTAATTTTCATGAAAGAAAAATGTGTTATTCAAAATCCTAAAAATAAAGAAACTTTGTTTATGGCTCATAGAATAAAAAATGTTTATTGCATAAATCTTGAGAAATTAGCAAATCAAAACATAACTTGTTTAACAGCTATGAATGAAGTAAGTTGATTATGGCATAGGAAACTAGGTCATGCTAGCATGGACCTACTATCCAAATTATCTAAGAAAAATCTTGTAAAAGGACTACCAAATACTAAATTCATAAAAGACAAGTTGTGTGATGCATGTCAAAAGGGAAAACAAGCTTTAAAAAGAAAAAATACATATCCACCAAAAGACCCCTAGAACTCTTACACCTAAACTTATTTGGTCCAACTAGAACCTTAAGCTTAGGTAGAAAACAATATGCTTTTGTAATAGTAGATGATTATTCAAGATTTACTTGGATAATCTTTTTAGCAAACAAAGATGAAGCTTGCAACCAATTAATAAACTTATGCAAGAAATTACAAAATGAGAAAGGCTATAATGTAACAAGCTTTAGAAGTGATCAAGGAAGAGAGTTTAAAAATAAGGAAGTTAATAAATTTTGTAATGAACATGGAATAACTCACAATTTTTCAACACCTAGAACTCCACAACAAAATGGAGTTATTGAAAGGAAAAATATAACTTTACAAGAAATGACAAGAACGATGCTTAATGAAAATAATCTACCTAAATATTTTTGGGCAGAAGCTATAAATACAGCATGTTATATTGTAAATAGGGTTTCAATAAGATCAAAAATAGATAAAACACCATATGAACTTTGGAAAGATTGAAAACCTAATATATCCTACTTTCATGTATTCGGATGCAAATGCTTTGTACTAAATACTAAAGATGATTTAGGAAAGTTTGATGCAAAGTCGCATGAAGGTATCTTTCTAGGTTATTCTACAAATAGTAAAGCTCATAGGATTTATAATAAAAGAACTTCTACAACTATGGAATCAATTCATATAACTTTTGATGAATCAAATAATCATGATACTAAAGATATGAATGATGAAAAAGAAGATACTTCACAAAAAGAAGGAGATCTTGAAATAAAAGAAGAAAAGAACGATAATGCTCCAAATGATAACCTTACAGAAAATATGAAACTTCCTAAAGAGTGGAAATATGACAAAAATCACCCAAAAGAACAAATTCTTGGTGAAACATCAAAAGGAATAACCACTAGAGCCTCACTAAAAAATATTTGCAATCATTATGCCTTTTTATCCCAAGATGAACCTAAAAACATTGAAGATGTTTTAAAATATGATTCTTGGATTATAGCTATGCAAGAGGAACTAAATCAATTTGAAAGAAGTCAAGTATGAGAACTTATACCTAAACCCAAAGATAAAACAATCATAGGAACTAAATGGGTGTTTAAAAATAAGAGGATGAAAATGGAGTTGTGGTAAGAAATAAAGCAAGACTAGTGGCACAAGGGTATAATCAAGAAGAAGGAATTGATTACAATGAAACATTTGCCCCTGTGGCAAGGATGGAAGCAATTAGGATGCTTCTAGCTTATGCAGCCCATAAGGATTTTAAGTTATATCAAATGGATGTAAAGAGTGCATTCTTAAATGGATATATAAATGAAGAAGTGTATGTCAAACAACCTCTAGGTTTTGAAAATTCTAAAAATCCAAACCATGTATTCAAATTGAAAAAAGCTCTTTATGGTTTGAAATAAGCTCCAAGAGCTTGGTATGAAAGGTTAAGTAAATTTTTACTTAAAAATGAATTTACAAGAGGAATGATTGACAGTACTTTATTCATTAAATCCAAAAACAAAGATATGCTAATAGTTCAAATATATGTGGACGATATTATATTTGGAGCTACAAATGAAGATCTATGCAAGGAATTTGCCACATGTATGCAAAGAGAATTTGAAATGAGTATGATGGGGGAGCTAAATTATTTTCTAGGATTACAAATAAAACAAGCTGAAAATGGGACTTTCATAAACCAAACTAAGTACGTCAAGGATATGCTCAAAAAGTTTGATATGGAACAAAGTAAACCTATAGGAACTCCTATGAGTACAACTACAAGCCTTGATAAAGATGAAAAAGGAAAATAAGTAGACATAACACACTATAGAGGAATTATTAGTAGCTTACTATATTTAACTGCTAGTAGGCCTGATATTATGTTTAGTGTGTGTATGTGTGCTAGATTTCAATCAGCACCCAAGGAATCCCACTTAACAGTCGTTAAGAGAATTCTTAGGTACTTGGTAGGATCACTTGATCTAGGTTTATGGTATCCAAAGGATACTGATTTTAATATGATAAGTTACTCCGATGCTAATTATGCCGGATGTAAGATTGATAGAAAGAGTACAAGTGGCACATGTCACTTTCTAGGACAATTCTTATTATCATGGTTCTTAAAGAAACAAAATTCTATAGCCTTATCAACTGCCAAAGCTGAATATGTGGCAGCGGGAAGTTGTTGTGCACAAATCTTATATATGAAACAACAACTAAAAGATTTCAAACTAGAATATAAGACAATACTAATAAAGTGTGATAACACAAGTGCCATAAACATATCTAAAAACCCAATTTCACACTCAAGAACTAAACACAGACATAAGACATCATTTTTTGAGAGATAATGTTCAAAAGGAGGATATAATTCTTGAATTTATAAATACAAGTGATCAATGGGCTGACATATTTACAAAACCATTAAGTGAAGAAAGATTTGTACATATAAGGAGAGAACTTGGGCTAATCCATAGCAGAGAAGTGTATTAGAAATGAATTTTCATTTTTTTTATGCACTTCAAACGTCTGAACTTCACACCTCAGACGTCTGAGCACCGTAGCAGACAGGTTCAAATGTCTGAACCTGAGACTTCAGACGTCTGAACGCCTACTGACTTTTAAAATTCCAGTTTTTAAAAACTTCAGACATCTGAAGTCGCGGGGTTTATATACTATGAGAGCACTAAACCCTAACTTCAGACTTCTGAAGTTGTTTGCTTCATTCATCCAAACACCTCACTCTTCATCTTCTCTTATTCTCACTTCAATCCGAAGCCTCTAGCTCACAAAGATTCATCTCACAAAACCTAGGGTAACCAGAATCTTGTGTCCTCATGCCTCGAATCAAGCAGACAGCAAACAAGGGTTCTTCATCAGGGAAGGATACTCAAAATATTGAAAAATGGTTGGTTGCTCCTTGAGCTTGAATCCGTTATCGAAACTCACTGAGTTCTGTAGAACCAATCTTAGGTAAAATCTTGGATGTTTCCTTCTTTGCTACTGAATTTCCAGATATTCTTACATTATTTTGTGATATTGGTTGGCTTGATTTCATCACTCAACAACCCAAAGGTTGTTTTCTGCATTTGGTCAAAATTTTCTATGCAAACATGACATATGAAAATGGGATTTTTTCTTCAGAGGTTAAAGGGAAGAAAATACTGCTGAATTTTGAAATATTGTCCCCATTTTCAAAATTACTCCAAGAGATTTAATAGTCCTATGTTTGCTCAATCTTGGATCCTAGAACAAGGATTCACTCCCGAAGCTTTTCTTCCCATGATTATGGAAAACGAGCCTATCTATTTTGCACATCCTCCTCTATACAAGCAACTGAACTTAAAAGGCCAGATTCTCCATAAACTTGTTTCAAACAATATCATACCAAAGCAAGGGTCTTTTGATCATCTTTCTTATATCGAATGCTTTGTTCTTTGGTTCTGCTCAAAGGAAAGAAACTAGATTTGGCTAGTTTAATCGTTAGGTGGATGTGGACCAAACTGGAATCTAATCGAGTCATTCTTTCTTACGAAGGAATTCTTACTCTTCTTTTCACTCATCTTAATATTACCAATATCTCTGAGTTTTTCATAAAAAGAACTCGATATGATCTTTTTAATGAAACTTCCCTCAAGAAAATGGGGTATGACAAGGGAAGATCAGGATGGTATTTGAAAAAGCGAAGGACTACACATGCACCACCTGCTTCCGCAACAGCCTCAGCTTCAGCATCAGTCTCAGCCTCTGCACCAGTATGAACAACAGCTCACTCCTCTTCTACTCAGGACCTTGCCTCTTCTCCAGACACACCTTCATGGTTCTTATCCTTTCAAAAGGATTTCTCCAGTTTTTCCCCTGAAGTATGCACTGGACTTCAGAATATTAAAGAAAAAGTCACATCACTTAACAAACGGGTCACTCATATAGAACAATATCATGCCAAATCCTCTAAGGGAAGTGATCCTATGGACATTAGTTCTGCTCCTCCAAGTGGAAATGATGATGATGACTCTGTAGAAAAAGAAGGAAATTCTGAAGAAGAAGGTGATGAAGGAAATACTGAGGAAGAAGGAACTCAAGAAGAAGGAGAAGAAGAAGAAGAGTAAGGAGACGATTCTGAGAAAGAAGATTAGGATAAGCTATCTAGCTTAGGATATTATGAAACTTTTTGTTTGTCATAACATCTCAAGTCTTATGTATCCTAAATGTTTGTAATCATGCTACAATGCAGCTTTTTGTTGTATTTCTATTTTTGTAATGGAACATAAGAAACTTCTATGTATTGCTTCTTTGTACAAATTACCTTTTGTTATAAGAATGACTTTTTGATGGTTCTTCATAACTTTTGGTACTCTTTTTGACTAATGACAAAAGGGGAGAGAGTGCTTAGTAAAGATAAACTAAACTATAAAAGAGATCATGATGAGCTATATAAATCTTAACATATATGGACATACAAGAAAAATGGACACTCATGAATGAATTTACACTCATGAAAACTTGATGAATCACATTTGAACAAATGAACCTTTTCGATATGAAATAACATGGCTAGCTATTAAATGAATAGATGGATATATGACATATGTGAACTCACATATGAACTTAAATTGACATGGATATATGATGAACTTTCTATTTCTATGGTTTGCAACATATATAGAACACATGATAACTTTTCTATGGCCTATAGCAAGGGGGAGTACTTCATTTTTATATGCTTGCTTATTAATGTTCAAAGTAAGGAGGAGTACTTCATTTTTCATAAAACCTTTATCTTTACTCCTTGTTTGTCATTATCAAAAAGGGGGAGATTGTTGGCCTAACAAAGTCTTTCAATTGGTTTTGGTGATAACAAACAAAGGACTATTTAACTTGGAAAGGTTGAGTTTTTGTGTCTTAGGAAATATGGATCAAGTATGGTTCAAGTGAAGTTTCTAGTATGGTTCAAGTAAAGTTCAAGTATGGTTCAAGAAAAGATCAAGTGTGGTTCAAGTGAAGATCAAGTATGAATCAAGTATGGGACAACTATTCATTAATTCAAAGAGAAACTCAGATATTTGAAGCTCAAGTAAATTTTTCAAAGAACCTCAAGAGCAAAGAATGAGAACAAACTTAAGCATGTCTTATGAAGGCTTAGGAGACATATTTGTAAGTATTTCAAAAGCTAAAATATCATTTGAAATATGTTTTGAAGCTTGTCAAAGAGATTATGTGGACTTAAAGATCTATTTTAGAATTCTGAAATAAGTTTTGTAAAAATCATAAGAGAGCAAATCAGTTTTTAAAGAAAAATATTTTCCAAAAACAGGTTCATGGAAGTTCAGATGACTGAACTTTTCAGTTTAGATATCTAAAGTAGCAACTTCAGATGACTAAACTTTATGTTCAGACATCTGAAGATTAAGTGTAGACGTCTGAAATTTTTATGGATCAAGACAGAAAGAGATAGAAGCAGCTCAGACGTCTGAACTCGTGACTTCAGACATCTGAACCTGGCACCTCAGACATATGAACTCTATCTTCAGATGTCTGATCCTGTGTCCAATTGAATTTTTAAAGGGTTTCAGGAACTTTAGATGTCTAACCTCGAAACCTCAGACATCTGAACACTGTTCAATGGGCAAATTTTTAAAAATCTTATTTTTTAAATCATAGCCGTTTGAACCGCAAATTTTCTAACAACTTGGGAATTCTTTAAGGAAACTCTTGCAACAAGGAAAATTATTTTGAAGCCTATAAATACATAGTCCTTGTTAATTAAACAATACACCAAGCATTGAAAAACTCTCAAGCTCTCTTGCTCTCAAAATCTCTCTTTGATCAATTTCTTGCAAGTTGAAAGTATTGTGGTTCTGATTTTCTTACTCATCAATTCCTAAAGAAAGATTACTGATTTCTCATCTGGAGAAAAGGAATTTAATGAAATCTCTGTTAAGCTTCAAAAGTTTATTTCTTTCTTGATATTTATCTTTTGAAGTACATAGTTTTCAATTTGTACTAATCTGCTCTTTGTGTGATCTTCTCTTGTACACCAGCATCTTGATATCTTTCTTGTAGATTTCGGATGATTTTAGGCTGTTGGATCATTGACCAAACGAGAGTATATTGTTTGGAGAAGGCGTGCTCTAGCCTTGACCAAGGAGTGGTTGTAAACAGGCGTTGTTCCATCAGGTAACGGAACTGCTATAGTTGAACCCTTCAGTGTTTTGCCAAGGGCGAGGACGTATGCTATGTTGAAGCCAAACCTCGTAAAAAACCTTGTGTATTTCTCTCTTCTTTACTTTCTATATTTTGTACTTGCTGTTATTGTATGATCTAAAAGTGCAGGTTGCAGTTTTTAAAGTAAGAAAGAAACAAAGACTCTTGACACTTAGAAAGTACGTTTTGATTAACCGTTTGCAGAAACCCAAAAGGGAGTACATTGGTTAATTTGCTAAAATCTTAATCAAGGGAGTTGCATACTAAGAGCTTACTCAAAGAAGGTGGCAAACATTTACAGGGAAATTACAAAAAAGCACTAATATTCTTGGTTGAGTGATTGAATTACTTTTGTTTCATTAATTGGTTTGTTAATTTAAATTTCTATATTTTCAAGTGTGAGTATCATTTATCACTTGTTTTTTTCCTTAGTATCATAAACAAAAGTTTTAAAAACATTAAAATCGAAAAGATTCCAATTCACCCCCCCCCCTCTCGGGAAGCTATTCCTAATTTCAACAAGGTATTTCTTAAGCATCAAACATGGAATTAAGGATCCTAATAGAGGAACACCTCTGTATCGACACTATTCAACCTAACTCTGATACCAATTGTTGTGTCGGACACCCCACTTGTGTCAAACACCAATACTACAATTATTGCTATTGAATATATAAGAAATTAATGCAATGCAGAAACTAATAATAAAATAGTAAAAAGAACAAGACAAAAAATTTACAAGGTTCGGTATAGAATTACCTACGTCCATGAGCGCCGATGATCAATCTACTACTTCTTAACAAAGTACAACTTTGAGGTGTGTTTTACAAATGAAGAGTTGAACTCTTTATATAGCTTCAACCTCAAGTCCAAAAAACACTTCTCTCCAATGTTGGACAAATAATATAAAAATTTCAAAACAACCTTTTATACTAATGTGGAACTATTCTACCAATATGGGACAAAAAACAACATTATCAACAGATGATTCAGCATATGACATATCACTGCATTCAGCACAAGAATCATCAATAGAGGCAGAGATAGAATCATACACCTCAATATTTGATAAAGCAATTACCCTATCATTTACCACTTCCTGAGTGGTGGTTTCATTCTCCTAGGATTCTCCATATTTTCTTTCAAGTTCATCCTAGATCTCTTTAGCACTGCTACATGCCATAACCTCACATAAAATATTAGAATCTAAAGCATGTAGTATGGTATTCATAGCATCAAAATTTACTTGCACTAAGTTCCTATCATTATCATCCAACTCATATTTAGATTTAGGAACATTAACACAATCAGTGATTTTTACATGCACAATATCACCCTGATCAATGACTTTCCAAAACCTCCCATTTAAAGCTTTCACAAATACAATCATTCTAAATTTCCAAACAGCATATTCTCACCACAAAATATTGGAGGGTTTTTTACCAACCTTCCCTCACATGAAGGGGATGGACTAAAACAAGTTATCATGATCTTTTACTAAATAACGTTTAAGTCTAAGTGACGAGGCTCTGGTACCAAATTTTAGCTTTGGTGTATTCCCAAAAGGAGGGGTGAATTGGGTATTTAAAATTTCTCTCATAAGTTCAACTAATCTAGAAATAGTATTACTCAACTTAGGGTCTGTCTATGCAATTATAAACTCAATCATTCACAATAGTAAAATACAAACATTCATGTGCTAGAATTTAAAATGCGAAAATTAAAAGCACGCACAAGAAATGTTATCGAGGTTCGGCCAAAGTGCCTACATCCCTGCCTTAGCTTGCAAGCCCGATGATTACCACTATTGCTCACTCAACTGGTGGAGCGGCACCGATTACAACCAGGTCAATTCACAAGACTGACCTCAACCTACACCTTAATAGGATGGTGCACCTAGATTTCCTAACCTGGTCTAAGCCAATCTGTGACTATTCAATAGGGCTAGTCTCCCTTTTTAGGCCCACGCCTGGAATACAACAAATGTAAAACTTTGCATACATAGAAATATGCTTCTACACAAGAAGATATGTACTACAATACGCACAGTATAAACAATCAACCACACATCAACAATATAGGAATTGTAAGCTCGGTAATGTGATTTTGTGCAAACAACACTCAATAATGTATAATCTCAAATATGCTCAAGAGTGTACAAACAAACTATTTCTTTGAAACAAGATATAACAAATCTCAATATTAGATTAGGGTTTCAAAGATGTTGGTGAAAATATTCAAATTGACTCAAAAATATTTTCCTCAATGAAATAAGCACAAGAGTCGTTTGAACTATAGCTTGTAAAATAATTTGCGCACAAAAATTATTACTTAAGGAATCTTGCAATAACAATGCAAAGATCCTCAAGCTAATGAGTTTTACCAGCACTAGATCTATCAAGTTAAATCTGTGGGTAAACTCTTGCTTAACTCTCCAAAATCAATAATAATCAACAATAGCACAAATGAGAGTATTAAGCAATTTACAATAGAGGACTGAACTCTCATAATACTTGGATTGATCAAAGGAAGGGATGTATGAGAGTATTTGAAGTAGTATAGGAAAAATATGCTATTTGAATTTAAGAGGATTTTTCACTAATGATCTTGCTAATCCGATCCTAATTTTCACAAATGAGCCCTTATATATAGAAGTAGGGCAAATTATAACCGTTAAGGACATGTCGGGTATTATTAAAATTTTTCTAAAATCATTTAACAAGATTAACCCCATTTAACCGTGCTTAACCGCGGTAAAAATAAAACAACCCGAGAGTTTTTGGGTGCCCGATCCACGATTTGATCTGCTAAACCAAGGTGATTTCCATTCTGTCAGCATTTTGGTCGCCTGGTCAAGAGTTCGGTCACTCGAGGCTATTTTGAATATGAAGTTTGGGCTGCCGAGTTGGTGGGAAAGGTCAGAGTTATGGTTTGGTCGCCCGAGGACAATGCAGTCATTTAAGTTCGGCTGCATGAAACTAAGTCAACATTCTGACCAGTTAATGGTTCGGTTGCCCGAAGTGTTTTGAACACTGAGGGCTCGGTCGCCTGACCTTTCACAATTTTTGCCTATTAAGTCCTATTCATTTTAATTGATTCCCCTGATAATGCAAATAATTATAAGGACTATTTTATGTGTTTGTGTGGGGATCTAAGGACTTTCTAAGGTCTATGAGCTTACAATTACCTACATGCATGACATGCAGAGATTATTACAAATATGTTCCTATATTTACTATTACAGACCCGAATTGAGTAATAATATAAATTACAACAGAAGAAAACTTCTACGTCTTTATACTTTGAGTCTTTCTGTGCCATCAATTGATCTGCTAATATAGGAGCACACAAACTTGATAACCATCAAATACTTGAGTATTTTTCACTATCAAAACTGGGTATGACCTATGAGGTCAACATATTTTTAATACAACAATTATTAGTGACGGTGTCTGAAAACCGTCACTAATAATCAGAGTATTAGTGACTGTTGATTATTAGTGACTGTTTTACCAATCCGTCACTAATATTCTGGCTAAATTTTTCATTTGACTATTTTACTCTTTTTGTTTTTTTTGATAATAAAAAAATGATAACATCAATATTTTATTAAAATGATATTTTTTTAAATAATTGAAGGTTATTTTCTTACTTATATATATGTACATTTATACTTGTTGGGCCTATTTAATGATGATTTTTTAAAATTGTGATATTTTTATAATTATTTTATATAAGTACTACTATTAGTATTATTATTAATTATTCCATTACTAATTTATTTGTATAATTTTGGTTTTTACTTATTTACACATTTATGTATAATTGCAACAATATATTAATAGAAAATCCAAAAGACCATTAGTGACTGTCTTTCTCTTCATGCATTCTACTTAAGCACATGCTCTTCTTATAGTATTTTATCTTCAACTCATCCAAATTCTCATTTGTCGTATGAAGCACACTGTTAGGTTGCCCAAAGCATTAATTAATTATTTCTTTCCTATTTAAATTCCTGGACAATCTCAGCAATTGGTTTTATTTGTCCACCGCTAGCTACGAATTATACGATAGTAAACAACTAACCGACCATGGTCTATACATGGTCATTCCAAAATGTATGAACTCGAAAAGGTTTAAATTTAGAGAATCAATCTTTTCAACCAATATTCACTTTCAATGATAGCTCTTCCATCTTTTTTGTCTACTATGTTAAGAACAATCCTAGTCTATAGTCATATAGATCATTCTGCTCTAGAGTTTGAGAGATGGGTGTTGGTATAACAGGGCTAGGTGTTTGGCTTGACTCATCAGCTAGGTCAGTTTCCAGGTATTTTTCCAAGGCGAGGTCATTTTTATGTTTACGATTCGCTAATTGCACTTGATTGGCCATTTTCGTTGCTACATTAGATCAACTTGCTTGTGAATTAGTCTTGACCATTGTCCCTGTTAACAAATGCATTAATAGTGACGATTTATGAGAATCGTTAGTACTAGCTAATATAAGACTATTAGAGACGATCTTTCTCTTCAAGTATTCTACTTAAAAAAGAATCCGAACCTTAAACGCGCTATTTCTTTTTCGGACATCAAATTCCATTTTACTGTGATGAACAGTTTTAAAAGATCTCACAACCTCTATTGTATTTAAAAAATCAGCCCAATCATTGCAAAACTTCACTACAGATACAAGACCAATACAAGAAACCACAAAAAAAATCCAAACCAACCCACGTGTCGTGCACCGCAACTTTCCCCGACATTTTCAAGCCTTTCTCAAAGTGCAAAACCAAAAAATAGACTACCCACGACCTCCAAAATGTACCCTCTACCTCCCCACAAATTTTCATAACTTTTCAAATTAATTTGCTATTTTTCCTGAATTTTTCCTTTTTTTTTTTAATTCAAAAACTATTAGTGACGGTTGTGCTAAATCGTCACTAATATTTTTTACTTTCTATTGACTTTGGTGTATTCCTAAGAGGGGAGTGGATCAGAAATTTAAAAATTTATCTCCTAGGTTAAACTATCTAGCAGCAGTATATACACAATCTAGGGTCTGTCTATGCCATTCCAAAATCGCAGATAGATATAATGTGCAAAAATTAAATCATGTGCAACATTCACAGACAATTGAGAATAACATACATGTGCAGTAAATATAAAGTGCTGAAATGTAAGGTGCACACATGGTATGTTATCAGAGTTCGGCCAATGCTGCCTACGTCCCTGCCTCGAACTCACAAGTAAGAAGGTTTCCACTATGACTTACTTAACGGGTGGAGTGGTACCGTTTACAATCAGGTCAATTAACGAGGCTAACCTCAACCTACAACTACACCTTTACAGGATGGTGCACCTAAATTTCCTAACCGAATTTAAGCCAATCCGGGACTTTTACTAGGGCAAGTCTCCCTCTTCAGGCCCACACTTGGAACACAATAATCAGCTCAAATTTGGTGTAAAATTTAAGCTTCTAAATACAAGCATATTTGCACTGATACAGCACAAGCAATAATCAATGCACACCAATAATGTAATAACTATAAGCTCAATGGTGTATGTGTGCTAACAACACTCAAAGTAATGGCTATCTCAAATTAAGCACAAGAGTGTATTAACAAACTAATCTTTGAAACTATGTATATATGAAAATCTCAATCACAGTTTTGGGTTTCAAATATATGTACCAAGACAAATTAGAATATCTCAAAAAGTATTTTTTCAATATCAAAGCACAAAGATATATTCAAAAATGAGCTTGTAAAAATATTTTTGCACACACAAAATACAAGCTCAATGAGTCTTGCAATAATAATGCAAAGAATCACTTAGCTATAAGATTTTTCCCACATAAAGATTTATCAAATAAAATTGGGGGAAAAACCTTTGCTTAACCCTCAATCAAAAATCAAGTATACAAGAAATATATGAGGGTTTCTAGAAATAATAATCAATGAATAGAATACTCAGAAAATTTAATTTCTCACAAGAATGGTAGAATATGAGTGTATGGGATTTGTGTTTTGAAAAAACTCTCTCAAAATTTTAGAGGAAACCTTAGTTGATCAAATCTCTAATGGCTCTCTAATTTTTTGTAAATGAAGGTACATATATAGCCTTCAATAAAAACATAACCGTTAGGACACAAAGGGTATTATTAAATTTGTTTAATGAATTTTAAAACCATTTTACCCTTAATTAATCCGAATTACCACGATTAAAAATTAAGCAACCTGAGATTTTCAGTTGCTCGGACTTTGGGTTCAGTCGCCCGAATATTCACAACATGAAAAGGCAATTTTGAAGTTTGGGTCCCCGGTGAGAACTTCGGGTGGCTTAACCAAGGCGATTTCCAAACTATCTAAGGTTCGGTCTCCTGGTCTTAAGTTCGGTTAGCCGAACTTGCATGTTCGGTTGCCCGATGGTATTTTGAACGTAAAGTTCGGGTCTCGAGTTGTTGGAAAAATTAGGGTAATATATTCGGTCGACTAAGGATGGTGAAGTCCTTTTGGGTTCGGTCGCCTGAAGTCAGGTCAATCCACTGACTAGTCAACTGTTCAGTCAACCGAGGTGTTTTGAACACCAAGGTTCGGTCGCCCAAAACCTCACTATATTAGCCCTTTACGTCCTGTTTCAATTTAATAAATTCCCCCAATAGTATATGTGATTTTGGGGACTTTCTTAAGTGCTAGTGTAAGGACCTAGGGTCTTTTCTAAGGCCTTTTTGAGTTAGTCCCAAAAACCCGGCGTCGGTCGACCAAAGAGTGATCCCTAAGGTCACTCTATGATCTTGAGCTTATAGGTTCCTACATGCATGATGCGTATCAATTATTATAGATCATTCCTACTTTACTATTACAGACCCAAAAGAATGAAATATAAATTACAATGAATGAATCTTTAAGGTCTTTATTCTTCAAGTCTTCATATGCCATCAAATGATCTTGCTGGAAGGAGCTTGCACACAAACTTGATAGACATTAAATACCGAAGTATTATCATAATCAAAACTGGGTATAACCTACAAGGCCAACACTTTCCCCGGTCAACACTACATTATTAGTTACGGTTGCATGAACCGTGACTAATACATGACTATTAGTGACGGTTTCGCAAACTGTCACTAATAGTACAACTAATATTCTTATCTTTTACCCTGGTCAAGGCTAATTTTTTAGTCATGGTTTTATGACCCGTCACTAATACGAAACTATTGGTGACTGTTTTCCTGAACCGTCACTAATAATGGCCTAGTAGTGACGGTTTTGTGAATCATGACTAATAATTTACTATTAGTGACCGGTTGAGAAACCGTGACTAATAATTCACTATTAGTGATGCCCTAAAATCATCACTAATAGTATAGAAACCATCGCTAATATTTTTCTGGGAAATTTTAGCGCCAAAAGTGGCTTCTTGCAATAGTTTAGTGACAGAATTATTAGTGACGGTTTGGAAACGGTCACTAATACCTGCATTATTAGTGACAGTTTTTTGAAATCATCACTAATAAGCGCTTTTAGTGACGGATTTCAAACAGTCACTAATAATTTTGTCACTAAAAATCAGTTTTTTTTTTTTTTTGTAGTGATACCTATGTAATAATGGTGATGGTTTTAGTACTTAGGTATGGTATTTGAGGTTTATTGTGTTTTCGCTATTTGTATTAAATTTTGATATGGAAAGGTGTACCTTGGACCCCATTGGGTTTCAGGTAGTTATAATTGTGGTATCAGAGATACGTGATAGTTGTGGTATTAGAGGTGTGTATGTTTCGATTCGTTACAATATATATATAAAATGGATGGATGGTCATCCATCCTTATTAAAAGGAATTGAATTTCATATTCAATTCAATCTGACAAATCCTCCCCTTACGTCCTGACAGGCCATCCCAGTTCAAAATTCAATTTCAATTTGAATTCTTCCTCTCCCCCCCTCCCAAGTACGTGCAAGAGCCATGCACGTCTTCTCTCCCTTAATTAATTTTGAAGGTTGAGAAATCCAATTTCTCTTCCTGCTCCTAAACTACAAAATTATTCCTCCAACTATCTATAAATAGGAATATTTGGGATCATTCATCATCCATCAACATTAGCCCCGTGTGATTGCATGAACAAATTTGGATAATGCAGTATAATTTGCATGAATAGGTTATGGAAAAATTTTATAATTTGCAGATGAAAATATACTTGAAAATTGTTAAAGACATGCTATGAATTGATTATAGACAAGTTGTAGGCTTGTTTCTCTTGCTTAACCGTAAAAACCATATATAAAAGTAATCATTTTTAGAAGTCACTGACATTAGTTTCCTTAATTTAAAATATTCTTCTAGTGCATACTGATATGGTATGCATCACTAGTGCATTGTTCTATAATTATTGCACTGCCTTTGGATTGGTATTCAATAGATATATTTTCAATCTGAGTATTTTCTTTGTTAAGTTAAAGAGAGGAATTCATATAAGATTTATTGTTTAGAGTGATTTCATGGCTCGGGGGACCTGATGAGAGACCATGTTGATCCTTTGGAAAGATATAATTTTAGCTTATTTTAATTTATTATATATATATTACAAGAGGGAGAGATAAGTTGTACACTCTAAGAGAGTATACATGTAATGACCTGCTTCCTACTTTATTTTTTAATATACTGAAATTTACATTGCTTTGATACCATTTAATTCAAACGAAATTATCAATCTAAGTAGCGAGAAACTGAATTCATACGACCAAAACCATATATATATATACTACCAGAGTGCCAGAATATTCGCAAAATACACATATAAACTATTCTAAAAAATATCCTCAACTGAAACTGGGGCTATACAAAATAATCTCCCAAAAAAATACTCACCCTAATGATAGGGCAGTATAGTAGCCCCTCTACCTACGAGGCTGATCCACTCGCCTAATTGCTCACCTGAAAAATGTTAAAATAATGGGGTGAGTCAACACTTAGTAAGACGAAATATGCTATCGCTAATGTGTGGCAAGTGAGCTACATGCTTGTAAATTCTGACTAGGAAAATACCATATCTAACAAAGCTGAGTCAAACCTATATACTTGTTGCAATATAAATCATACCTATGTTGCTTAAAATAAATTGATTTTCTCGAATATTTATTCATAATACTGCTAATATCTATAGGTATGAATACTTTTTGTAAATCTAATCATACATTTATGTAATAACTAAAAATATTCCCTAGATGGAGAACTGAAAGTCATGATTTAACCCTTTATGACAGGGTTGTGCAACCCAAAGACGGGACCGAACCTGACTGGCTGACCAGGGTAAGTCAACTGAAACTCTGACAGTCAGATCGGCCCCCTGATCCCATATCTAATGGGGAGCCTGTCCACAACATAGGTATGATCGACTTCTGAATACCACTATTATCTGAGTAGTGGTTGCACTCTGAACTGAATATAGCTATGGTACCGAACTCTGCTGACTGAATTTGGTCCATTAGGGTTTGATACTATATAGGTAACTAATATATCTAAAATACTGTTTTTACCATGATTTTCTATTAACTCTATTAACCATGATATTGAAATAAACTGTATCTATATCGTCTGTATTTTCTGAAATCAACTGTAAATCTGTATGTCATGGTACTAAAAAACTATATAATCATGGTATCATGTAAACTGAAATTACATTTCCCTGTCTGTATATTCTGAAAATATGTTCCTGAAAATATTGTAAAACATGTCTTTATACTATATTCATATTCTCATGCCACACAATAGTTTTAAACATCTTAAACATAATTTATAATCTGTATAAATACATGCTCTGAATAATCAACTGGTAAAAACATATAATTTATACGGAAATCATACTAAGGTTGTCTAGCATAACATATTTCCCTTACCTGATTCTTTCTAAAATTCTCTACTGAAACGGGTCCTACACCTGCAAAGATCCCCACTCAACACCCTGAAAATAACATTTTCCAGAATAAAATATCATTATCTTTACGTCTACTACATTTCCTACAACTGCTGAAAAGCCTAATTTTGTATAAAAGGCCCTACCCTAAATCTGGGATGAAATTCAACTCAGCCCCACCGACAATCCGCTCCGACAGACTTGGAGAGAACTTTCCCAGGGGCTTCGTGGTGACCTCAGATCATCGATCCAGCGAACGATGGAGCCGAAATCGAAGAGAGAGGAGGGAGGAATCGTAGAAGAGAGAGAGGAAAGGTTTTCGCTGAAATTTTTGCATAAAAATCCGAGTTAAGTACTATTTATATTATGGGATTCGTCGATGAGTCACGTGACCTCGTCGACAAGGTCAAGAGGCAGTCCATCAACGAACTCTCCCCTTCGTTGACGAAATTCAGAGTTGCCCAAAACATCATCCCGGTATCTTCTCGTTGACGAGGCACACCTTCGTTAACGAGCCTAGTATGCAACGTCGTCGACGAACGCGTGCCTCCTTCTGCTACTGTTTCCCATTTACCCTTTTTTTCTTTATTATTTAAATATCATTAATCTTCGGATTGTTACAATACATATTTCTTTTTTAACCATAAATGGTTGAGGACACAAAAGAGCAAATTAGTTAATTATTTTTCTTCTTTGATATATAAAAAAACGGTAAGATTATCACTGTGTGATCTACAGGTCGGGTTCAAAGCATGGAAACATTCTCTTACAAAAATATAAGGTAAGACTGCCTTTTTTTTTTTTTTTTTTAATATATAAGAAACATGGGAAGTCATTGTACTAAAGAATTAAGTATAAGAAAAATTTTAAAATTTTTTGAAATATCATGAAAAGTCTTTATACTTAGTTGCTTGATGGTGAACTGAAGGAGCCACTATAATTGTCCTCAAGATTAAACGTAAAAAATTGTTGTCCTTTTTAGTACTTAAGAACAGATGATATCTAATGATCATCTGCATACAATTCCTGTTCAAGGAAAGAAATAGTTTTTACTGTAAAGTTTTAGCAATTCAATTATTTTTTTATAATTTTTTTTAAATAATATATTTTTTCTTAAATGTAATTGGGAGATATTTGTGGTCACTTATAATAGGTTGAATGGAAAATGCTTATGTTTTGTTTTGAAAAATGTACGTGCATATATTATAATATCACCAAAAATATATATTAATTTCATATTGTAGCAATATACTACAATATAATATATTATGTTAGTGTAATATAACATTACTATAACATATATGTTATAATATACTTTGTAATTGTTATATTTATTGAATAATTTAAATATAGCATTACAAATTATTACAGCATCTATGATAATTTAATTACAACCATATTTTTATCTAAAAAAAATGGTTGAACACCTCTTTTCTTCCCTTTTAGAAAAAAAAATTTTTCTTGCATTGAGATTTTTTATTCCTAATTTATGATTTTATTTTTTAAAACTACTAAGGCTCTATTTGGTTGGTCATGGACTAAAATCAAAGGAAACAACCTCAGGTAAGGCTGTATGCGTCGTGATGACACTACCTCTACCATTACAAAACAAGGAGCTTTGTGGCCCGAGAACGCCTTTACTTGATTAACATTTAATTTTTCTAATCATATTAAAACAAAATTTTATTTTCAATACTATTTGATCTCCTTCCTATTTTTTCTTTTTCCCATTTCTCTACTCAAAAAAAATTCTTGATCCAAGTGCAGCCTTAGTGGTACTAACAAGTAATAACTAAATGTGTTTCGACTTACTTGAACGGTTGCTATTTTTAGAGGAAAACATCAATTGTGTTGTCAAAGAAAACTTTGGTGGGCATTAAATAAAATTTGTTGAGATTGATATTATTGATTGATTTTCCTTGATTGTAGGTAATTGATTAGGCAAAATTTTTGTAATTTGTCCGTAGAGAATGTGCATAAATAGGAGTCTCTGTATAGTATAATCTTTACATCGAGAAATATACAAATCTCAATTCTCCTTCTCTCTTTGTCTTCCCTTTATGAATTTCTAGACTCTGAATTTCTTCATGTTTGAGCATAATTCAAGCTTCCAATTGCAAATGCATATGACATATTTTTCATTTTATTTCGCTTAATTTTTTTTTTCAAGGACTTTGATTTTCACTTAACTAGTCACACTTCATAATGGGGGGTGGACTTTGTGAGCAACCTTACGTATTAAACCTTTCAAGAACTTTTTAACGTATATCTTACAAGATAAACAAAGTATTCTTTTGCACCTATCATGAAAAATTTGATTGCCTAACACAAATGAGACATCTTCCATAAAGTTGGTCTCATATAATAGAATAAGATTATTAATATAAACCTGCTCCCCACCGATGTTTATATATATATATACATTCATCCTCATTATTTCCTTTGAAGTCAAAGAAAGTAACAGTGTGAAACTTAAGATACCTTTGGAGGGAAGCTTGTTTAAGTTCATATATGGATTTCTTCAATCTACACACTAGTTGCTCCCTGCTCTTCAAAACCCTTTAGTTGTTCCATATAAATTTGTTTTTTTAAATATCCATTTAAAAAGGTGGTTTTTACATTCACTTGATGTGGTTTTGAATTATAATGAGCCACTAATTCTTTAAAATTATAAATGAATCTTTGTTCTAAATAGGAGAAAAAGTTTCATCATAATCAATTCCTTCATTTTGTGTGAATTATTTTGCAACCTATCTAGCTTTATATAGGTTGATTCCACCATTAGAGTTACCTATAGTTGTAAATATCCATTTGCATTGAACAAGAGTAACTCCATTGGGCAATTCTACCAAATCTCGAACTTGATTTTTATGCATAGATACCATTCATCTTTCATTACATCTATCCACTTTTCAAACTCGTTGCGTCTTATGTCTTATAAAACGTAATAGGAACATTTGAAATATCAATGCCTTATTTTTGCAAGTGAGCAATATAGTAATCCAAAATTGTAGATTTTATATTTCTTGGAATTTTTGGGTTCCATTGATTGATTAGATGTACTTTCTTTTATAGAATTAATAGTAGAAATGTCATGCAATGACATGCTCTCATTATATTGACCTCTCATTTGATCAATTATAGGAGAATCAAAGAGTAATACCAATATATCTTATTCTAAAAATTTACTCATACCTATTTCCATTAGTCTAGTGTAATGATTAGGACAATAAGATTTGTATCCCTTGGACCTTTCTGAATACCAATAAAGAAACAACTTATGGTCTTAAGATCTAATGAGTTGTAAAGTCTTGCTTCTACTCTGCAACCCTAAACATGTAAATGATTTAAACTAGGTTTCTTTTCTACCCATAATTTAGGAGCAATGGTAGGTAAAACTTTACTAGGAACCTTATTTAAAACGAGCATGCAATTCCAACAGTTTCAACACATAAAAATTTATGTAAAATAGAGTCACTAGTCGTGCACCTTATCATTTCTATTATGGTAGAATTATGCCTTTTAGCCACACCATTTTTCTAAGGTGTTCCTGACATTGTATATGGTGTTATCACATCATTTTCTTGTAGAAATTTAGTGAAGGGACAAAAAATACAACCAATTTCAATCGTACTTCCTTAATACTCACCATCTTTATCAAATCTCACTAATTTAATTTTTTTGATTTAGTTGGTTTTCAACTTCTACTTTAAATATCTTAAGAACATTTAAAGCTTCGAATATTTCTTTCAGTAAGTATATATACCTATGATGAGAGAAATCATAAATAAAGGTGATAAAACATTTTTCACCACTTATGCAAGGGGCAGTTATTGGTCCGCATTCCGAACTTTACCTGATTAGCGAGACCTAGGAGGAAGACGCTGATCCATAGGTTTGGTGCCGCACTAGGGGGTCTAAAGGGTTTGTTGGTGGCTGGAGTGTCTATGTAATCAAAAAAAAAAAAATCTGTAAAATCAAGATTTTGTAATACATTAGTTTTTACTAGCCTTTTAAGTCTTTCTTTAGAAATATAACCAAACTATACCCCAACATAGAAGAGGCTTCATTATTATGGGAACGTTTAGTGCCAATCTCATTATTCACATGCAGTGTAAGTAAGGACTAAGAAAAAGGAAGGTCAAGATTTAACCTACCCAACCAATCATATAAAACACAAGAACCAACACAAAAGCCGTTCTTTTGTAAATTAATAGTTTGATTTGCATAATAGAGAAAATAACCTTCAACATCAAGATGAGAAACATGAATTAAATTATGAGAAAAAGTAGGTACATAGAATGTGTGAGGCAAGTCTATTGTGAATTTAGAATCAAGAACAAGGTAAAAGGTTTCAACGACTATGACATTGGAAAAGGTCTCGTTCCCTATACTTATTCAGGTTTCAAGTTGTAAAAAATCCCTATATGAAATTGGAAACGCGAATTTTAGCACTAGTGTCTAACTACCAAGTATTATAAGGAACATTAGTTAAATTTCTTATTTACATAAATGAAAAGAAATTACATTTCTTTTCAAACCAATCTCTTCTTTTATGAAAATCCTTCTTAATGTGACTTTTTTTCACAAAAGTACCACAAAGTTGATGTAGCCAAGTCCTTTCCTTTAGCTAGTGGTTGCCATTTATCCCTTTTAACTTTAATAGACTTCTTTTGATTATGTCCTTGGAATACTATGTGGACCGATTTCAGTCCTTCTCTCTTTAACCTCTCTTCCTCTTGAACACAGAATGCTATAAGTTCATTAATGGTCCATTTACCTTTGCATGTGTTGTAACTTATTTTTAATGCACAATAAAGAATTTTGATATGGTCACACATAATAATAATAATAATAATAATAATAATAATAATAATAATAATAATAATAATAATAATAATAATATATAGTAACCCCTTTATTATATTTGGCTTGGGTAAAAATAGGGTGTCTATAGAGGTATTTATAGACTTCTTAAAGAAAAATTTCCTCATTTAACATGGAGTATTTAAGCAACTTTTCAAAAGATATTAAATCATAGAATTAATTTTGAAAAACTTTCCGTATAATTTGAAATTCAAGATCTCCGTAAAGTTAGTCGACTGACTCACTCGACTGGGTCAACATTTGTATTGGTTAGTCGGCTGGACAGACGACTGAGGACATTCTGTCTGCCAAAAATTTATTTCAAGAAAATGTCAATTACCTGACTGAACCACGTTCAAAATGGTCAGTCGACTGGGCAGGCAAGGATGTTAGTCGGTTGACTGATTTTAGTTCAGAAAGGTCAGTCGGTTGGATAGGTTTTCAAAATATAAATTGGGTCAGTCGGCTGACTGAACCGCATTCAAAATGGTCAGTCGGCTGGGCAGTCCTCTCTTTTCAAATATTTTTTTATTTCTGATTTTTAAAATCTAGTTTACTTGAAAAACTCAAATACAACTTTTCAAAAATATTTTCAAGGGTTTTTCAAGTACTGGTCTCTAAGTCTTTGTATCTTAACGACCTTTACACATCTAAATAGTAATAACTTAAAGTATTTACAAATATCCTTCTAAACATGATCTCCTTAATCACTAAGTCTTGCAGCCTCTTGAGGTTTAGTCTTTACTTCAAGTCCTGCTTAGCCTTTAAGCTCTTCATTTTTCGTTCATTGCTTCAATATACTGAGAAGCTTTCACTTGATTGACTTTGATTTTTAGCTTACTTCCATGATTAACCATGAGTGTCCTTTTTCTTAGACCTAAAATAAAGCCACTCAACAACACATGTTAAACCATCCTTCATTTGTTATCATTAAAATAAGATTGAAAAACCCAATTAGGCCAACAAGACACACTATTGATTCATTCCTACAAATTTAAGACTTTAATGCCACATTTTTTTTTCTTTTTCAAAATATAAAATCAACCAAAAGTAAGAAATAAATTAAATATGGGAAAAGACAATTAGATGAAAGAAAAACTGTTGGCTACATCAGTCACGATCATAACTCTACTAAACCAGAGGTTAATTATGGGTATCCACTGTAAAATTGAAGTCTTTAATCCCCTTTTATCTTGTTGAATATTATTTGAACAGTCACTTTGGTGACCACCAATTTAATAAAAAACATAATGGTTGATTATATGTGAAGATATCCTTATATGTGAAAACAACACTAAGTTTATAAAACAAACTTTAACCCTATGTCTTTGATACTACTTGTTAGAAAATTTTCATAAGAAGGATCTTTATCTAATTTTATGAATTATAACTATTGAGTTGTGGTTCATATTCAGAGGGTATCCACTTGAAGGTTATTACAAGGGAGTGAAGCCTCCGCAGTATATGGTACAGTACATTTGAGTCGGGGCAAAATGTAAATGTATCATCATATGAGTATATTTTAATGTTTTCATATAGGACTATATATACACATTGTAACTGACGAGTGAAACCCAAAGATAGTTTTTTATTTGATAGTAAAAATTAGCAGAGACTCCATGGATATAGGCACACTGCTGAACCACGTAAATCCATGTTCTTTTTTCCCCTTTTGATTTTATCTATATATTTTATATATTTTTTGTGTGTATATGCACATAATATTAGGGCACAATATAACAATAACAAAGTAAAGATATACAAATAAACCATAAGATACTATGTGTCATTTTCACCAAGATAATAATATTTGGATCTTAGTGTTTTTTTTTTTTTTTTTATCCTTTTTGATCAAATCTCAATAATGGAAATTAGTTGATTTTCTCTCCCCTTACTTTTATATTTGGTTTAATGATGAAAATTCTACTAAACTTGATTGAGCAATGGGAAGATCAAGAGCCCTTTATGTGCTATAAGTGAATCAATCCATCAAAGAGTTATAAATGTATAGATGTGTTTGCATCATCTTTTTGTGCTCCTTTGTAGAAATGGTGAGAGTTGCCCTATTAGAAAAATTTCTCAAAGACTCAAATGGAAAAATTGTTTTGACAAGGCGAGTTACTTGTTGCCTAGGTGACCCAAGAATATCAAGTAGTCACTCAAACGACAAATGTTGCCCAGTCATCTGGGATCACTTGGTAATCAAGTGACTATCCACGTAGATAAGGATGGGGCAAACATGAATTTTAACTATTATAATGAAATATATAATGTTTAAAAATGATCCTAATCTATGACTAGGTTTTTAATGATTGAAATGGACCGAATTTATGATTAGGATTTATGAATTGAATTTATGATTGATGCAGGTTTGACCCCAAAGAAATAGTTTAATTCTCCTTCGTTTTTGAGGACATCTTTTTTCATAATGCCCCTTTTGATTGAAGATGTAGCATTGATGATCTTTTAATTATTTCTCATGCTTTCTCTTTCTCAAATATTTCCAACACCTTTTCTTGTGCTTTGACCTTCTGGATTTTCTGCGGGGAGAGATATCTTCACATTCTTCTATTGGGCAGGAACATTGCTTGTTTCCTTTGCACTTGATGAGGAGGTCCTTCCTTTTGCATTCCTTGGTGATTTTCATGTCTGCTTTCTAGACTCTTCTGTACATGTCGTACTTTCTACAAAGCGCATCCAGATTCATAAGAGCACTCTGATAGAGTTTACCAAGGGAGGTGCTTTCAAGTCTTTTTCCACTCATTTGGAGTTCATGGAGGACGCACGAAGCACTTTTAGAAGATCAAAGATCCACTTGTTGTCAACCCAGATAGATCCACCAAGCAGGTATCCCCATCTGATGCAACTCTCAATTGGTAGTCAGAAAATGTCATAACTTAGAACAAAATGCTCCGGCAAATTATGGATAACTAGAGAGAGCTAACTAACAATGTCTGACCACATTGCTGGAAAACAAGGATAAAATCCTCATTCTGTTGATTATCCATGGAGAATATAGACTCGATGTCATCATCTGAATCCCAATCCGAGACCTTGTGCAACATCTGGATTAGTTTAATTCTCCTTCGTTTTTGGGGATGATGAATCCCAATCCGAGACCTTGTGCAACATCTGGATTAGTTTAATTCTCCTTCGTTTTTTGGGACATCTTTTTGCATAATGCCCCTTTTGATTGTAGATGTAGATCGATGATCTTTTAATTATTTATTGTTCTTTCTCTTTCTCAAATATTTCCAACGCCTTTCCTTGTGCTTTGACCTTTTGGATTTACTGTGGGGAGAATTATCTTCATGTTCTCCTGCTAGGTAGGAACATTACTTGTTTCCCTAGCCCTTGATGAGGAGGTCCTTCCTTTTGCATTCCTTGGTGATTTTCATGCCCGCTGTCTGGACTCTTCTGTACATGTCTTACTTTCTGCAAAGCGCATTCAGATTCATAAGAGTACTCTAATAGGGTTTACCAAGGGAGGTGCTTTCAAGTCTTTTTTCCACTTATTTGGAGTTCGCAGAGGACTTCTTCTCCTAGTGGATCGGGCAAGCTATTAAGATAAGCTTGCTTGAGGTTGATGTCATCTGGTCCGCAGAGAGTGTAATACCTTTCAGAGATGAGATTATAATGCTTCTCCAGATCCTTTCTTTTGAGTGAGCAGCATTTGATCTTCATGTACTCTTCTCTGACCTAAGTGACGTGGTCTTCCCAAGCACCACTGAATTTTTCAATGATTGTGGAGATGAAGACATCAAGGTTTGGAACCTATGCTATCTGCAGCTGTCTATAATCTCAAAGGTTGATCCACCAGATTCTTAATCTTCCAATAAATTTAGACACAACCCTTCCAATGACCTCTTTGAGTGTAATTCCCTTTTTCATTAATTCAACAGTGCACCATGCATAGAGCTCAAGGATCTTATTCCTCCATTGGCTTGGAGGTATTCCTTCTAATGAAATGGTTGGCTCATTTCCATTGTTTCTTGAACTATGCGTGGGAATGGCTGATGCAGTATTCTTTGAGAGGTTGATATTGTCATCTACTCCTTCATCGTTTGTAGGACTGTAGTATTCAGTTCTGTGGGTGGATGGCTGGATCATCATTGTAGGCTTTGGAAGTTGGATCTCTTTGTCAGAAGAATCATCATCTGTCATGATGGCAAGTGATGATTTTGGTGCTTCTTCTGGATGTAATGGATTAGCCATCTCAGTAAGGAGTTTGGAGATAGGATTATACTTTTCTAGAACCCCAATTTGTGGCTCTCAATCAGGATCACTTGATTCTCCAAATTTTAACTTGTCTTTCTTCTTCTGAGTAGTGGAAATAGTCGTTGACTCGATCCTCTGGGTTTGGACTGGCTTTTGAGTATACTGCCTATTTTTGAGATGAAGGAAAGAGTCACTTCATCTGAAAGATGCTTGCCTATCTATGTTGTTGCTGTTGGCTTTGCTTGAGAGAATAATAGGGGTACAAACTATCTTGTAAGAGATCTTTTCAATCAATTCAACATATAATGCAATAGTTTGATGCTAGAACAGGCCCAGTGCCTTTTATCTCCTTATCCTTTTATTCTTTGTCTCCTCCTATCTTTAATCTGTCCCTTCTTATCTACTTTTTCTCTCCTCTTCTAATCTAAAACCTTTCACCTACCTATTATTCTTCCTCCTATGATTTTTACGAATTCTATGATTCTATCCTTATCTTGACACCTCTGATGTTGATTAGCATAATGAGTCTACCATCTACCATCTAAATCTTATCATCCCCATCCCTTGAAAGGTACCTAATTTTTTTTATCAAACAACATGACCTTCCCTTTCTCCATCAAAAGCAAATGCACTTGTCTATGACTTTGGTCAATATATCTAATTATTTTATATTATTTTTAATGTATTTTGAGAAACCTTTATTTATCATTAAGGATACATGACTTTGATCATACACCTATATTCATGAATTATAACATATTTAATTTTAATTAGTTATCTACATACAGACACCCAACCCTTTATGTTACCATAGAAAGATCACACAGAAATTAAATTTCACGGGCTACAGCTTTGATGTCCCAGCTGAACCATTGGATTTGTAGGGCTTCTATGTTTAACCATTGGGCATAGTTTTCTTCGGTCCTTGCTACTGAGAAACTATGCCCTAACAAGCACAAATAATTTACACTCAAATAATTTCTAAAAAACACTAAGAAAGCTCAAATATCAAGGTTCCTTTAAAACTTTACATTCTTTTTTAAGAAAGTAATTTTTTTAAAAATTATTATTTTTTATGTTTAGTTATAAAAAAAGTAATAAAATAAAGAATGTATTAAAATAAAAAATTAATTTTACATATCATCAACATTTGGCTAGAAATGATTTTTATTTTATTTTATTTTATTTTATTTTTATCAAACAAAATCTTTCATTACCTAAAACAATGATAAAATACTTGAGTATCTTTGAAAAATTATTCTAATATAAGTAAAAAAAATTAAAAAATCAAATGTTACCATGTATAAAATCAAATGTTTGTTATATATTTTAAATTTTTTCATGAGTTAGGATTTCCATTTTTGTTTTGTTTTACCTTTTCAATTAATGGTCGAGTCCAACTTTTGATCTCACGGTTTGATGGTAAATCGAATTTTGAATATTGGCGGATTCAGATGCAGGTGTTCCTCGAGTTCCAGAATATCTAGGACATTGTGGATCAAGGTTACGAAGAACTGGAAGATGAAGCAGCTTTACCGATAACAAAGAAAGCGAAGTTAGTTACTTCTAGACAGAAGAATGTCAAGACCCAATCCTATATTTTTAAGGTCATCGATCTAGTGATTTTTGAGAAGGTTGCTCACGTCAAAACGACAAAGCAAGCATGAGATGCTTTGTTGAGATCATATTAGGGTGTTGAAAGAACAAAGAAGGTGTATCTACAAATCTTGCGGAGACAGTTTGAGCTTCTTCAGATGGAGAAATCATCAACAATTTCTAATTATTTTTCGTGAATATTAGCTATCGTAAATCAGATGAAAGCTAATGACAAAGAGATAAAGGATGTGCAAATTATGGAGAAAATTCTTCGGACTTGACGATTAGGTACAAGTACATATTTACCTAAATTGAGGAGTTCAAGGATTTGATCATGATGACACTAAAAGAATTGTTGGCTAACTTACTGGCACGTGTATCAATTAAATGAGAAATCACATATTAGTGTTGAAGAAGCCCTGCAGAGTCAGTTGAATATTAGCGATAAAATGGATGAACCTCGAAAGCAAGCCGAATCAAATCAAAGAAGTCAAAATTGATGTAATAGGGGTAAGAAAAATTTTGAACCAAGTTTCGGAAAAGGACAATGGAAGCGAGATAAATCCAAGGTCTAGTGCTTCAATTGTCAAAAATTAGGGCATTGTAGAAGTGAGTGTCAATTCTTGCAACATAATAATAAGATTGATTATTGAGTCAAAATTTTTGAAAATTACGAAGAACAATTAGAGACTACTTTAGTGGCATGTTTAGGGACCAAGTATGATCATATGGATAATTGGCATCTTGATATAGGCTGCAATAAGCACATGTGTGGTAATTTTTGAAAAATCATGAAATTAAGCATCAATTAACTGCTAGATACACTCCCCAACAGAAAGGTGTCGAAGAAGAAAAATAGGACTATTATGGATATGGTTTGATGCATATTGAGATCTAAAAATTTGCCTAAAATTTTTTAGGCGAAAGTAGTTTCTTGTGCTGTTTATATTTTGAACAGGAGTACGACAAGATGTGTTTATGGAAAGACCTTGCAAGAAGTCTAGGGTTGATACAAACCAAATATTCATCATTTATGAGTATTTGGTTTTGTAGGATGCTATTTGAAAGAAGCTGGATGATAGAGGTGAAAAATATATTTTTGTTAGTTATAGTACAACAAAGAAAGGTTACAAGTTGTATAATCCTGGGATGAGGAAGACATTTATGAGCCGGAATGTCACTTTTGATGAGCAGGCTACATGGGATTGGTCTCAGAAGAAGGCGAAACCACTAGTAAATATTCCTAAGGAACCGGCAGATCAATCTAAGCAGCCTTTTATTGATTCATCTTCATTAGTTAGGCCTCCTATACATACAGAGTCATTTCAACGACCTCAAAGATAGTACGTTCTGTCAGTGCGTTTGCAAGATTATGTTGTTAATGATGATATTAATTTATCTGATGAAGTTATTGTTAATTTTGCCTTATTTGCATATTTTGACCCTATTTCATATGGTGAGGCATTCCAAGAGGATCACTGGATTCAAGCAATGGATGAAGAAATTAATGCTATTAATAAAAAGCAAACTTGAAAACTTACCACACTTCCCGGAGAAAAACCCATTGGATTCAAGTGGGGTTTTAAGACATAAATACAAGTTGAATGGTGAGGTGGACTGCTAAAAAGCCGAGATTGGTAGCGAATGGATATTAGTAAAAATCAAGCATTCATTACTTTGAGGTTTTTGCACCTGTTGCTCGACTTGATACTACTCGTATGACTATTTCATTGGCTGCACAAAATTTATGGAATATTTTTCAAATGGATGTTAAATATGCTTTTCTGAATGGTTATTTGGAAGAAGAGATTTATGTTGATTAGCTTGAAGGTTATGTTTAAAAGGGCGAGGAAAATAAAATTTATAAATTGAAAAGAGCATTGTATGGATTAAAATAAGCTCCTAAAGTTTGATATACTCAAATTGATTTTTAATTTTCTTTCACATAGATTTCAGAGGTGTTCATGTGAACACACTTTATATGTGAAAATTAATTCCTAGGGTGGTGTGATCATAGTGTGTTTATATGTGGGTGATTTTATTTTTACTGGGAACTGCTCTAAGCTAATTTCAAGCTTCAGGGAGGCTATAATAAAAGATTTTGAAATAACTTATATGGGTTTAATGTTTTATTTTTTAGGTATTGAAGTTACTCAGACAAATGATGGGATATTTTTTCCTATATATATAAATATGAAGGTGATATTTAAAAAAAAAAAATCAAGATGGATAATTGCAAGTCATTATTAACTCCGGTTGAAGAAAAATTGAAGGAAAAATTGGGAGTGGTAACTGTGTGAACTAAACATATTTTAAGCAGATTGTTGGCAGTATAATATATTTAACTACAGCTAGACTAGACATTGAGTTTAATATTGGAGCGACAATGAAAAATTCCATCCAATTTTGTAATATGTTGTCATAGTCTGCAACAATATTCAAATTTCATGCTCCTAAATGTGAAAAAATCTAGAAAAACAATTAAAAAAAGTGTCCACCAACTTTTACATATAAACTTAGAAAATAGAACACAAGATGAGAAAAGCAATAGGCAAGAAGCAACAGGCAAGAAGCAATTGCAAACATAAATTATGTAATACCAGAGCTGTGCATGTTGATAAATAACCATGAGGTATATTTTGACCATGCCAATAGATGCTGTCTGAAAAAACACTGTTTTTTCCTGTGAGGAATGCTCAAGTTGAGGCTAAGATAATGACAAACACGGGACACTGGACACTGGGGCACCAAAAGTCCCTCCCCACAACCATTATGTATTTCACTTATTCTTTGTTCCAACCTGCCTGACAAACCTTAAAAAGCACGCTTATTTACTTGCATTTGCAATTCAACAAAAATATTTTGCTTCTAGCTTCTTTCTGCGAAGATCTGGCTCATAATTTTGGTCAATGAGATCGCTTTTTCTTGGCTTTCACCCATCTTCCAAACCTTAAATTTGGAGGCATAAGAACTGCAGTCAACCCAACGCTTAAGCAAGGACAATGAATAGGGGCCCTTTGTTTTACCATAGGGACCTATGCAGTACCAGATAGAGCTATGCAGGTCCTCAATTATCTGTTCTTGAATTCCAGCCTTTGGACCTTCTTTTTCATCATCACTCAATTCAATTAATGGAACGATCAATGCCTTTTCGTCCTTCACCATGAATTGTTCTGGATTAGTCGATTGCTCCTGCATCTGTTCCTCAGGAACAGAATCCTTTTCATGCTGAATCTGTTCTTCAGGAAAAGATTCAGATTGGTGCCGATTCTCCTCTAGAATTGACATGGCATAATGATGACTCTTTTCTTCTGGAATTAACACAGCATACGATTGTTGCTTTTCTTCTGCAACTGAAACTAGGCCATTGAAAACAACAAACAGCATATTGGGTTACACTTTCTATTTAGGCGAAAAAAAGAATCTTATTAACAATAAAGGCAACAATATTATTGAGAAGAATCCTCTCAAACTGAACCTGAGTTTATGGGAGAGTTATCTTTTTTGAGAATGGGGGCTTGTTTGACAATTGGCATTTTGGGTGATGGGGGTTTGGGCCACTCAAGTAAAGGAAAAAAGGGAGGGTGGATGCTTACAAAAAACAGCAACTTTTGGTATAATTGGGTCCCTGAATCCCAAAATAACTAGCATTCTTCGTTAAATTGCAAAAGGAATTATTTCAGGCTCCATTTCTCCTTATCATTTACTGACAATGCTTTATTCCAGTTTCCTTTCTTTTATTATCGTCCATGATCTATCTATAGTCCAGTTCTTAGCAAGTAGACATCTGCAGGGATGTGAATGTGTGTAGAATGGAACATAAGTATGAGTTGGCTTTTAAGTTAAGTTATTATGAGCTGGAGGGCAGATTCACACACAACATGAGTCTCTTCTAATTTAATCCAGCCAATAAAAGCAATCTAAGAGCTGAAACACTAAATCTGGGTTTATCAAATGTCCTGAAGGAACAAAACATGGAGAATTAAAACCAATCAAACTCATTTCACTAACTCAAAATAAAAAAAGAATATAATTTAGAAAAAGCTTTAACTATATCCCAAACAATGGACTACTCAACTGTCCACCATGGAAAAAATATAAGCATGTAAAACTGTACGTGACGAATGGAATATAAGAGACTTGGTATCATCAAAAAGGGGGAAGTAACGCTATAATTTGTCTTGCCTAAGGATTTTTTATTGCCAAAAATACACTTTGTCCTGGCAATAAGAAAAGATGATACAATAGTGTGTTATTCCTCTCACAGATGAACTCATGAAGGGTTTAAGGAGACAATCTTAGGATCAGATTGCCAAAAGCATTATTTTATCCAGCTGATTGTTGGCCATAAATTACACTAGGTGTAGTAAACTGTTCAGTGTCTGCCCTCTGGTAGGCAAGATATGTGATGGTGTGTGTTCAATGTCTGCCCTTTGATAAGCAACATATGTTATGGTGTGAGACTTTCGTGCCTGCAGACATAATTAGGGTCTTTATGATTATCTAGGTATTATGAATTAAATATTTTAGATTGCACTGGCTTAATTTTTAGGGATTTAATATTATTTCTTGGAGATTGTTACTTTATCAGTATTTGCAGAAGGCCTATATAAAGGCTTGAGCCTTGAGGTGAAACAATGAGAGGCAGATTTGAATTATGAGAATTAAAAGCCCTAAACTTTGAGTTTTCTTTCTTCTTGTTTTTCCCATCTATTTTCTGTTACATTCTTTTGGCTTTCTCTTAATTTGCTATCACTTTCTAGCTGATTCTCTGCTGCCAATCGGTCATGCATCAATTAAGTATTTGAGTCTCATTTCAATCCTCCATTGTTACTATCATCAAACCACCAAGTACCACTACCAGCCTAGCCATAAGAGAACCATTAGCCCAGTCTTACCAGCCACAGCTGAAACCCCAGCCTATCATATTCGTCAAACCCACAGCACCCAAACCCTAAAATAACCTAACATTGTTTTCCCTTTTTGCTGCTAGATCATCACTGCCAGGGGCCCCCAACCCTTCATATCAATCTCAAAGCTGAAAAATTTTATTAAACCAAGGAGAAGAAGCAGCAAAATGCAGAAGTAATGAACCACAGACAGAGAAAATGGAAGTGCTGCTGTGGAGTCAAAAGCAACAGTGTTACCCCTGTAAGAGGAAGCTTTGAATCTTTTATTAAAGCATAAGCATGTTCATATGTACATTCCAATATATAATACTATTACCTATCCTGAACAAGGAAACAATCCCCTTACTGAATAAAATCAAATCCCCTATATTTACCCACTTTCCTAATTTGTGTATTATTTACAATGATACTTGGGATTGGGATTTTAACACTCCCCCTCAAGTTGGATCATAAATATTAATCATTTCCAACTTGCTGATGAGATCCTGAAAGTTCTGTCGTCCCAACCCTTTGGTGAAAATATCTGCAGTTTGTTCCTTGGTAGGTACATATGTTATACAGATAATCCCATCTTCAATTTTCTCTTTGATGAAGTGTTTGTCTACTTCCACATGTTTAGTCCTGTCATGTTGAACTAGATTGAGAGAGATGCTGATAGCTGCCTTATTGTCACTATAGAGTTTGATAGGAAAGTTCACCGGAACCTGTAATTCCTCCAAGAGTTTTCGTAACCATAGTCCTTCACATATCCCTTGAGCGACTACCCTGAATTCAGCTTCAGCACTATTACGAGCCACCACGTTCTGTTTTTTGCTTCTCCAAGTTACCAGATTTCCCCAGATGAATGTACAATAACCTGTGGTGGACCTTCTATCTTCCACTGATCCTGCCCAATCTGCATCCGTAAAGATCTCTACTTTCTTGCTCTCTCATTTCTTAAAGAAAAGTCCTCTTCCCAGAGATCCCTTGAGATATCTAAGGATCTTGTACACGGCATCTAAGTGGGCTTCTTTTGGTGAATGCATGAATTGACTTACTACACTGACTGTAAATGCAATATCTGGTCTAGTATGTGATAGGTAGATTAGCTTACCAACCAATCTAGCGGAAGCTTTGAATCTTTTATTCAAGCATAAGCATGTTCATATGTACATCCCAATATATAATACTATTACCTATCTTGAACAAGGAAACAATCCCCTTACTGAATAAAATCAAATCCCCTATATTTACCCACTTTCCTAATTTGTGTATTATTTACAATGATACTTGGTATTGGGATTTTAACAACCCCCATCTTTGTCATCAAGAGAGAAGCCCAACCAAAGCACCATCATTCTTGAAGCCTTGCCAGCAATATTCGCAGCACTGCAAGCTACCAGCTGTGCATCTCAACCATCACAGTTTCGTGCACAATGCCATCTTTCATCTATGTGCTATTGAATGTGAGATCTTCCAAATCTGAAATCCATGCAAGGCCTCATCCACTCATTTCTCTTCTTTTATCCTTATTCCCTTACATAGACCAAAAAACCCAGACCATGCGCACATAAGCCCAACGCATTTTGCTATAACCAGATCACAGAGAGAGAAAATGGGAGTGCTGCTGTGGAGTCAAAAGCAACAGTGTTACCCCCATCTTTGTCATCAAGAGAGAAGCCCAACCAAAGCGCCATCATCCTTGAAGCCTTGCCAGCAATACTCACAGCACTGCAAGCTACCTGCTGTGCATCTCAACCATCACAGTTTCATGCACAGTGCCATCTTTCATCTGTGTGCTATTGAATGTGAGATCTTTCCAAATCTGAAATCCATGTAAGGCCTCATCCTCTCATTTCTCTTCTTTTATCCTTATTCCCTTACATAGACCAAAAAACCCAGACCATGCGCACATAAGCCCAACGCATTTTACCATAACCAGATCACAGAGAGAGAAAATGGGAGTGCTGCTGTGGAGTCAAAAGCAACAGTGTTACCCCCATCTTTGTCATCAAGAGAGAAGCCCAACCAAAGTGCCATCATCTTTGAAGCCTTGCCAGCAATACTCACAGCACTGCAAGCTACCTGCTGTGCATCTCCACCATCACAGTTTTGTGCACAGTGCCATCTTTCATATGTGTGCTATTGAATGTGAGATCTTTCCAAATCTGAAATCCATGTAAGGCCTCATCCTCTCATTTCTCTTCTTTTATCCTTATTCCCTTACATAGACCAAAAAACCCAGACCATGCGCACATAAGCCCAGCGCATTTTACTAATACCAGATCCATCCATATCAAACCCGAACCTAACCAGTTGACAAGCCCAACTTAGGCCACACCCAGAGAAAGGAAAAAAAAATAGAACTGTTGACTTTTTGAGTCCAATCCCTGTTTTTGATAATGACAAAGCGTAAGTCACTTATGAGTGTATTCAGTGCTTGAGCAGGTTTATATTTCTACACACACATAAGGGATAGCATAATGAAAGCTAGAAGAAACTAAAAGATTATATCGTCTGGCGGATTCCATAAGAGCAAAAGAAAAGGAAGAAGAAGACATTTATCATTTGATTTGTAATTGCATTTGAGTTGGGTCTGTAATAACTATATGGTCTGTAATATTTGCATCTCATGCATGATAAGGATTAAATGCTCAAGCTCATAGACCAGACTAACCATTAGGATACAAAACCCTTTAAAATAAAATGCAATAACTCATAGACTAAAGCGTTGACAATAAAATAAAATACATGTTGATACGCACATGATTTTTGGACTTTAATGAACTGAATTGCTTGCCTGCTTATATAAATGTTGATTGAAATGTTGTAGGTTCAACATGAAAATTGATTTTACAAGATAGCTATATCTTTCGAAAGGGGGAGAGATAAATTTTTTAATAAAGAGGAGAGATATTTAAATTCGTATTTTTTATACCTTTTTGATTGATGTCAAAAGGGGGAGAGAATATTTATTAGAGCAAAAAAAAAAAAATTTCAAGCTCAAAAGGGAGAGGATAGATATTTTCTAGAGCAAATATACTTCTAGAACATATATATTTTCTAGATTACATAGCTATATTATAAATCATGCATTATTTTAGGGAGAGCCTTGTTAGGCTTACCCCATTTTTGCTCGTGTATTTGTCATCATCAAAGGGAAAAATTGTTGACTCTATGAGTCCAATCCTGTTTTGATAATGACAAATCACCTAGTATTTTACTTGTGCATTGAGTTTTTGAACAGATTCATGACTTATCATGCACGGAGGGTAAGTATGCTATGGAAGCCACAAGGAACACAAAGTACATATTACTTGGCTCAACCCATGGAAGCCGAAGAGTAGAAGGATAAAGGCAATCTAGTTTTTCAGTTGTAAACCGCATTAGGTGTGATTGTACTTGCATATCTCATATGATATAGTTGGAAGCTCAAAATGTCATATAGATTGACCTTAGGATGCATGCTTTTCATGACATAATCATATGCATTGACCTAGGTTGGATCAAGTTGATTAACAGGCAGCTCGTCGACGATTCCCCTACTCTCGTCGACGAATGACTGAATGCCACTCGTCGTCAAACGCTTTGCTCTCATCGACGAGAAAATACCGAGAGCTCAAAAATCTCAGACAGTCCACCCGTCAATGAATCCCCGTGTTTGCATCTTTCTTTCCCTTAACTCTTTTAATTTCCACCTGCACTTAATTATCTGTTTGTTATATATGTTAAGTGATTGGGTAATTCAATTTGCTTGATAAAGTCACACATTAAATTAATAAGTTGAGAAATATTGAACTATTTGTCATCTAATTTGTGCGTGTGCGGTTGTAAGGTTTTCAAAATTAGGACTTAAGAGACCTAGATTTTTAAAATACCCAATTCACCCCCCCCCCCCTCTTGGGATTACACATAAATTCACACCAAGCAACTCGCCACTCTAGTTTGATCCCTCTGACTACGGCTATGCAGTATTCAATGAAAACCGAATTAAAGACTGAACATATATATTATAAATAAATAAATATATATACACACACACATATATGTAAATTTGAAGTGCATCACAATTTCAGTTAACCAAAATAAAATTTGGTCCGGTGAGAGTTTGGGTTTGAGTATACCCTTTAATTCATTTTAGTTCAGTTTAGTGAAAGGATATGGTTAACCAAAATTTTCCGGTGAACTCAGTTAATTCACTGAATTCACCATACTGACTGATTGCACAATCCTACACTCCTACCTTTGACCTTAGATCTAGTGTAATCTCTCCAATTCCTCCACAAATGCACCACATGCATAAGCCTTCACTAGGCAACCATCTTCACAATGTCATGGAACATGGGCAACGTTCAGTTGGTCCTTCACCTTCGTTATTACACAAAGAGTTTCTCCTAAGGATATGTGATGTAGGACAAGATACAAGACCTTAGCAAGATTCCCTCTGGAGAATAATTGGTTCAAAGGATTATTGGGTTTTTAGTTAATAGTTTATTATATGTTTAGTTTAATAAGTATATGCTGAAGTATTGAGTAAAATGGAAGACCTCATCCCAGTGATAGGTCTCTCCCTCTATCATAATATATGCCAAGCACATACTAATGAACAAAATACCCTTACTAACTCACACTTATTAAAATAAGACTAACACATAGTAATAATGCTAAATGACAAAAATGACCATTGACACTCCCCTTTAAGCTGACACAGATATCATATGCTCCTAGCTCGTTACAAGTGTTTAACACAGGCACCCCACAAGGCTTTTGTGAATAAATCAGCTAGCTGCAAATCAAATTTCACATGAGTAGTTGTAATTCTACACAAGTTCCTCCCGAACAAGGGGAAATCACCTTCAATGTGTTTTTTTCACTCATGGAAGTTCGGGTTGGAGGCAATATAAATAGTAGCTTGGTTATCACATATCAAATCCATAGGTCGAGAATGTGGAAAACCCAATTCTTCCAACATGTTTTTCAATCAAACAAGTTCATATGCGGTGTGAGCTATGGCCTTATACTCTGATTAGGACTTGACCTAGCCACCATAATTTGTTTCTTACTCTTCCAAGAAACCAAATTAACCCCAACAAAGATACAATATCCAGCTATAGATCTTTTATAGGAAGGTGACCCAGCCAGATCTACATTCGTATATCCTTGAATATAAGTGTAACCCTGATCTTGATATAAGAAACCTCTCCCCAAGTGTACCTTTAAGATATCTCAAGATGCGAATCACTGCGTCCCAATGTCTGAGAATCAAGAAACTGACTCACAACACTTGTTGCAAAAGATATACCCGGTTGAGCGATTGTGAGATAATTCAACTTTCCAACAAGTCTCCGATACCATCCTGGTTCAACCGACAAATCACCTATATTTGGCACTAACTTAACGTTAGGATCCATGGGTGTCGCATTAGAATTGGATCCTAATAGTCCAATCTTATCTAGAAGATCAAGAGTATACTTCCTCTATGATGAGATTGTTCCTATACAAGATCTCGATACTTCTATAATAAAGTACATTAATGGTCCCAAATGTTTGGTCTAAGGTTTAGTCTATAGGACATGATTTAGGCCTTGAATACTTTGATCATCATTGTCGGTAATGATAATATCATCCACATACACACTAAGGAGAATCCTATTGGATGGAGTATGACGATAAAATACAAAGTGATCTATTGCAAATTGTCAGAGTCCAAACTCAAGTACTACAGTACTAAAGTGACCAAATCTTGCTTTAGGAGATTGTTTGAAACCATATAATGATTTCTTAAGTCGACATATTAAGCATGACTCCCCTTGAGCAACAAATCCAAGTGGTTGCTCCATATAGACCTCTTGAAGATCACCATATAGGAAAGCATTCTTCACATATAATTGAGGTAGAGGCCAGTGAAAAATGGTGGTTGAGGAGGTGAAAAACGTACCAAGGCAAGTTTGGCAATCGAAGAGAATGTGTTTTAATAATCCAAACCATACACCTAAGTATATCTCTTAGCAACAAGGCGGACCTCCAAATGAGTCACCTGGATTGACTTTGACATTGTACACCCAACGACATCCAATTGCAAACTTATCAGGAGGAAGAGGTACCAAATCCCATGTATCATTAATATGTAGCTTATGCATCTGTTTAACCATTGGAATCCTCCACCCGAAATGGAAAAGAGCTTCAGAAATAGATTTTAGAAGAGCAACAAAAAACAAAGTACTAACAAATAGTAATACTAGGGTGACAAGAAATCATACCGAACAAAACTAGAGATTGGAAGTTGGGTACAAATGTGTTTACCTTTCCGAACAACTATACGAGGATCAAAATCTTGAGCAATAGGATCATTTGTTAAGGGAGCTTGAGGTGCAAAAGCAAGAGGCTTTCCTCCCATGAGTCTGTGTACACCTGCAAATTGGTATGATCCAAGTGATAAGATGAACTCAAACTAGATGAAGATGTAGGAGGATTGGACACGTATAATAGGTTAGGATATGGAAGACTAGGCAGATGAAGAGACTCATTAAGGTCAACAAAACTCTAGGACTTAGAATAATGAGGTGTAGACTCAAAAAGGGTGACATCAACAAAAACAAAAATAATTGATGTAAGGTAGGGCTATAACATCGATATCCCTTCTGAGTATATGAAGGTCCCAAAAATATGCATTTGATAGCCTGAGGATTCAACTTGTTCATTCCTAGACTTAGCTTATGGACAAAGGACACACAATTATATATATGAGGAGGAAGTGGGAACAAGCATTAGCAAAGATAACTAAAAATGGAATTTTATCACCAAGAATAAAGGATGGAATTTTATTGATGAGAGAGTTAGTAAGCATGGCATCACTCCACAAAACTTTGGAGACATTCATTTGATACAAAAGGGTACAAGTGACTTTGGAATCTATCTATTTTTTTTGCTTTACAACTCCATTTTGTTGTCAAGCGTGGGAACAAGATAACTGAAGAATCATACCAGAATTAGTCATATACATCGTGAATTGTGTATTGAAGTACTCCTTAGCATTATTACTACAAAGTATCCTAGTTGGCATATCAAATTGAGTCCTTATTTGAGAACAGAAGGCAGAAGAGATACTAAACAACTCAGAATAATATTTCATTAAAAACAATCAAGTCATCCTGAAGTAGTCATCAACAAATATAATAAAGTATCAAAACCCTAACTTTGATGTGACAAAAGTAGCGCCCCAAACATTAGAATAGACTAACATGAAAGGATTAACCACCCATTTATATAATCAGAGAGCAAAGGGAACAAGATGATGTTTTCCCAACTGACAAGACTCACTCACGATTAGACATAGAGCTCAAAGTAGGAACTAATTGTGTCAACTTGTCCAAGGATGGATGACCAACGCAACAATGACCTTGGAGTGGTGTAGCAGTGACTGTGTAAGAAAAATGAGGAGAGAGAAACTCAAAGTTGTAAACAGCCTCACATATTGTGCAAGTTGTTTTCCTTGTCTTCAAATCCAAAATAACCATATAATTAAGAAAGAAGGTCAAAGAACAATTTAGCTTACCAACAAACATGAGAATGAAAGGAGATTTAGGAATATATAAAACAAAAGAGAGATAGTGGGAGTAGGATTCACTAATCCTATCCCATTAACTATAGCAATGGACCCGTCAACAAGGGTAACTTGAGGTAGATTTTTAGAATATTGGATTTAGAGAGTAGAAAATAATTTGGATACACCTGACATATGGTCAGTGGCAACAGAGTTAATGACCCAAGGACTAGTAGGAAAGACATTGGATGACATACAAACTGTAAGGTGACTTTTCCAAGCAAACGATGCAATGTAATGAGATGCTTGTTCGGGTGCCTGATAATGCAAAAGCCTTGAATACTCATCCTTTGAGACTGTTATTGCACATTGTTGATTCAAACAAGTGACTAATGAGGGAAAATACTTCTGGGATTTGGGAACTCCAACCCAAAACACACATGGCCTCAATATAGTAGCAAATCATAAATACACAGTGAACAATATCCTCCTGGAATTCATAGACTCCATCTTAACAAACAACATTCGACAACCAAAGCAAACCACAAGCACACGATGAACAAGACAAAAACAAATCACAAACACAGAAATACCACTGTTTCAAGGCTCAATGAACTCAATAAACATTGATAAACAGCTTCGGGCATTAAAAGCAATCATTCCCGAAATGCCGCACTTGAGCAACTAAAAATGGTGATATATTTGGACAAACAAAGATGGCAAAAAACTTGGTATTATGGTGTAGGAAGAAAGACATTTGGGAGGAAATCAAAGCAAAAAGGCTGCTCAAAACACTCTCATGCACCAGTGTGGGGTCGGCACTTCCGGGTTTTGGCCGGTGTGTGAAGGCTCCTCTAGCTGTGAAATTTTGTAGGCTGGCAGACCAGCAGGTTTGGTGGCTCGCTATGTGGCTGGTTTTGCAAAATATGAAGTATTTCTAGAGTTTTGAAGAGGACAACAGTGTCTAGGAATTTTCCAGTGACTGCAGCTTTTTACAGCAAAACCTGAACCTGCTCGTGGATTTTGCTGACACTGATGATCTTTCTAGTCAGCAGGCTTGTGGGGGATTATGATGATTAGGGTTTAGTTTAGTGATGGTTATGCAATCAGGGTTTAGGTCAGATCCTGCTCTGATACCATGTTGAAATATTGAGTAAAACGAAAGACTTCATCTCAGTGATAGGTCTTTCCCTCTATTATAATATATGACAGTACATCCCAATTCTTCAAACACCACTTTTCACGAACTATCCTGCAACAACATCCATCCCATTGAAAACAGAAATCGAAATTTCATCACCATCCAAACAGCTGTGGCCCCACGATTTTGGCCTTCCAAAATCCCAGGTTTCCTATGCTTTTTGCATCACATTGCCACCATCATTACAATACTCACCCCCTTCTCTTACCTAACCTAGAGTTCATTACCAAAGGTGCCTTGCACACCCTACATTCTAGAAACCTGTGAAGAGTCTACTACAATCATCCTAGTTCTAGATTCATGAGAAATTGCTCCAACCACTATATTTGGGTTTTCTCCACAATATTTTCATCTGTAACGAAGTATTTTGATTGCGGACAAGATAATTTGTGAGCAAGCATGATAATTGATTTGAAAGGCTAGAAATTTTCTTGCTAACAAGTAACATAAAGAATCAGACCAAATTGATGCCATTTGTAAGTTGTTTATGAGGATTTGTTTTATTTGAAGATTGCTCTTAAGAATTTGATGGTGGAGCTTGTGGCTTGCAAAAATAATTTGAGGATCATTAGCAAATCATGTCAAGGGATTTTGGTGAATAGCTTACTAGAAAAATGAATGGTTTTTGTCATACTCAGGGCATAATATCAAGTCATTCCATATCTTTCTTAAGAGTGGAGAAAATGTGTGCAAAGTCATCATTGATGGAAGATGTCCTACGAACTTGGTTTCTAGAAATGGAATCACTCGTATGCAACTTTATCCAAAACCTCAGCTAGAGCTTTATTACGATATTTTGGGTTGATAACTCTACTATTAATGTTTGTGAAAGATGTTCAGTTCCTATCCAGATGGTTGATCATTTTGATAATGTTTGGTGTGGTATCATACCATAGATATTGGCCAGGTACTCCTTGGTTCTCCTAGGTTGGCTGATTAGGGTGTGACTCAAGGACATGAGAACACATATGTCTTCCACTATATTGATAAGGAGATCATCTTGAAAAGCCTGCACTACCAACCAACCAAGACAAAGAATCTGTTAGGGTTGCTCAACTTGGAGACACGACAAGCAAGGAAATGACTGTGTTTGAAGACATCCAAAGTCTTTTAGACATTCCTATAGTTGAGTTTCTCATTCTTGATGTGTTTATTGACTTTAATTCTCAATTGAAGTCTATGGTTTCTTGTAACTTGTAAATAGCAGTTGTCGAATTTGAATTTGAAGTGAATGTGAGAATTCCCCTTTCTATCTCCTCTCCTCTCTTCCCCTTCTTCTCTTCAATGGCTGCAAATTCTTGATTTTGCTCCTGCATCAAAAGTCCATATTGGATGAGCTTACTTATGATGATGTCGTAGATACAGGTCCTCACCCTTTTGATCCACAACATGAGCATCCAAATTCTTTTACTAGGAATGTTGATGGACATCACAAGCCCAGCTTGTTCAATGCATTATGCTTGCGTATGACCGTTTGTCTTATGCACATGGGATCGGTAACCATCGTGTAAATACTGGTGTAAGTTTTATTCTTTTAGTAGGATAATGCCTAAGTGAAAACGAAGAGTAGGACTCCTCAGTCATATTGATGTTTCCTTTTGCTACAGTTAGAATAGCATAGAAACCTTTCTAGGGGAGGGTGTGTGTTCATCAATCATTGAGTAATTCACTAGCTTTTGTAATTGTGTTTAGTATATTGGCCTCCCTCGCAAGACACACGTTGCCTATGAAGGAGTGATGACAAGAATTGTGTTGCTTTACATGTTTACCACCTAACTCATGTTTACATTCACGTTTGCTTACTACTTTCTATTTGAGGGATAAGACAATTACTAGCAAGGTCTTACTAATTGTTGGAAGATCTTTGTGCTATGGTAGAAGCACTATAACACAGCATGGGTGAGCTCAATGCCAAGGGGAACTTGATTGTTTATGTTCTTGGGAATTATAATTCTACAAGGGTAGAATGTAGCAAAACAAGGGTGCCAAAATATGGCAGATGCTAAGCAATTGGAGAACTTATTTAACATGGACCAATGCAGTTAGACTGATTGGAAGGATGTGAAGGTATACATGACAACTATTTACTTGATTGGAGACACGAAGTCATGGCAGCAAATCAAGTACGATGAGGTTGAGAGCTCAGTGTGCAGTCGATACTTGGATAGACTTGAAGATGGAGTTCAAGGCCCACACAAATTGTGAGATCTCAAGCACACCAACACAATAAGGGAGCATGTGAAAAAATTCTTTGCTTTGATGTTGGATATCTAGGACATGTCAAGGAAGGGCAAAATATTTTATTTACTTGAAGAATTGAAACCCTAGACAAGGGTTGAGCTTTATCAACAAAGATTCAAGACTTGCCTGTTGCACAAGATATCACAGAACATTTGATTAAGAGAGAGTTCCCTGTGCCTAAGCTAGTGGTTCGTTCGGTGAAATGGCAATTTCAAAAAGGACAAACCCAAAGTGGGGTAGCTGATACCAAGGCATCAACATAAAAGAAGCATCTTTATCTCAGGCTTTCACCACATCCAATGATAAGGGTAAGAATATGTGTTTCTTATGTTGGAGCCCTTATAGAGTCGTTGATTGACTTTACAAGTCATTACTCAATGCCTTGCAAGCTTCTATTGCAAAGAGGACACAAGGACAAGATGAGGATGAGGAGGAAATTTCAAGGATGGGTGCAATTTGGTTACTCAATGTGTTGGAGAGGCAAGCAAAAGAACCCAAGGTTGCCCAAATTAAAGGGTTAATGTTTGTGGATCTGCATATCAATGGGAATAGCACCCATGCTATGGTGGATACAAGGCTTACTTTTAACTTTGCTCACAAAGGGAAGCACATGAATCAACTTGAAGTTGAAAAAGGACCCAAGACGCATGAAATTGATTAATTCCATAGTCCAATCTACAATGTAGGTATCAAAGCAAGTGATTGAGGTCAGCGGGTAGGACATGCAACTTTCACTGTCATTCCGATGAATTATTTCCAAGTGATGGTTGTAATGGAATTCTTACAAGAGGCTAAGGCAGTCTCAATGTCTTTTTTTTCTTTTTTTTTTTGGGGTTCCCTGGCCTGTTAGGTGATATCACCCTTGCATGGTGCAAAGTTGTGGCAAAGAAAGGAGACGATGAAAGTGTGATAACAAGAATTCAATAAACATATATTGCCTATGAAAGTTTGATAATAAGAATTCAATTGCTTTATAGGTTTATCTCCTAACTCTTGCTTACTTTTTCTAACTGCTTTGGCTTACTTTGCGTTTGATGGTTGTGAATTTGCTCTTGTGGTGAACTTGTGGTTTACTTTCAATAGACTAGTTAAGCTTGTGTGCTACTGGTGCGGTACAACCTATCACACAGTGTGAAGTGTTTTGTTACTGGTAGTAACAACTTGGAAGGATTGTTAGATATCAACCATTCTCGTATAGTTTCGACCTAGGCATAGGTGTAATGATGACATTACAAAGATGGTAAAAGTCAATGTACCTTCGTACTGTAGGTTAACCCCGCCACGTTCTTAGATTAGCTACAAGAGTTGGAGTATTACTTCGAGAGGTATGGCATGACTGAGAGAGCTTCCCATAAACTTTCCTTATTTGTTAGAGGAGGCCGATCACAAAGACGTGCAATTAAAGAGGTATCATAGGACTTAGGAGAGTCATTCCCCAATATGGAATCACAGGGAACCTTTAATGGGGTTGTAGGCTCACAGCCTCCATTTGCTCCTATGGCCCCAAAGAACTATTAGAACCCTAATCCTTCAACTCCACAGGCTAATCAAAGTATCGACCAACACCCCTCCACTACTAAGGATAAAAGGTCAACTCCTATCACATCCCAACCACTTAACTTGTACATTGAGGCCTTGAGGGCCATAGCAGCCAAGCATCCTCAACTGTGCCCAAGCCCTAGAGGAAGAAGATGAGGAACTCCGCGAAAACAACAACAATTACTTTAAGACCCACATGACTTTGAGGAGGAGTGTGAGGATGAGATACTAATGCCTCTCTTAATGTAACAAGGTGCGTAGTGGCCACCCAAGCAGACTCAAATCATGGAAACGACCAAGCCAACATCTTCTATGCTAATGTTAAATTTGAAGAACAAAGTTTGTAAGCTTGTCACGAATGGGGGTACCATGGATGTAGTGCCAAAGTTGTCCTTGAAGAGATTGAAACTTAGGCCCTAGCCTCACCCTTATCCATATAGAGTTGCTTGGGTAGATAATACTTCGTTGCCATTTTCTTTTATAGTTATAATATACCTATCCAATAGGCGCATACTTTGCCGGATTTTGTGATTTCTTGCCCATGGAGGTAGCAAGTATCTCACTCAATCATCCTTGGATCTATGGGGTTAATGCCCACTTTGGGTGGGAGACACTTTCATGTTCAAACATTGCTATGGGATAGTAATCTTGCGACTTATTAAGCCTATTGATAAAACCATTGACTCTAGCAGTGGGTTTGGGAGCATGGATTTCGGACCTTATATTAGGATTTGTGTGAATTTGAACAAAACATAGTATAAAACTATATTGTGTTTTGTCCAAATCCACCCAAATCCAAATCCATGCTCCCAAACACTACCTAAAGGCACCTTCTTAGAAAAGTGTTAGATTTCAACTCATAAGAAATTTGAAAAAAAAAAAAAAGGGGGAAAGAGTCAATAGTTTTGTTAGCATTAACACCAAACAGAGAGTCTAAATTCGAGTTTAAAAGCCTCAACCTCTTGAAATTACCCAATTGTTAATTGAATTCGGACCTGTCTCGAATGTCATGTCAATCTCAGGAGAAGTCGTCGGAAGAGTTTCAAATGAAAGGTCAGTCTCAGGAAGAGGCAAAGTTGGTCGACCTCGAGTATACACAAGTCTGGGTTTGAACCAGCCAGGAAGAGATGGTGATTCATCAAAACAAGGTAGAATACTAATCTCAAGCAACGACTCAACATATGTAGGAAAGAAACATTGATTCTCAAAGAAAACAACATTACGAGATATACGAAATTTGTTAGCACAAGAATTATAGCAAACATAACCTTTGTGGGAAATACTATAACCCATAAAGGCACATTTAAAAGATTGAGCAGAGAGTTTATGACGTTCATGATGAGGTAAATGAACAAAGCAAACACATCCAAAAGTATGCAGATTAAGATTTCTAGGATGCTGATGGTACAAACAGTAATAAGGAGAATCAAAATTCAAGACCTGAGAGGGCAGTCTATTAATTAAGTAAATTGCAGTAGACAATGCCTCAACCCATAATTTATACGGGACAGAAGATTCAAGTAATAAGGTGCGGACAACATCCAATAGGTGTCGGTTCTTTTGTTCCGCCACCCCATTTTGCTGAGTATGAGGACAAGAACGCCGAGAGACAATTCCTTTGTGATGTAAGAAATCATGAAACTCGTGGGACATGTACTCTCCACCAGAATCAAACCTCAACATCTTAATACAGGTAGAAAATTGGTTCTCAATATATGTGACAAAGTTCTGAAAAACAGATAGGACCTCAGATTTGGCCCGAAGAAAATAGACCCAAGTATATCGACTGAAATCATCTATGAATGTCACAAAATATTTATATCGAGCATGAGAAATTATAGGGGAAATGCCCCACACATCACTATGCACAATATGAAAGCATTTTGCAGCACAACTACCATGAGAAGGAAACAACAGAGTCTTACTCTTACCAAGTTTGCATACAGAACAATCAAATGACAAGTGTTTAGATATATGTTCTTTATTGCCTAACAAACCAAAATTTAACATACGAGACAACACAATAGAGTTTGGATGGCCCAAACGTTTATGCCATACTTCACTCGGAGTATTAACTGTCATATAAGGCAAAGATAAACTACTAGGAATAGAAAAACGCAGTGGAAAGAGTCTGCAAAATTTAGGCCCCTTCGCGACTATCTACCCCGACACCTGATCCTACACAAGACAACCATCACAAGAAAAATGGAGGGACATCACAATTTTTCTCAACTAACTGCCCAACCTTAATAAGATTACTAGATAGTCCATGGGATGCATAAACATATTTGAATGAAAGATTGATATCTCCTATTCCATTAATAGCTAAATGACTCCCATTAGCTATATGAATTTGCAACGAACCATGATATGGACGAACATTGCACAATGCATCAGATGATTTGGTCATATGATTGGATGCTGTAGAATCAATAAGCCAAGACTTATGTGAAGTATTACCTTGAAGCTCCAAGGCAGAAAAAGCTGACATAATCATTTGCTAGACCATTTCAGAGGTAAGAATAGAGGATCCAACGGCAGACGAAGAAGCTGAGGACATCCCTAGAGCAGAAGAAGTGTTTACTGTAGCCTGATAAGTAGTAGCGTGACGATTTGGAGGCCGAGTGGGACATTCTCTGATAAAGTGGCCTTGTGTCTTACAATAGTTGCACACTTTTTTTGCACACATGATGGCAATATGACCATACACCTTGCAGCCGAAACACTGGACCTTGCGCATATCCTTACCCTTCCCTCTCCCATAGGCTGCATAGGCAACGGGATTTAGGTTAGCATCCTGCTGGAACTTACCCTGTGTGAGAAGGCGCTACTCCTTGCGAAGTAATTCTCCAAAACAAGCATCCAAAGATGGTGAAGGATCCCGGTTCATTAAATTTGAGCAGGTAGCCTCAAATTCAGGACGCAATTTCATCAAAAATTGATCTCTCTTGCTCTGCTCATGAACAGCTTGAACAACAGAGATAGATGCAACAGGTACCTTCGCATAAACCACATCAGAAAAATCTTCCTATAAATTCTAAAAACCAATATTATCCTAGTGATAAACATTCGAAAAGTACTCCCATATAGCCTTCGTAGTCTTATAAGCCCTTAAATTGAGAACAATAATAGGATCAACCGACCCTACAATCCAGGACATCACACGTGCATCTTTGACCTTCTACTTGGCCAACTCCTTAGGATCCGTAGGAGCTGGATCACTACCATCAATCTGGTCCCACAATTTATTTCCCATAACAAATAAATGAAACTGGAATTCCCAGAAGAGTAATTTTTTCCAGTAAAACGCGCCCCAAAGGAATCACTAGAAGACATGATGAAACCCAACAAAAAAATTGAATCACAAAAAAACAAAACCTGATTCATGTGTCAACAACCTTTGATGGAACCTCCAGAAACTTGAATCGGCAAAGATATGCACCAGACACTCTCCTCCATGCTCACCGCACCAACACAAAAACGCACCACAGATCAACACCACCAAAGTTTTGAAACAAACAGAATTAACCGCGCAATCCCAACCCAATAGAAACTGTCGAATAGCAGTTTAACACCCACTGAAAACCCAACAAAAATTGTTGATGGTCAGAAACTGCCGACGACCCAAAAATTTCCGCTACCCATAGAAAAGAACCGAAAAAATTAGAACAACCCTAATTGAGATAAAGATCTGATATCATGTCAATTGGATTGAATGCCTCTCTTTGTGAGGGTTCTCGTATTATATAGCAAATAGAAACATCAGTTACAAGGCTAAAAATCAGCAATTATAGCCATCTAGGAGACTAAATAAGGCAATTACAATCAGCATATTAATTACAGAATATCAACTACAATCAGCCTACCAATCATAGAATATCTACAACAATAATATAAAATCATGCCATAATTAGAGAGACTAACTATGGCACTGTATCTGACCGACAGGAAAGGGGTGAAATGAGTTTTCCTTTCTCTTTATTTTTTCCCATTTATTTTGGTTACCTTCTTCTGGTTCTCTTAGGCTCTATTTGGTGTCATTTCTATTTTTGGTCTTGTACAATAAAGAAACATATGAAAATGTGGTGTTTGTGTACATTGTCAATTTTCTATTTTTGTTGTTAGTTTTTGACTCTTTTTAAGAAAAACTACTATCTAGACTTAATGGTTTTCAGTTGTTTTGACAACCTACTGCTAAAATACTTCAATATCCACAATCAACTTTTGTGAATGAAATCATTCATTTTATGCATAATTTCTAATTAAAATTAAAATTAAAAGACTATATGAGTTTAAATATAATTAGAATAAAAAAATCCATAAATTTTAAAATAATAATAATAATAATAATAATAAATGCCATTTAAATAGTATTCTTTTACTATTTTTCAGTTTTCTTGTACAATAAGATGTTGTTCATGTAAAGTGAGTTCTGAAATATAATAAGTAAAATAACATGTAACAATTTTTTACTTTTATTATAATATTTTTTATCTGTATTCTTTTGTACCTTTTTATCATTGTAATCATATTTTTTAAGTGGAATGGGATTCAAGGAAAAAAAAAAAAAAGGCAATTCTTCACTCAAGTTTTTAACTTGTTTTAAATTTAAAAAAAAATTAACCAAATAGGTTGCTAGTTTTCGGTTTTCAATTTCTAGTTCTAGTTTTTAGTTTTTGTTTCTAGTTTCTATTTTTATAATTTTAGACTATGATACCAAATGGCCTTGGTGCAATGGCAAGTGCCTCCGCCTCGATACGAGTGGTCTCAGGTTCGAGACTTGGGGGTGGCCTCTCCAAAAATGGGGGTAAGGCTTGCCGACATCCACCTATCGCAGACCCCACTCAATGTGGGAGCCTTGTGCACTGGGTACGGCCTTTGATACCAAATGGCCTCTTAATTTTCCATCAGCTAGAACTAGCAATTGCTACTGCATCAATATGTCTAATCACTCAGCTTCAAAAATGGAGATTTTATCTTTGGAGATTCAAACATGATGTTCATTGATTAATATTTGGGAATATATAAATATTTAACCTTTTAAATCCCTTTCGACAGAACAACAACTGATGGCATGTTCATCACCATCTCTATTGCAATTTGAGCTGGCATTTCCAGAGGAAGAGTTTTCATTGGTGACGGCTCCATCCCCCATGAAAGAAAATAAATCATATAAATGAAGAGATTTGCTTTTTTATTTCAAAAATTCAAAGCGATTACTTCCACATTTTCACCTAAGCTCAATAAAAATCAAAGCATCATGGCCCATTTTAAATTATTTCACTCCTAGTTGAACAATAGGGCGATGCACAATAATTTTACTTCTAATTTAAAGCTTCAAGTTCCATGTAGTATCATCCCATTGCACTCTACATACTGTTTTAAGGCCTGTTTGGTTTTTATCTAGCTATCAATTATTAATTTTGCAGAAAGATAACCGCATAATTTCATGATAAGGTGTTTGTGGCAGTGATTACAGGTGCAGTAAATTGTTCCCATGTGAAAGCTATAAGCCTTCACTAGAAGTGGCACACATGATGCATCCATGAGTATTCACTAGAGGTTTTCCCATGATAAAAGTTTAAAAGAGAATTGGAGCTGTAGATGTGATATTATGAGTGGTAAGATATTTTAGGATAAATTATTTAAGTTTTAAAATTAAAATTATAACTCTAAAAGTAATTAAAAACAAAATTTTGAGATTGTTTCTACAGATATATTGGGCAATCAACTCTGAATTTAAGGGTTTCACACCAAAATATCTTCAAGCTTAATTGCACGGACAAAGTCAGGTAAAACATCTAAAATTATTTCAATATCGGACCTTGAACATATAATAGTTAATCCCCAAAACAGACTACGTAATGTACTTTACCTGCTTGGTTTTCCAGAGGCCTCTATTGTGTCAATCTACCTGTATGATTCCTTTTGAAACGTATACTTAGGGGGTCGGTGCAGGGCGTACTATTTCAAAGCGGACTTCCCTAGTATTTAAATATGATTTCTATATCTAATGCAATAATTAAATCGATGACAAGAACAACTGAATATTGCATAAGTTCAAAATTTAAGTCTCAAGCGAAAAACAGCCATGGCCAAAAATGTTGTTTGGGCGTAACAAGAAAAGTTCATGTGATAAAATTTTCATCTATGGACCAAGATTTGAAATTCCAGGTTCAGTATCAATCCAGGCATTTTATCAGCATGAAGATTCATTATTTTAAGAAGTTTCCAAGAAAACAGGAAGTAGCAGAATCAACCATATATTTGAAAACTTGTCAGTATGTCTCCTAATTTACAATTAACCAGCATCTTTAGAGTGATACTTGACAGATTAAAAATATAAAGAAGCAATGTAGGAAACCTGTGTTATCTTTTGAACCAATCACGAAGGTAGAACTTTCTTTGTCGTCTGAATTATTGATGGAGTTTTTTGGAATCCTCGCAAGAGCTGATTTTGTCAGGTCATCACATCCTTGTTCATCATTTTTTGGGTAGTCCTCAGAAGCAAGTTCAAGCTCTGTTACTTCTGCAATCACTTTTGGAACATCTCGTAATAATCTTAACTGTTCTGATGATGTCTGAAGCAGTTGTCTTCTTTCCATGTATTCAAATAGCGTACAACACCACGCATGTCAAGGATCACAATGCCTTTCATTGAAGTAAAATTAGCACTATTGAGGCTGCTAAATACACACACATGTAGTGCCAACAATTAGTATGCAAACAAGGTGGATGAATGCTTAAAAAAAATTATTCTTCCTCCTTTTTTTCTTCATTTTGGGCCCAGGGGAGAGTTCTTCAAAATCCTCAAATGTTATAACTTGTAAGGAGACAAGTTCAAACCAATTGAGAGTGATTCCCTTAATCTAGTAACATGCATGTGGCTGGAATGTCTTTTTATAGAAATGGAACATTATTGGGTGAGAGAGAGAGTACAGGCTAATGGAGGGCAAGCTCTTCTATTTCAAGCTTCTCCTTGTCTCCTTTTTTTTTTTTTTTTTTTCTTACCTAATCTTCATGATGTTCTATCTCTAATATTTTCATTACTCATGAGAGTATCAATTTGTAGAATATTCATTCTGGAAATTTTAATTAGAAATTGGATTTTGGATGCTTCTAGGGACTTTCTTGTAAGTCTTTTTCATTCATTTGTCTCATGCTTCAAATGCTCTTCCTTCGCTCTATTCTTTTCTTGGACTGCAAACGTCCACAGTATTAATATTGATGTTGTTTCAGAGATGGCCAAACAAAGCTCATCATTCTCCACATCTTGATCATTTGCTTCAAGATTATTATGCTTGTAATCATAATGGGGAGACTTCACATCTTCTCTTATTTTTCATTTTTGGGGAATTTGGAATTATTTGTTAAATATTTTGGGGGAAAACAGGCATTGCCCTCAATCTTTGGAAAGTTCTTGTCAACTTTGTTTTAAGGGGTTTGAAACCAAAAAAAAAAAAAAATGAGAGGAAGGCTATCTGAAAGTGTTCTATCTTTGCAGTTATCTGTTGTATTTGTCAGGAGATTCCTTTACCCTTGGCAGCTGGCTTTGTGTAGGGTGGTCTTTCTTGGTTCACTTTCATTCTCTGCCATTGACTCCTTTAGAAGAGTATCTCTGAGTAACTTGTAGTGAGATTGGAGAGCTTTGCTTCATTTGTTCTTTATGTTGCTCATTTTTATTTATTTATTTTTCTCTGTACTTCAGTTTATTTAGAGGATCCTTGTCCTCCATTTTGCATGCTTTCTTTATTGTCTTAATAATTTCTTCTTTTATAAAAAGGTAAAATTTCAACTTAAATGCTAGATTCCCATTTTACCTAAAAGCTTAAGTTGTAAGGTTGTGGGCCAACAATGTATATCTAGTCTTATTCCCCCGCATGTGCAGCCCAATAGCATGTGGAGAGATGAACAAACAATAATTAACACCCATTACATGGAATACAATAATTTTTAAACACCACATAACAAGAACAGGCCACAAGACTAGAACCCAAGACCTTCTGATAACAAGCTCCGTTAGATTACCACTTTACCTAAAAGCTTAAGATATTAGGTTGTGGGCCAACAATGTATATCAAGCCTTTAACATTATACAAGTGCTCCTTCAAACCCTTCCTATCATAGTGATGGATAATTTGAAACTTTCTAGCTGACCCCTTTTTATGCATGTGTGTAAACTTAGATCAAAAAAATATGTTCAGATGCATACTTAAAGCATAGAAACCTGCATATCAGTATGCAGGGCTTCTCTCAACATACATTACTAGTTCCAACTATATCTTCATAAATCACATCATGAAAGGATATTCTCTTCTCCATCCCTTCTCATTTGCTCGATCAATGAGGTTCTGTAAGAGAGCCAGCTCTCTCACAATCCACTGCCACAATTTTGTAAACATGGTGCAAAAGGATCAGAACAATCAAAAGCATCCAAAGAAGTAGGCAACCAACTAATAGTAAAGACATAATACAAAAGGAAGCATTCAAAAGCCATAATACAACATGGTATGTAAATTGTTAGTGCAAATATAAAAAAGTAAATTAAAATAGATATGTTCCTTATGAAATCCATAACAATCTTATTTCAATGTTAAACATTTTTGAATGCTACAGAAACAAAATTATCTTACTTTTCATGATATGTGCAAGATGCAGTGGCTAAAGAGTGAGATTTTTAAGTTTAATGGGCTGTTACTTCCAGAAGTGTCAATTTTGTAGTCTGCAGCTGACGCATGCCAATTTTGGAAAAGTGGCTACAACAATCTGTACTGCAGACCATTCAATGGATTGGAAAATAAACTAGCAGACCTTTTCCAAAAATACCTAATTTCCAGGAGAAACTCTTGGATTAAACCAGATTTAATACAGAAATCACTCCCAAATTTGGACCATCCTGCACATGCAATTGATGTATGTTGGGTTAGCCTTGAGACATTATTTTTTACCCCTTTGAAGGGCTATATCTATAACATGGTAAGGAAGAGAGGCTATGTACACAAATGAGCTATCAACTAAACCTAAAAGTTTAACTGATTAGGCTTTAGACCCCTCCATTTATGTGAGCCATTCTTCCTCCTCACATTTATCTGATATAGATCAATTTACAAGTGAAATACTCAAAAAGATCCCCCTCACTCGTGAGTTTTTAGCCCTCTCCTTGAGCAGAAGCTATCTTAACCATCAGAGCGAGTACAATTTTTTAACAGTAGCTGAAGTGGAACTTAGATTTGGGTCGCATTCCAAGTGCCTTCTGAATTAAACCCATCTCTCATGTCTTGACTCCATTCACATCCACCTATCCAATCTAGATGATCCTTGGTAGCCTCAGCCACACACTTAGTCCTCCAACTATTGGCATTTCTAGAAGAATTAACTCTTATGCCTCCATAACTATTAACTTTGATACCACTTTGTTGTACCATGTAGTGTATTGTGGATGTGCCATATATATACCCGAATAATTAAGCAAATTGACCAAAAAATTAAGCCATTAGGTATTGGCCCATCAATGTATATTAGCCACTCTTCCACCTTAATTTCATCCTATGTGAAACAACTCACAGGTGTAACTCTCAACAAATTATGGACAAATTTACTAGACATGTCCAAAATAAGGTTTCACAGTGCATGCATGTAATGTGCACATGATATTTTCATGATTTATGAAACTAAAGGTGGAGTAAAATCTAAGATGGAATTATGGACAGAAGCTTTAGAATCTAGAGGTTTCAAGTAGAAACAAAAGGGAATATTTGAAATGAATTTACAGTCCTTCAAGGAGGAACAATGAAAAAAATATTAAACTTCGTAAAAGATTCCTATTATGAGTAGATTTCAACACCTTAGATCTATTACATATACTGAAGAAGTTGAAGATGATGTGATACATAGCGTAAAATAGGTTCATTAAAATGGAGAAGTGCTTCAAGCATGTTGTATAATCATAGAATACCTTTTAAAAATAAATTGAAAATTCTATAGAAATACTACAAGACCAACAATGCTCTACAAATCAAAATTTTGGCCCACTAAAGAAAAAGCGCATTGAAAAAGGAAAGGTTGCAAAAATGAGAAGGCTAAGTTAGGCGGGCAACTTAACTATAGAAGATAAAGGAATGAGAGTACGTGTGTAGTAAGCTAGGCATAGCACCTATAGAAGATAATATAACGGAAAGGCATAGAAGATGGTTTGGGCACTTGCAAAGTATACCAGATAGTATCTAGTAAGGGTTTACATTAAAGAGCATGGTCTTAAATTTCCACGAAATTGTTGAAATTTCCGATTTTTGTCAAATTTCGCTAAAATTTCGAGATTTCCGTCTTGCATAATTTCTGTCAAAATCTCAACGAATCATCTGAAATTTATCGAAATCTCGAAATTTTAGCGAAACATGTTGAAATTTTAACTATACAATGAAATTTTGTAGGAATTCAAATGAGAGATTTAAGAGTGAAGTGAAATTTCTCTCTTAATTTATTTTATTTATTTTATCGTAACAAAAGATTATTACAAGTGCTTTTGAAATTATATGAAAAATTAAACTTACAATAACATTTTATTTAACCCTTCATGTCTAAATTATCATTATTTGTATAATAAATAATATTTAAATTATTCATGAATTTAATTTTTATTAACTGAATATGTTTAATGTACATTATCTTACAAATATGTTTGATACACATACTACTATTTTGCAACTTTTCCACCTCATACAAAAGATAGATGTATTTAATTTGTAATATATTAGTACTAAACTTATATTATTATGTTTGTTAACCATTTCTAAACTTTCACAAAGAATTCCATGCTTTACTACTAATTTTGTTATTTTTTCAAATCAAAATCGAAATTGACATCAAAATTGAAATTTTCATCGAAATTTCTGTTCTTTTGGAGCTTCGAAATTTGAGTCAAAATCAAAATTTAAGACCTTGGTTAAGAGACACAAGGAGGGAGAGGGATGACCTCGAAGAACATGGGCTGAGACAATAAAAAAATTTGACAACAATTCTACTTTCTAAGGATATTACCATAGAGTATGCAAAATGGAAGAAGAGGATTCATATACCTGAAACAACTTGGGTAACAAAAGCAGATCTCTGTGTGCCAGAATGGGGAATTCTGAGCTCCTGAAGTATGAATGCTAGAAGCATTCCAAATCACGCATGAATAAACATAGGGATGCTAACTCTGCTTCCTAAAATCTACAATAGAAAATTCTCTAGGGAGAGATAATACATGTGAGATTGACATACTCCTAGATCTCAATCGTTCTCATAAGTATTAATAGTAATACTCATTCTAGCAATCTGAGGTCCTACAGAATTTCGTAGCAATATGCATTTTCCTAAATCCATTTCTCCTTTAGTGATGCAGAACAGCAAAGAGAAATTGAATAAGTGATGCAGAATACTGCCAAGAGAGAGAGAAATTGGAAAAGAAACAAAGGAGATTAGACGGAAGAAAAAGGAGGAAGAAGGAAGAAGAGAAGAGGAAGGAGATACAATGTGGGGAAAAGCAAATGTTCACTGCTCAATTCAAATTCACAAAAAACTACCTCTTACATGGCTTTCACAGTCTATTATAAGAAAGTCTAAATCACAAGAAATTACATATAAATCCTAAAATGAAAGAAATTATGATTAAACCCCCTAAAAAGACATCTACTACAAATGATCCCCTCAAATACACATAGGCCTACCACAAATACTCTTAAAACATTTGGGTTTAGGACCCAACAATCCATTGACTCTATAATTTGAAATTGGGCTCCAAATTGGATCAAAGTGATCCATCCAAATACCAACTTTCCATCCTACATCATCTTGTCTTTAATAGGCCTTAACTGAATGAGATGTTCAAACTTACCTAGACCCGTCAAACAAATCTCGACATACTTAGTTCATTTGACAGCCTTAGACCACTGCATGTAGTTACTTCAATTCAACTTCTCAATTGTAATTCATGTTAATGAAGAGGTAACTAAATTTTTGAGTCATGGTCTCCGTACAAAGAAAAATTAATTATCAACAATGAATGAAAAATTACCAATGCACCAAAAGCCCAATTATTACCAAAAAGGAAGCCTAAGAATCAATGAACATTCAAAAAGGTAGAGACTTATTGCTCTTACCTGCCATGTGTTTTCAAAACCCAAATATGAGCAAACAAGAAAGCATGGATCTCAATTTTCGCACACAATAACGTGGAAAATGGCCTATTAGCATTGTTTATAGAGACAGCCAAACCGTAACCTATCAACTTGGGACAAAACGACACCTGATGGAGCCTCATGCACCATGTCGTATTAAAGCTATTGGCCAATAATCAAGAGCGCGTGAGGCAGTGGCCAACAAAAAATATTACCAGGGCGAGCAGATTAACAAGTTTTAAGGAGGCCTACAACATTGTGCTAGGGAGATAATGACTTTATATGTACTCTCCAAGGATTTATATTGACTATCAAACTACTTGTATTGATGTCTGTATTGTTGTTCTCTTAAATTGAATAAACAAGTAGTTTTTTTCATTGATGTATCTAATTATGATGGATTGTGATCTACTTTGCTGCTATGAATGCTTTTTGTATGAATGCCTATTGCCTATGTGAACTATGGTTGTCTATAATTATACTTTCGTGGCTACCACATGGTTTAAGAGACTTATGTGATGCTTGTGCCTGAAGGCTTGAACATGTAATCATTGGCTAACTCAATTGAGGAGAGCTCTCAACGAGTGTCATGCGGCCCTTATTAAAGTCCATATTTGTGGGTCCGTGATAGTGGGTATCAAATTACGGTGTGCTGGCACCATGAGTGGTAAAACTTAAAAGTCCGCAAAGACAAAAAGACAGAACGCATTGAAGGGTTTAAGGAAAGAGTGACAGAACTGGAAACATTGGAGACGAAGTTCTTAGAACTCCAAGGGTTTGTGGTTAAATTGACAAAAGATAAAGACGTGCCAATAGAGCTTGAGGCCACTAGAGAAACACTAAAGAAATCCTCTATAATGCATCCAAAGTCAAGGAAAGAATTGTGGAACTAAAGAAATACATTCCATGTATAAAATCTCTATAGGAGATGCCAATTGAGCTTGAAGCCTTCCAGAGGAACATCGAGCAATTGGAAGCCTTTGAGAATAGGCTAAAACAAACTAAGGGCGCATTGCCATTTTTAACATCCCAGGGGGAAGAGCCAATAGGGCTTGAGGCCTCCCTCCGAGAACCATGGTCTTAAATTTTCACGAAATTGTCGAAATTTCCGTCGAAATTTTTGATTTCCATCACCTTCGAAATCGAAATGGCAATCGATTTCCGTCTTGCATATTTTCCGTCGAAATCTCAACGATTCATCCGAAATTTATCGAAACCTTGAAATTTTAGCAAAATTGGTCGAAATTTATCGAAACCTCAAGAGTGAAGTGAAATTTCTCTTTTAATTTATTTTATTGAAACAAAAGGTTATCACAAGTGCTTTTGAAATTATATAAAGAAATAAACTTATAGTAATATTTTATTTAACCATTCATGTCTAAATTATCAATATTTGTATAATAGATAATATTTAAATGATTTATGAATTTCATTTGCATTAACTGAATATGTTTAATGTACATTATCTTACAGACATGTTTGATACACATACTATTTTACAATTTTTCCACCTCATACAAAACATAGATGTATTGAATTTGTAATATATTAGTCTTAAAACTTATATTTTTATGTTTGTTAACCATTTCTAAAGTTTCACTCCATGCTTTACTACTAGTTTCCGTTATTTTTTCAAATTGAAATCGAAATCGACATCGAAATCGAAATTTCCATCGAAATTTCCGTACTTTTGGAGCTTCAAAATTTGAGTCGAAATCGAAATTTAAGACCTTGCTGAGAACTAACTAATAATTTTTTTACTTGCTTGCAGAAAATGTCAAGGATTCCATTAGTGCCTTTAAGGAAGATTTGAAGGAAATTAGCTAGTTCCAGAACACAATGGACCAATTCCAGAACAACTTGCAAGAGATGAGTGCCAACTTGAATGTGGTGGTACAAATGTCCCGAAAACCAACATACTATTAAAGGATCTTGAATAAAAGTACTAGAACCCAAATGTTACAATGGTGCCCAAGATGCCAAGGAATTAGACAAACTTCGTTTTGACCCAGAACACTACTTTAAGTGTTCGCGAATCGAACTAGAGGAGGACAGAGTGAACATTGCTACGGTATACCTTTCCAACGGCGCAAAGTTGTGGTGGAGAACCAAATGTGATATCATTCAAAACAATCGGTGCATCATTAATACTTGGGAGGGATTGAAACAAGATTGGCACAATTTTACCACAAAAATATGGAGTACATTGCGTGTTGCAATGTGTATGACCTACAATAAACAGGCTCGATAAGGGGGTTAATATGGGAGCTCATGGCCTTAATGCTCAACACCAAAGATATGTTGAATCTGATAAACTATTTCATTTCCTTCGAGGACTCAAGACATGACCAAAGAATAAGCTACGAAGGTAAGGGGTTTGCAACCTCCCCTCCACCCTCACAGAGGCCGAGCAGCTAGATGATTTCTCAGAAAGTTCTCTGAAGAGTAAAAACCCAACTTTTTCCAATAATGAATGCCCAACAAGGTGAATAAACCTACAAGTAAGGGAAGTGATAAAGGACCAAAAAATTTTGGAAGAGACAGAAGACCCTCAACAACTAGAGAGTCAAGGAGCAAATATATAGCAAGGGGGGAGAACCAACCACCAATTTCTTATTTTCTCTGCATGGGACCTCATCAGGTAGCAAAATATCCTGAACGAAAGGCACTATATGCCTTGAAAGCCTTTGAGAGGGAACAGAAACCCCTAAAACACACCGAGGGTAAAAGCAGGATATTGTGGGGGTCTTAAGGTTTCTGGGAGCATTGGAACATCAAGTAAATACCAACAAATCCTAGGAAAAGGGCCTAATGTATTTGGATCTATTACTAAATGGAAAGAATACCAAGGCCATGATCAAGTGATCAACACAAGCGCCACTCACAACTTTATCACCAATATAAATGCTCAACGGTTGAAAACTATAAGTTGATAAGGACTCAATAAAATTGAAGGTGGTGAATTCAGAAGCTTTGTCCACTATAGGAGTCGCCTGTTAAGGTTGCTTGTCAGATGGGTCTATGGTCGAGAACAATAGACTTCATAGTGCCACCCTGTAACGATTTTGATGTGGTTAGAGGGATACTTATGGAACTTAACACTGACCAAAAAAATTAGGTTTCTATTGGATACAACACAATTTTGTTTTAATTCTATGAAATCTTCTACAACTAATAAAAGTCCTTTTGAGATTATGATAGGTCAACAGCCAACTCTCCCAGACACCCTTGACGCCACATACAACGAAAATTGCCCGACAGTGAACTAGTTTACAAAGAACTAGATGCAGAACATAGAAGTGACTCAACCTCAACTTGAAAAAACCTCAAAGCACATGAAGAAATAGGCGGACAAAGGGTGACGACCACAACAATTTGAAGTTGGGGATTGGGTGCTCGTAAATGTGCCACTAGAAACATTTCAGTTCCTTTGCGGCAAGGAAAAAAAGACTCTTACAATGGTATGAAGGCCCAATCAAAGTGATAGAGAAAGTCGGACATGCATTTTATCAACTTGAACAACCAGAGTGGATGAAGATTCATGGGCGACCAGTCTTGCAAAGTTTCACGTGAGCAACTTAAAACCATTCCATGTTGATGAAGAAGATCCAAGCCAATAGAAGTCAAGGCGATGAACCATTTCCAGAAAGAAGACTACAACTAGAGATGTTGAAGAGATCCTTGTAGACAAACTTGTCTATGAAGAAGATGCCAGCAACAACGATACCTGGTTAAATGGACAAGGTTGGGAGAAGAAGAGAATAGTGGTTAGTGGGAAGAAAACAAAAGACCTCCAACATGTCTTCCAGAAGATTCAAGATTTTCTGAACTCCAAGTAGCGATACCAAAATCAGAGGACTGGAGACTTCTTACAACAAGTTGAAAAGGACGTCGATAAAATGAGTGGGAGAGGATGTTACGGAGTGACAATGTAATGGGGTAATACGGGGGTGGGGGGTGGGGGGGGGGGGGAGATATTGACTTTATATGTACTCTCCAAGGATTTATATTGACTATCAAAATACTTGTGTTGATGCTTGTATTGTTGTTCTTTTAATTGAATAAAACAAGTAGTCATTTTCATAGTTGTATTTCATTATAATAGATTGATTTGTACTTTACTGATCTATGAATGCCCCTTGCCTATGTGAACTATGATTGTCTATAATGATATTTTCATGAATATCATGTGGTTAAAGAGACTTATGTGATACTCGTGTCTGCATGCTTGAATTTGTAATCATTGGCTGACTCGGTTGGGGGATAGCTCTAGACGAGTGCCACACGGCCCTAACACATTGCTTTTTCAAAAAACAAGCTGAGATTGCCAAACCATACTAGCGATTGTTAGTTAAGATTCTAGATACGAGATGCAGTCCTAGGACAAAGGAGAGGCATATGGGCAATGGACAAAGGGTTTTGGTTCAATGGTGAGACTCAATGGTGTGATGACCATACTCTTTAAGCCATGGTAAATTTAAATTTGATAGATATTCATGGATTTTACTTTGTTTCTGTATTGAACAATTCATGCTAACCATTTATTCATTAAGTTATGTTAATTGATATTGGAGATTTCATTCAATATATTAAAGGTATAAGGGGCTTAGAAAGGAAATTATTAGGGTCATACTAAAACACAAATAATATAAGAATTAGGGCAAATTAGGGGAACAAAAACAAAGCAGTGGCATGCTGAAACCAGGTGAAACACCTGACAGCACTTCAGACCAGCAGCAGTCACCTGGCACCATCACCAGACCAGCAGCAGACACCTAACACATAGGTGGCAGCACCACAGGACCCTTGTTGCTTCCAGCTGCTGCTGTCCTGCCATGTTTCCAGCCTAGGAAGGGACATTTAGCAGGCAGCTGGCAGCAAGTAACTACTGTCTTAACCCATTCCAGCAATGCAGAGCAGCAACAACACACAAAATATCGTAAATTCCTGCTGTAAACCCTAGTTCTAGAGAGAGGAAAAGAGAGAAAAGTCTGCAAAAAAGTCAGGAAAAATCAGGAGAAAATACAGGAAACTTAAAAAAAAAAAATTGGAGAAGCTGAAAATCAAGGTAGGTGTTCTTAATTTTCATTTATTCAATTAGGTATTTTGGGCATTCAAAGGGAAAAGGGATGGAATCTTGCATCAAATTGAAAACTAATAAGAAAGGAATTTAAGCTTCTTGTTTCTAATTACTAGATATGGCTGCATGTATGTTCTCCTGGAGTTTTATAGCTGCAAATTTTGTTTTAATTGGGAAATTTACATATGATGGGTACTAACCTTGTAAGGAAAATAGATAATTTGATATGGCATAGCTTGTGTTTGTGCATCTATTGGATTGCTATTATGTGAAATAGCTGGCACTTTATGTGTTGTTTGTGTCTGCAAGATTGTCATATTTGAGCAAGTTCTCCTTTGGGTGAAAGACCCTAAACCTCCGGGGGGGTATTTCCCTTTAAGCAGTGGTTGGCCAAGCTGGAATTTCCCACTTGTTTGAGACATGGTCTTAAATTTCCAAGAAATTGTCAAAATTTCTGTCAAAATTTCTGATTTCCGTCACCCTTGAAATTGAAATGGCAGTCGATTTATGTTAAGGAAATTGCCAAGACCAAGGCAAATTCACCGGAAGCAAACAAATGCAGGAAATCATGTTTGGAATTGGTCAAAACAACTCAAAAGGAATACTCACCAGACACGGGCTGATTTGTAGTGGATTCATATTTCATTTAAGCAATTTGTCTGTAAATCTATGTATATAAATACCCCCTTACAATGCATTGTAAAATATACCAAGAAATACAAGATATACATTCCTCTTCCTCTCTTCTTCGCTTCTTCTCTTCCTCTATGTTATTTCACATTCTGAATTTTTACATATCAGAGTGTGAAATTTCTTTGGGATAAATTCTTTTCTCTTCTCAATTCCTCTCTGTTCTTGCTCAAAAAAATAAGAGTTTTTCTCCTTTCGATTGACCATCAACGTGACTGTCACACGCTGATTGGCATTCATTTTACCCTTCATATATTGGGGTTGCTTCTTTTCTTTCTGTAAGTCGAAGTAGAGGTGTTGTCCTAAACACCTCTACCCAGAAATTTTTCTCTCTCGGTCCTTTTTTCAAACAGGTGAAATACACCATCTGAAATTCACTGTTCGGTGCTATTGAAGAAGAAGATCACGTGACCAACCTGTGATTCTCAAAAAAAAAAAGACTCCTCTGATTCCTCCTTCCCAATGGTTTCCAATGTTGAAAGCACACAAAGTTCTCCACATTTTGATGATCCAAGTCATGCCTTGTATCTCCACAATTTTGAAAATCTGGGTGTTACTTTGGTCTCTCATCCATTGACCGAAACCAATTACACCACGTGGATTCAAACCATGCTCCTTGCACTCAGCTCCAAAAACAAGATCGGCTTCATTGATGGCACCATTCCCAAGCCTTCAAAATCCTCAACTACAGAATACCGCCAGTGGTTACGCTGTAACAATATGGTAAAAGCAAGGTTGATTAATTCTCTTTCAAAGGATATTTCTGCCAGTTTTATTTTTTGTGATCTTGCTCGAGATATTGGGACCGATTTGAAGGACTGCTTCTCACAAGTCAATGGCCCTCGAGTGTATCACCTTGAACAAGAAATTCACAACCTTGTCCAAGGCAATAGATCGATAGCCACCAACTTTACTAAGCTAAAGTTCTTATGGGATGAACTTGCATCACTTCAATCTCATCTATTCGAAGGAGATATAGTTCAATATCAACAGTACTAGCGAACCATGAAGTTCCTCATGGGCCTTAATGAATCGTATGGTGCCATCCGTGCTCAGATCTTGTTGATAGATCCCCTTCCCACACTACAGCTTGGTCCTTCAAGAGGAGGTGGAACATTCAACTTCCTCCACTCATTGACGGCGTTGCATTAGCTGCCAAAGGTATCCTTTCCACTCCAAAAGATGGTAGGCCTTTTCGTAAGACCAAACCAAAATGCACTCACTATCACAAAGAAGGCCACACTATTGATCGCTGCTACTACATCCATGGGTTCCCACCTGGCTCCCGCAAGATTGGATCTAGTCCCAAACCAAGTGCTCACCAAGTCTCTTTCGCTAACAACCAACCATCCACCAGCAATTTCCCTTTCACCAGCAATCAATGCCAACAACTTCTAGCCATGCTCAACCATTCCACTCAAACACCTTCTAAGGCACACCATGTAGGTAATGGTGAGTCATCCTTATCAAGTATACCATCTTGTCTTTCTCCTGAAACTCTTTGGATTCTAGACAGTGGAGTCACAGACCATATGGTGTGTTCTCCCGCTGATTTAACCTGCTTTATCCATGTGCATGGTCGTACCGTACGACTACCAAATGGATCCAATGCTACGGTAACCCACATTGGATCCGTTGTTTTTTCTCCCTCTCTCATTTTAAAAATGTCTTGTGTCCTTTTATTCCACTTCAATCTTATATCCGTTCGCGTGTTATGTCAAACTCCTAATTCTCTAATCATTTTTTCTACTCATATGTGCCTAATTCCAGACCTACGCTCGATGAAGATGATTGAACTAGGAACTGAGCAGGATTGCTTGTATTACTTTACAAAAAAAAATCCTGCGTGTTGTCAAGTGGCTACATCAAATTCCCAAGTTTGGCATCACCAACTCGACCATTTATTCAATAAAATTATGTCTTTACTTTCTAATAATGTTTCTGGCATTTGTTCAAATTTAGAACCATGTTTTATTTTCCCATTGGCTAAACAAACTCACCTCTAATTTCCTTCCAATTCAATTTCTTCTCCTGCGCCTTTCCATTTAATACATGTGGATTTTTTTTTTAGGGGGGGGGGGGGGGGAACCGTATTCCATCTCTCACTGGGGCTCAATTTTTTCTAACCATTGTAGACGACTACACTAGATGTACCTAAGGATATTTAATGCGTCATAAATCAGATACCCGTTTTCTACTCCAATCTTTCATTCGACTCATTGAAAATCAATTTTCAACCACTGTAAAGATTATCCTTAGTGATAATGGGCCAGAATTTGATATTTCCTCCTATTTAGAAAAGGGAATCATTCATCAACCTAGTTGCATCTCTACTCCCCAACAAAATAGAGTAGTGGGACGTAAACATCGTCACCTTTTGAATGTTTCTCGTGCCCTTCTATTTCAAGCCAACATGCCTAAACATTTTTGGGGTAATGCTCTCCTCACAGCATCTTACTTGATAAATAGAACACCTACTCCTATTTTGGGTGGAAAATCTCCTTATGAAAAGTTATACAATACTCCACCTAAATACAATCACCTTCGAGTCTTTGGATGTCTCTGTTATGCCTCCACCCACTTCCACCACCCTTCAAAATTCGATCCTCGAGCCATCCGCTGTGTCTTCCTTGGATATCCATACGAACAAAAAGGTTATCAACTTTATGATCATACAACTCATAACACCTTTGTGTTTCGTGATGTGGTATTCTACGAGGATCAATTTCCATTTAGCCAAACTATTTCTGAGTCGCCCGCTCATGTATTACCTCATCCCATTGACTCTCCAGATCTTCTCTCTAAACCTTCCACCCAAACTCCTCCTTCTCCTATACTTGACTCTACCCATTCTCCCACTCCAACCATCCCAATTCGGCGATGCACACGCCCCATACAACCCCTGCCAACTTGCGGGATTTCCATTCCCAACAAGCACTCCCGTCTCAGCCTGCTCCATCCTCTGACTCGGCATCAGTCCACTCCTCAAGTATTATTTATCCCCTCTCACATTTCCTTTCTTATGATTTTATTTCCCCTGCACACCGTGCCTTCACCACTACCATATCCCTTGCACAAAAGCCCAAGTCCTTCATAAAGGCCATACAGGATCCTTAGTTGTGTGATGCTATGCGTGCTAAGATTGATGCTTTGGAAGCCAACCATACTTGGAGTTTGACTCCTCTTCCACTCAATAAGAAACCCATTGGTTGCAAATGGGTGTACAAAATCAAACACAACCCAGATGGTGTTGTGGAACGTTACAAGGCTTGTCTTGTTACCAAAGGTTACAATCAAAAAGAAGGTATCAACTACTCTAAAACCTTTGCTCCTATTGCCAAAATGGCTACTGCTATCCCCTCTAACATTTCCTTTCTTATGATTATATTTCCCCTGCACACCGTGCCTTCACGACTACCATATCCCTTGCACAAGAGCCCAAGTCCTTCATAAAGGCCATGCAAAATCCTCAGTGGCGTGATGCTATGCGTGCTAAGATTGATGCTTTGGAAGCCAACCATACTTGGACTTCGACACCTCTTCCACCCAATAAGAAACCCATTGGTTGCAAATGGGTGTACAAAATCAAACACAACCCAGATGGTTTTTTGGAACGTTACAAGGATCGTCTTGTTGCCAAAGGCTACAATCAGAAAGAAGGTATCGACTACTTAGAAACCTTTGCTCTCCTATTGCCAAATGGGTTATTGTTCAGACGGTTCTCACCCTTGCTGCTACACAAAATTGGCATCTTCATCAACTCAATGTCAATAATGTCTTCCTGCATGGTGACCTTGATGAAGACGTCTACATGCACCTTCTTCCTGGTTTCGGACAAAAGGGAGAGACCAAAATCTGCAAACTCAACAAGTCCTTATATGGCCTCAAACAAGCATCAAGGCAATGGTATGCCAAGATTTCTTCAACCCTCATTAGTGTCGGATATAAACAGTCTAAAGCATATTATTCTATGTTCGTCCGATTCCACGAAAACAATTTTACCATCGTCTTGGTATATGTAGACGACATCATCTTGGCAAGAAACAACTTGGAACAAATTGATGCACTCAAGAAATACTTGTGAGAATGTTTCAAACTCAATGACCTTGGTACTTTGTAATACTTTTTGGGGATAGAAGTGGCTCACTCAAAAACTAGCATCTCTTTATCACAAAGGAAGTACGCCTTGGAGATACTTGAGGAAACTGGATTTCTAGGTGCTAAACCTAGAAACCTACCCATGGAACCAAATATGGCTCTTAGTGAGATTGATGGAGAACTACTCTCATATCCATCTTCATATCGACGATTGGTTGGGAAACTCATACATTTGACTATCACAAAGCCACTAAGGCATACGCAGTACACATACTGAGTCAATTCATGGACAAACCTCAAACATCTCATTTGGATGTAGCACATCGAGTCTTACGATACCTCAAACAATCACCTAGCCAAGGAATTGTTCTATCAACTTCCAGTGATATTCAAATACATGCATTTTGTGATGCGGACTAGGCTCAATGTAGAGATATTCCGCGATCTATTATTGGGTATTGCATCCTCCTTAAAAATTGCCAATCTTTTGGAAGACCAAAAGGCAAAAAACAATTTCACGATCCTCGGCTGAAGCAGAGTACTGATCTATGGCATCAACTTGTTGTGAAGTCACTTGGTTAAAGCAACTTCTGACGGATCTCAAGATAGCACATCCACAACCAGTCAAGCTATATTGTGACAACAAAGCAGCTATTCATATTGCATCAAACCCAGTATTTCATTAATGAACAAAGCATATAGAGATCGATTGTCATATCATTCGAGAGAAATTCCAAACTCAAGTTATTCAGACTGTCCACATACCCACAAGTCAACAACCCACAGATCTATTTATCAAAGCACTTGGACCAACACAATTCTGCCTCTTACTCAACAAATTGGGTGTCATTAATATCCACTCCAACTTGGGGGGGAGTGTTAAGGAAATTGCCCAGACAAAGGCAAATTCGGCGGAAGCAAATAAATGCAAGAAATCATGCTTGGAATTGGTCAAAACAACTCAAAAGGAATACTCACAAGACACAGGCTGATTTGTAGTGATTCAAATTTGATTTAAGCAATTTTTCTGTAAATCTGTGTATAAATACACCCATACAGTGCACTGTAAAATATACCGAGAAATACAAGATATACATTTTTCTTCCTCTCTTCTTCTCTTCCTCTATGTTATTTCACATTCTGAATTTTTCCGTCTTGCATAATTTTCATAGAAATTTCAACGAATCATCCGAAATTTATTGAAAATCTCAAAATTTTAGCGAAACTTGTCAAAATTTTAACTACACGATGAAATTTCGTCAGAATTCAAATGATAAATTTAGGAGTGAAGTGAAATTTCTATCTTAATTTATTTGATTGAAACAAAAGATTATTACGAGTGCTTTTGAAGGTATATGAAAAAATAAACTTACAATAACATTTTTTTTAACCATTCATGTCTAAATTATTATTATTTGTATTATAAATAATATTTAAATGATTTATGAATTTCATTTGTATTAACTGAATATGTTTAATGTACACTATCTTACAAATATGTTTGATAGATTTACTATTTTACAACTTTTCCACCTCATACAAAACATAGATGTATTTAATTCGTAATATATTAGTCCTAAAACTTATATTATTATGTTTGTTAACGATTTCTAAAGTTTCACAAAGAAGTCCATGCTTTACTACTAATTTCTGTTATTTTTTCAAATCGAAATCGAAATTGACATCGAAATCAAATTTTCCGTCGAAATTTCCATACTTTTGGAGCTTCGAAATTTGTGTCGAAATCAAAATCTAAGACCTTGGTTTGAGATAAAAATTGTAGGTGTTAAAACAGCACTATTATGTTGAAAAAAAGTTGAAATGTGTGTTATTTGAATGTTTTGTGATGGTAATTTTAAATGAAGAGATTGCTTAGAATAAAGAGTGCATTCATGCATATAACTTAGAACTAAGAGTGTTCATGCACAATATGATTATGTGTGCATATAAGAAATCATATCTTAGGATACTGAAGTCCTTATTTGGATAAGGGGGAATTAAAAACGTCTACTAAGCTCATGGTTGCTCACCCTACTCCTTAACAATTTTTTCAGGTTCAATTGGATCGAAGGAAAGCCCCACAATTTGACATGTACTAAAGGTTGGTAGGAAGATGCTAGAGATATAAGCACGTACTTTGTAGATAATAAGCACGTACTTTGTTGGTGTATATTTATTTAGGCTAAAAAGTATGAAAAACGTCGTATGTAAAATAAAACCCAATGTAAAGAGCTTGCCAATGAAAGTAAAACTTTTTTTGTTGCTTCATGAAATATATATATCTCGTGTTTTAATAAATGCCCACTCCTAATTGGCTTCTTACTTCTTACTTGCATTCAAAACAAATTCTTCCCTAGAACTGGTGCCTCCATTGGATTTGAATGGAGTTATAGCCAACCATGTGCCAAAAATAGGGACTTGACATTAGGTTTCAGATCTTTGCTCTTCACCATGTTGAAGAATTCTTAATAATCAAAGAACCTATAGAATCATTAGGTCTTTGAGTGTATTTATAATTGTCGTATTTCTAGATTAGGAAATTCTATTTTTTGAATAAAATCTAAAATTACTATTTCAAATTCTAGTAGTTTCAGTTTCTTGTTTTCTAGCCTAGAGATCAGTTGATTTTATGGTGATTTGATTTGATGATTTTGTGGTGATTTGATTTGCTGATTTTGTGACCTTCCTAATTTGGTGGCCTTCCTCTACTATTTATCTTGTAATCATGTCTCTTGAAATTAAATAAGAATGGGTATTCTTCTTCTAAAATCTCCTTCACCGTATTTGAGCCTCATGCTCTCTTTCTATTTTGTTCTTTCTTCTAATGATGTCGTATAAGTCGGCGATGACCGACGCCCAAAGAAATCTTACCAGCTCTTCTGGTACTTCCGAAACCATTCCGCCCAATCCCACTATTCCTCCCAAGTCTGTATCTGCTGATTACTATTCCCAGAATTCAGCCCTTTATCTCACGGTTATAAAACTCAATGAGCATAAGAAATCATGGTGCGAGCATTGCAAAAAACCATGGCATACAAAGGAGACGTGTTGGAAGCTTCATGGTAAACTAGCAAATTGGAAGCCAAAATCCAAACGTGACAGTCACACCTACCAAGCCACTGCTGAAGAGACTCGGGAGCCTTCTACCAACTCGGATGCAGTCCCTCTTACCAAGGAGCAATTAGAGCACCTGTACAAATTGTTTCAATCTCCAAAACTGTCCTTAACTCCGTCTTGTTCTTTGGTACAGAATGGTAACTCTCTTGCTACTGCATTTTTAGGTGTTACTCCTTATTTTGTTCATTCTTGGATAATTGATTCTGGCGCAACTGATCATATGACTGGTTGCTCCAAATTGTTCTCATCCTATAGTCTGTGTGCAAGCAATAAAAAGGTCAAAATTGCAGATGGTTCACTCTCAATAATTGTCGAGAAAGGAACTATCAAACTCACTTCATTGTTAACTCTCCATGATGTGATCCACATTCCAAATTTGTCTTGCAATTTGTTGTCCATCAGTAAAATTACCTCTGATCATCAATGTCAAGCTAATTTCTACTCTTCTTATTGTGAGTTTCAAGAATTGACCACGGGAGGATGATTGGCAATGCTACGGAAAAAGATGGACTCTATTATTTTGACGATGGACCTAACTCGAGCAGACAATGTCAAAGTACTTGCTTAAATTTTGTTTTTGTTTTCAAAGATAATGATATCATGTTATGGCATTATAGGTTAGGCCATCCTAGTTTTCAATATTTAAAATACTTGTTTCCCAATTTATTTCGGAATAAAAGTCCATCTTCTTTTCGATGTGAAGTTTGTCAGTTTGCTAAACATCATCATGCATTCTTTTCCACCCAACCCTACAAACCAACTAACACCATTTACTGTGATTCATAGTGATATCAAGGGCCCATGTAGAACATCTACGTATTCTAGGAAAAAATGGTTTGTGACCTTTATTGATGATCATACGAGATTAAGTTGGGTTTATTTGATAAAGGAAAATTTTGAAGTGGAAACAATTTTCAAAAAATTTTACACCATGGAACAAACACAATTTCAAAAAAATATTCAAATATTGCGGAGTGATAATGGTCGAGAATATTTCAAAAACATTTTGGGCCAAATTTTTCTTGAAAAAGGAATTGTTCATCAAAGCTCTTGTGTTGACACTCCGCAAAAAAATTGTTTGGCTGAAAGAAAAAAAACAAACACTTATTGGAAGTAGCTCGGGCATTGCTTTTTACCAATCAGGTTCCTAAATATCTTTGGGTTGAAGTCATTCATACTGCTACATATCTCATAAATAGAACGCCTAATAAGGTTTTAAGATTTGAAACACCTTTTGATGTTTCTAATAAGTTTTATCCAACAAATCGGCTGTCCCCTTCTTTACCACTAAAGATATTTCGTTATACCACTTTTGTTCATATTCATAGTCATAATCGAGGAAAACTTGAACCCCGAGCCACAAAATGTGTGTTTGTTGGTCATGCTCCCACTCAAAAAGGGTATAAATGTTTTGAACCCATTTCCAAAAAAAATGTGTGTTACCATGGATATTATTTTCTTTGAATTACATCCCTATTTTACACCTCATCTTCAAGGGGGGAACCAAAACAAAGATTCAGCTGCATTTCATGATTTTTATTTTCCAAACTTAAAGACTCACAAAATGATCCTTCTCCAACTTTGATTATTCGACCTAAAAACCCAAGCTTTATTATACCAGGAGAAAGTGAGTCGAGTTTTTTTGACACTGAAAAGGCATGCCTTCCTACAGTGCCATCTCATGATGTTCATGATCCTATAATGACTAACAAAGGAGAAATAGGAAAAAAAAACACCACAACGTTGGTACCATTTGACATTGTCTACTCGCGACAGAGGACAACTCAAAACAAAGGGTCTTCCAATCCTTTACACTATCTAGAATCCGTAAACCCTCCAGGTAATGTCCTCACCGAGCCTTTACCTCATGTTCAGTCCATTTCATCTTCGAGTTCTGAGTCCTCTAGTTTTGAACTCAAGTATGGTTCCAATCCTGAGTTCGATGATTCTAAACTTCCCATTCCTGTCCGGAAGGGTGTGAGGTCCTGCACCCAACCATTGTCCAATTATGTGTCATATGAAAATATCTCACCTATTTATCGTGCTTTTACCTCACAAGTGTCTTGTATGGAGATTCCCAATACTGTGCATGATGCTCTGAAAGTTCCTAAGTTGAAGGAGGCTGTCTTCGAGGAGATGAAAGCTCTTGAAAAAAATGGCACATGGGAGTTAGTTGATCTACCAAGAAGAAAGACAACTGTAGGGTGCAAATGGGTGTTTACAGTCAAGTATAAATCTAATGCTTCTCTAGAACAGTATAAAACTCGATTGGTAGCCAAGGGATTCACTCAGACCTTGGCATTGATTACGTGGAGACATTCGCCCCAGTCGCAAAGCTAAACTCTGTACTTTTGTCACTTACAGCTAAACGTGACTAGCCTCTGCAACAATTGGACGTAAAAAATGTATTTCTTAATGGAGACCTTGAAGAAGAAGTATACATGGATGCACCTCTAGGATTTGGTGAAAAGTTTGGCACAAAGGTGTGCAAACTGAAGAAGTCCTTATATGGGTTAAAACAATCACCAAGAGCTTGGTTTGAGAAATTCACTCAGTTTGTTAAAAGTCAGGGGAATACTCAAGGACAAGGTGATCATACGATGTTTATAAGACATTCACATGATGGGAAGATAGTGATACTGATTGTGTATGTAGACGATATAATTCTCATTGGAGATGACGTACTTGAGATGAACCGATTGAAGACTTCCCTCTCATCAACATTTGAGATCAAGGACTTAGGATCTCTAAGGAATTTCCTTGGAATGGAGGTTGCTTGGTTGAAGAAACGGATTGTTGTCTCCCAATGGAAGTATGTCCTTGACCTCCTTAAGGAGACTGGGATGAGTGGTTATAGGCCAGCAGACACTCCAAAAGATCCCAATCAGAAACTTGGAGATGACAAGGAAGTTGATCTAGCGAATACAACTTGGTATCAAAAGTTGGTGGGAAAGTTAATTTACCTATCACATACACGGCCCGATATTGCTTTTGCTGTGAGTTTGGTAAGCCAGTTTATGCATTCACCCTACGAGAAACATCTTGAAGCAGTTTATCGAATTCTCATATAATTGAAAAGTACACCAGGCAAGGGTTTACTCTTCCAGAAGACCACACAGCAGAACATAGAGGCATGCACTGATGCAAATTCGACAGGCTCAGTTATTGACAGAAGATCCACATCAGGATACTGTACTTATGTTTGGGGAAATATGGTCACATGGTGAAGCAAGAAACAGAATGTGGTTGCAAGGAGCAATGCCGAAGCAGAATACAGGGCTATGGCTAACGTAGTTTGTGAGACGTTGTGGCTGAAGAGAATTCTTGAAGAGCTGCGGATGCCAGTGAACATGACAATGAAGTTGTATTGTGACAACAAGGCCGCCATAAGTATTGCTCAAAATCTAGTACAACATGATTGCACAAAGCATGTAGAGATTGACAAACACTTCATAAAAGAGAAGATTGACAGTGGTGCTGTTTGCATGCCTTTTATTCGTACTACTCAACCAATAGCCGATATCTTCACCAAAGGACTTTTCAGACCAAGTTTTGAGCTCTTTGTAAGCAAGTTGGGCATGATAGATATCAAAGCTCCAACTTGAGGGGGTGTCGGATTTCTAGATTAGGAAATTCTATTTTTTGAATAAAATCTGAAATTAGTATTTCAGATTCTAGTAGTTTCAATTTCCTGCTTTCTAGCCTAGAGATCTGCTGATTTTGTGGTGATTTGCTTTGCTGATTTTGGGGCCTTCCTTATTTGGTGGACTTCCTCTTCTATTTATCTTGTAATCGTGTCACTTGAAATTAAATAAGAATGGTTATTCTTCTTCTGAAAAATCCTTCAATAATATATCTCAATATACACAAAAAGAACAATAGTATTATCAACACGTAGTGACATGTAACACTTGCGATCCAGTGCTTCACAAGTGGGCTAAACGCATTGAGGTTCAATGATTGCAGAGTTGATCTTTTGGACCTTTCAGTTCATAGATGTGAATCTTGGACCAATGAATGGGGATATTCCTAAAACTCACAAAGAAACAATCATTTTAATCTTCTGGAGATCAAGCAGCAAAATCCCACAAAAGAATCCAAAAGAATAGAACTGGAATCGTTGAAAAGATGTTTTAATTTGTTCGCCCTTACATCAATTAATAAAAAGTTTATTCTGAAATTGAGCTTTTTCTATTTGATATGAAGATATCGTTATTGTTAGATAGAACAAAACAAGAGAAAGAGCTTTCAAGAAACTCGATAACAACAAGGATTCCTACTGTATTTATAATATCCCCATAAATAAAGTCAATAATGCCCTTCAAATGCACAATAACATTTTAACACTCACATAAGCTGGACCAAACATGTCGCAGCTCATATGCTCCAAGCTTGTCACAAATGAACTCAAGCCAGGCAGCACCCAAGGACTTAGTAAACAAGTCAGCAGGTTGGTACTCAAACTTCACATAAGGGGTTTTTATAAGCTTCTGGAAAAGCTTTTACAAACAACAAGAAGCCTTAAGTACCACTTGTTGGGGTCAGCTACATGAATCCTTTTCCACCAATTCATCCAATCAGGAGTAATTTTATAAAGAACTGACAAAATTTTCTTAAATAAAAAGTGATAATCAACTTCAATCTTTGTTTTCTAATGAAAAACTGGATCTGAAACAGGAGTGGCTTCTTGAATATCACACATCAACTCGATAGGTTGGGAAGGCAGAAATCCAAGTTCTTTCAGCATATTCTTTAACCAAATCATTTCACAAGTAATATGAGCCATAGCTCGTAGACAAATTTTGCACTGGAACTTCCAACTACATTTGTTTCTTAGTCCTACAAGATACCAAGATCCACCAACAATTACAGTGGATCTTCTATAAAAAAGGAGACCTTAAATCAACTTGTATCCATATACAAGAGTATGACCATGATCCTAGCCTAAAGGACTGTGACTGGTCGCCTTTTAGGTATATCCAAATGGGGATAGCATCCTATTGAGGCAGTGAATAGTTCAGGGAGAGTCCAGGAATTGATTAACAACAATGTTTGCACAAGAAATATTTGGCCCGGTGCTCATAAGATAATTCAACTTCCCAACTAGTCTTCGTTATCGTCTAGTTTTAGCCAACAATTCGCCCACTTCAACATCAATTCACGGTTAAGATCCATAAGAGTGTGAAGAGGTTTAAACACTACAACCCTATCTCTCCCATCAGATAAAGAACATATGCCCTCTATGACAAAAAGGTTTTCAAACGAGATCTAGCCACCTTAATTTCTAAGTACTACCTTAATGGCCCCAATCTTTAATTTGGACTTTATCCCCCATAATTGATTCAGATGTTGTATGTTGAATATCATCCACATTAACAATCAGTAAAATTTTACCAACATTAGAATAACAATATAGTACAAATTGATCTACCTCACATCTTCAAAGGCCAAAATCAATCACAACTTCACTTGATCTCCCAAACTATATTCTAGGAGACTATTTTAACTATGAAAATACTTATTCATACGTCACACCAACCTTGCCTCCCCTTGAGAAGCCAACTCTGGATGTTAAGCCATGTAAACCTCCTAAACATCACAATTTGAGCAAGCATTCTTAACATCTAGCTGTGTAAGGCAATGAAATGGCAGCAAGAGAGATAATAAATGCATGGGGGCAATTTTGGCTGTTGGTGAGAATGTGCTAGAAGAATCTAAGTCATATGTCTGATTGTAGCCTTTAGCCGCTTATTTAGCCTTCAACATGCTAACAAAACCATACTGGTTTACCTTCACAATACATACCTAAAGAAAAAATAGCAATAAACAAATAACTAGAAAGCTTCAAAGCTCACAAGTATCATTGGCCAGAAATGCATTCTCATCTTCTCCAATTGCACCTCTCAACCAACGTGTGATAAAACTTCATTGACAGACCTTCGAATAGAGATGGATGACAATGAGGTAACAAATTAATAGTATCAAGTAGATAAAGAATCAAAAAGACACAAAGTTTGAGATAGGATGCTAGGTAAAAGTGTGATTACCTTTTCCAACAGGAATAGGGAAGTCTTATGCCACAAAAGACATGTGCAAACAAGGGAACTGAGGGCGCAACATGTAAATGTTGACATTTGCGAATCAAAAATATCCAAATGATGAAAGGAGCTAAGAAAAGGTGAAGAGTCAAAGAACAAAGGGGAGGCAAAGACAGTAACACAGAAGAAACCACTTTACCATCAACCAAGAATCACCAACACAACACAAGGGCAATGGCTCACTACTCAAGCCCAAAACAAGAATGACCAAAGACTCATGAAAACCTATCCATGGACAAGATAACATGATAATGATCTAATAACATGGTATATGGATTAGATAATCAAATGCGATGCTGCTCAAAGTCAAACCCCTCGCTAACAACCCTCGCTACTTCCTTTGTCATCTTCTTTTATTGACAACAATGGAGGTTATCTTCTCAAGTTTTGTCCTAAATTGGAGGCCCTATTCAACTTCACATCCCCTCTTGCTCGAGCAATCATCTTATTCTCCTCATGTCGCGAGCCCTAATTCGAATCCCCTTCCAATCTTTCTCCTAGACGAACTTTATTCTTCTTCTTCTCTTCTTCTCAACCTTTCCCTCGTTGTCATTAGTCACACTCTGGGCCTTCCTCTCTGACTTTTTACTTGACCTTTCTGTACTTTTTGGTGCCTGCTACCTTCCCACTAGTTGACTTTATGATTGGACAAGCTCCTCTTGTTTGAAGCTGGCCTCTGGCTATTCACTAGAAGGCCTTTTTCTCTCATGGACCTTTCACTTCTCGTAGGCTTGGTTCTATTTGTTTACGGTCTTCCTAGACAAGATGTTGAGGGATGAGGAGCAAACTATGGTGGTCGAAAGGAAATCCTTTGACCTAGACTTAGAAGGGAGAAGTTATGATTTCCTTAAAATCACGAAATACCATAGGCGAAGAAGGATCTCTACCTCCATAAAGATGGAAGAATTCATATGGTTCCTTGAATCATGGGAGGAATTCTGAGCTTTGAAAAAAGCCATGCCCCAGGCAATGTCTTGGTTTCATCAAACAAGGAACAAGGATAAAACCCTCACTTTGTAGCTAAACTCAAACAGGTTTGGGAACTACCTTGCCCTTATGAAGACGAACAATGGTGGTTAGAGAACCCTTGCATTTCCAAAGGGGTTTGAATCTAATGGAGGGTGAGGATCTCCTCCTTGGTAGCTAAGTTGGGCTACTGTCTTTTTCCTCCCACAAAGAAAGGTTCAACATCTTTGGTCGTTCAGCAGGTGGAGTAGAAGCCTACCGCCTCCCTCATGGATATGAATCCAATCCTCGTGGATCAACCCCCTTGTGCCCTTGCCCTCATTCTAGTAAGCCTGAGTCAATTACTGAGTGGAGGCGAAGACGAGTAATCTCACGCAATGCTTCGTAAGTGTTATGGGGTAGAAGAGTAGTGCAAAAGACAGATTTTGGATTTCCCTAAGCAGGACCAAAGCCTTTGTCTCATTTGAGGATGCCGAAGTGGGCCTTAACTTGGGCCTTGGAACTACAAATACAAGGATTTTTATTGGTTTTCGAATCTGACTGGACTACTCAAAGCCCAAACCTAACTCTTTTTCTCCCTTTAAGGTACATGATGGTGTCCTTCTAAAACTTCCAAAATGTTAGTCTTCTTTGCAAAGGCTGTCACCCTATAGGACCTCCCCTCATGGGCAGCTACAACTCAAGAGGAGACTGTCTTGGAGTAAGAACGCCCTAATTCTCAAACTGATATTGAAAAACTAGCATTTGTTCTAGCCCATAGAACTAGCTATGACACTTTGCATGTCAATCCCAACTTTGAGGAATTGATTGATAGGCCCAATTTTGATAATCTGAATGAATTGGACTCAGATAGCACCCACTTCAAAGAATTAGGTATCTTTTTGGGTTCTTTGAAAATTGAAATTGGTAAGAAAAACCATAGGTGTGTCTTTCAAAGGTTTTGGGGATAGAGCCTTATAATTGTTTGAGGATATTGAAAGAAAAAGAAGAGAGGAGATGGAAGTAATCATAACAAATCATCAAGCGGTATTAAAAAGTTGAATACCAATAGGGAATTAAAGCGCTTGGAATGCACACTGAACTATGAAAAAACATGAGGATGCTAAGAAATGGCAAAGGCAAGTAGTAGCTGGAACCCTTGTGTTAAATCATGTTGAGGAAAATCATTTCCTAGAACGTGAGGGGTCTTAACAACAAATCCAAGAGGAGTGTAATTAAGTCCTTTCTTAAATATTGGAGGGGTCATGTGGTGTGCTTGCAAGAAACTAAGGTGGTTATAGTGGAGTAGCCCTTGATCAATGACTTAGGGGCCGAGATGATTGTGATTGGATATCCCTTGGAGCAGTAGGCAGCTTAAAGAGTATTTTAGTTTGTGGAAGCTTAGTGTTGTGGAATTGTTGGGCCACTCCATCAACTCCTTCTCAACCTCTTGTTTGTTCAAAAGCATGAACTATAGCTTTCAATGGATTTTCATAGGGATTTACGGCCCAAGTGAAGGACCCTCCAAGTCTCTTTTTTCGAATGATCTCTTTGAGATTAGGACTAGATGGGATGCTCCTTGGATCATTGGAGGTGATTTCAATGTGATTATGCATCCACATAGAAGAAGTGGGGGCAGCCTTTTGGAATTTGGTTCTATTCTATCCTTGACTGGATAGCAGTGAGTTATGGGAAATTCAGTTGGAGGGAACATGTACGCTTGGAAAGGCATCAGGGCCACCGAGGAGAAGCTAAAGGCTTTGAACCTCATCCCTCTCACCATCTTTTGGTGTGCTTAAAAAGAAAGGAATAAGAGAGCCTTCAAAGATTCAAGTACTCCGCTTTAGACTTGCAAAGACCAATGGATTGCTACTGTCTCTAGCTGGCTTAGTGGGAAAATTTTTAATGATCATAATGTAATCCTTGATGTTTGCAACAGTCTACAGAGTGGTTGATGTTTTTTACCATGGGTTGGCATCCCCTTGATGCCGTGCTAATATAATTTTCTATTTACTGATAAAAAAATTGGTATATGGATTAAATCTAAGCAGATTCGACAAACTAGATTTAAAAAGAATCTTAATGGAGCCTTATGCGCTGACGTGTTCATCTGAATCATTGAATGGCAATTGGCGCAAAAGGGTGCATGGGCTGGCAAACAATGATGGATTCCTGTGGTCTGACTAATGGATGAGTTGTGATGGCGTCTACAGTTTCAATTTTGGATACAGAGAAAAGAATATCATATTAGCATCAAGAATGGTTTTTAAGTGATACTGGAAGGTAAAGGCTTTAGGCTCAATATTGGGGCTTAGGTTTGTGATGGAGATGGAAAATCAAAAGAGCAAAAAAGTGGTCTGGGGACATCTTGAGAGTGACGACTTCTAGGGTTTTAGATCTTATGTTGGTGCTTTGATAACACGCTAAGCAGCCACAATACGTAAAGTCTTAAGCTATCAAATTGTGCCCAACCATGTACCTCAAGCTGTCCAATATTGTTAAGCAATTACTAACATTGAAAGCTTATTCTCTAAAGGGGGAGGACCAACGATAAGTATCAAACTTTTCAGCATTACACCTCACATGAAACCCTATTTTGTACATGAAGAAGCAAATAGATGAATTTGAAGGGTGCAACAAACACAAACAAAACGAAGTGCACTATAACGAACATGTGAGGGAAGCACAAATAACAAGACTTCAACCCAGACCTACTAGAACTGGAGCTCTGGTACCATGTTGGAGAGAAAATAGAACAGATAGAAGGGGGGGATTCTGGAACTAGAGAACCTACCAACAATTAAGTCTCCCACTATGCTTAAAATATATCCCATACAAATAAAAATTAATATTGCCACCTTAAGCATGGTACTCAATAACTATGAACAAAAATAACATAATTTTAATAGGCACCAAATCTTAAGGTAGGCTTGCTATAGATGATTTGCTAAGACTTGATATGCATACAAAATGTTGAGCTTAGGTCCTTCAGGCCAACACCAAGGCCGTACCCAATGCACAAGGCTCCCACTTTGAGTGGGGTCTGGGAGAGGTGGATGTCGGCAAGCCTTACCCCCATTTTTGGAGAGGCCGCTCCCAAATCTCAAACCCGAAACCACCCGTACTAAGGATGAGGCACTTGCCATCGCACCAAGGCACAGCCTCTCAGGCCAACACCAAGACTTTAAGAAAATAGATAAATTAACAAGGTGGTAAACACATGTGGTTGTCAGAGTCATTTCATGACATCTACAATGTTCATTTTCCTCTTTTCTTATTATTTTTAAAAAAAAAATCAATTAGACATGTACAAGATTTATGTAAGTGAAGGATTCCGATTTTTGTTATGTTATGAACTCATGAACCATGCATTATTTCTCTAGATGTTTATGACTAGTAAATAATTTGTCGCGTAGCCTCTAAATGATTACAACATATAAATCAATAGCGAGATTAACAAAACAATAGAGAACATAAAATTATTTTCAGACACATTACACCATACAAAATCAGGAACACCTACATGTTTTGTGATATCCTCATGCAAGCTTTGGGCTTTTTGTTGAAGCTCTACCTGTCAAAAGAGCAAGTCTAGTTAAAATGTTGAAATGAATTGTTTCTCCTGTTATTAAAACTATACAAGGATTACTTGATCAATCAAATTGAAACCAATCATACTTCAAAAATAAGTGAAACCACGCTATTCATTCCTTGCTCCATCCCCACCCTCTTTTTATTGGGAAAAAGAAAATACTATATTACATGTTTCTGTTGAAAAATATCTTTGGAAAATGTTGTGTTATTAAATAAACACTGCTATATAATTAACCACCTTTAGATATTAAACAAAAAGAGATCATGAGTGTTAGGCATCAATTCAATTCCATACGACCATGACTTTCCATTGACACTTTTTTAAGTAATTAATGAGTTGAATTATGATGGAATAGTTTGACAGTGAAATCTCCCCACTTACATTGTTGTATGTTTGATCATTTATGAACTACAGTCCATTTTCTATCTAAAGCAAAAGTCTTCCATTATTTCAGTCCTATGGATTGCCACTCCATTCAATAGGACGAAACTATACCTCCTTCGCATGACTCCCCTTACAGAAACCAGTGCAGGGCATTGGCTTTTTTTCCCCTTTTTTTGGGTTATTATTACAACATAAATTCCTTCTGAGGATAGTTGTTCAGAATCCACTAAATAAAATCATCACATTTGTTATTGCAGAAAAATTGGTCCATTATTCAAGAATGCAAGACTCCAATCACCCAGTAAATTTAGACCAACAAGTTATATTGTATAACCTAATAAATTACAATATTATAATAAGTTATGCATTTGTACAAAAGGCCCACCTTTTGCGCCTTTCTAGTCGAGGCTCGAGCATTTTGGGTGTGTGATTATCAAGTTAAATTTGGTTAGAAAATCTTAATTCCATGTTTATATAAAGGATGTAATATGAGTTGATTTCTAAAGCTCTTGAACCTTAACGTTTCCAAAACAATTGAGATAAGAGAATTGCATCTTAGATCTTGAAAATAATTTGAACTTTGTAATGTTTTGGCCATCTCTTGCCATGATTAACATAATGAATTCAAGTTAGCAATTTTTAAGACATTGATTTAAATTAATTGAAGATACAAACTATAGTTTCAGCTTGGTTTTATATTGGTTATCATCACGTTCACAACATTGACTTACAATTTTTCTGATGTCATTATTTAACAAGCCTTTCCTATTGATCATGTATTTTTATGTTCCATGACTGGCCTACTAGTTAGTCTGATTGACTTATTAACCCAGTTTTGTATCATCTCGGTCACTTGACCAGAACAATAGGCACACCAAATTTCAAAGATCAGACACTCTAGTCGAACAGATGCCTTTAAAAAAACATGGTTGATGATAGAGGGTAAAGATAATAAGTCTAAAATACAGGATCAATTAATAACTTGGTACTATTATAGAATTTTTCACTGTTTCAGAGAAGACACTAAATTGTATGAGAAACTCACAACAGTAGGCCTTCTAAGTAATCCATCTTTTACTTTTTGATGTAAATGCTTGCCTTCTTCCTGCAAATAATGTGATACTATTAAATAAGCAATGATGCATTGAGATAATACAACCTATGAGATATAATTGTTTAAACAACCAATAAGTATAATACACAGAGCCTAGCAAAAAAAAAGTATTAATATGCTGAAATAATTTTATGCAGCAAAAAATAATGATGAATTCATAAAAAATCAGGAAAAGCAATAATATTAGAACAGAATCATATATTGTCTTTCAAAAACAGAATGGTAATACTTTGTCATATGGGTAAAATAACCCATCAATGAAATAATGCCACCTAAGCCTCCCATGGTCTCCAATAACTAAATCCATCAGCTCTATAATTAAGAGAGTGAGGAAGTGGTCAAAACCCCATGATCTAGGGCAAGTTTGTTAATTACTCTACAAACAACAAATCACCATGGCATTATACTCGATTTAAAGCCCTCCATGGCTCAAAGGTAAAGGGCCCTCTCTAGAATTCTCAAGAACTTTATATATTTCACATTAAGGGGGCCCGTTTCAAGCATTGAAGAGGTCCCCTGGACTCCATTTCAGGCCTCCCAAGCATTTTTTTTTTTTTGGTTGCAGGTGTACCAGGTGGATGCCGAACAACCATTGGTTCAAGGATCAAGATCTGACCCACAGAAATTTTTGGAACAACAGTTTGGCCCCGTCCATAGCGACAATTCACTACCCAACTTCCCAAAATTAATCCAACTTCCCAAAAATTAATGTTAAAAAGAATACCATCTGCACTAATCCAACTTCCCAAAATTAATGTTAAAAGTGTCTCCATGAGCAAGGACCCTTGCTGAAGTGCGACACGGCAATGGTCAAATCCATGAATGTGAGATACCTCCACGTGAAAGAACCCCATGCACATGTTCCACAAGTAAAAGTGTACAAAAAGTACCAAAAAAATGAAAACTAAACTGAAACTGAATTGTTTAACATTTCATTTTTGGTTTTTGGTTTTGCTTTTCATTTTATAAAAAATAGTTTTTGGTTTCGGTTTTACAAAATGATTGAACCCAAAAAATCAAATAACCGATTAATAAATTCTTATAATTGTATTTTTATGTATTATATTAGTTTATTATATTCTTGAAATTCAATAAATATATATTTAAATTAATAATTTTTAGAAATTAAATGAATGTATATGCTCTTGCATACCTCTTTTCTAGGAGTGGCAAGTCGCAATTATGGAGTACAAGGAATGGGAGGGGTAGCGATTTTATATAGGAATAGGAGGCTCCCGCTTCTTTCTAGTTTTTTATATAGGACAAAGGATGGTGGAAGTGTGAAGCTGCCAGCTGCTTTTGTGTTGGGACTTGGGACCTCTAATCCCACATCAACCAAAAGGAGAAACTGATAAGACATCTCCTCTTATAAATTCCCACCGACTCCCTCACCCTCCTCCCAGCACTGAGCCGGAGAGCCTATGGTCTAAAGAGCATGCGCCGCAATTTAAGGGTTAGCCAATTATCATTTGATTATCATTTCTAGCAATTAAGCTTTAGCCCATTAACAATTGAGATGACCCATTTTAAGGGTTCGAATAAGATTTGGGCTTTGGGATGACCCAATATCATTTGTAGCAATAAGGGTTGGCTGTCGCTTAGCAGTCCAAGCATTTATTCAGGAAAAAAAAAAAAAAAACAAACCGATTAATATAGGTCTGCTGTTTTCAATAAACTGTCGGTGCTCAGTTCGATTTTGGTTCAAGAATTTTAGAATTGCTATGCTTGGTTCAGTTATCAGTTTTGGTCAAAACTAAATCGAATAAATCCATTTAAAACCCTATCCATGAGCATTGATTCCTTGCTTGAGAGTGAATGACCACAGTTAGATCCACGATCACGAGGTTCCTTGACGAAGATCCCATGCATGGTCATTGTCTTGACGTAGAACTTGAATGGAGGCAAAACCAAATTTTTGCACCAAAAAAAATCATCAGATCTTGCTAACAAACCATTTCATTGAAATACAGAGTTTGGCTGACCCATGTACAGCTTGAGTAGAGTGACCTCCCATGCACGCATTGCCTCAACTTGAACTCAAACATCTGAAACTGGTTGTTGCCACGAGAAAGCATCCAGCAAAAGATTGGGTTTCTGAATCGAAACAACAGAATCTGCATATGCCATTTGATTGATTGGGAGAACCGGCGTGAGCTCATAAAAGCCCCAACCACTTGAAAGCTCGGTCAACAGTCCCATCACAGAAAGCTGGACTGAGAGAACCCGCTTGAAGCCAGTCAAAGCCATGAATGCTTAACTTGAGCAATACCCATGGGCAGCAACCCTGAAATGGAGGAAAAAATACATTGAGCTGGAAACATATACTTCTTTCACTCGAGGCAAAAAAAATCGCCTGAGTTTCAGAAGTAGGGGAAGGGAGGCTACATATATGGGTTAAAGTAACCCCCAATGAAACAATGCCAACTAAGCCTCCCATGATCTCAACAAAGCATGTGATTTCCATAGCTAGAGAGTGGGGAACCAGGAAAACCCCATGATCTTGGGGTGGTTTCTCAACTTCCCCACAAACAAGAAACCACCATGCCATGATCCTCTATGTAAAGGCCTCCATGGCCCAAAGGTAGACATTTAAACAAAAACGGGTGTGTACAAGCCAAGGTGGGTTGAGTCAAAATGAATTGGGTCATTAGTGACCCACTTACCTACTTATGACCCTACCCATTTACACATGCTCAACCTCTTAACCATTTAATTTTAAAGCATGCAAAGCTAATTGCTAGATACCAGATGAAACTTGCAGTTTCAAACATTACCATCGCCACATTTCCCTCCAACCTTAAGGTTTATTTTGTTGCGCGATTGAAAAATATCTGAATTATAGTAGTAATTACGTAATTACATATTGTAGTTTTAAATGATAGGTATAGTCAATATAATAACTACGTAACTATATAGCTGTGTACATATCTAAACCATACCTATATAACTACATACATATTTAAACCGAAACAATTATATAATTGCACATATGCATATTAATTAGCTTGGATAACCGAACCAAACCAATTATGTATATACATAATTACATAATTACGTACATATTTAATCCAAACTATCTATAATTACAAAAAAAAAACAAAAATTGTACATTGATTTCTGAATTATAGTATTAATTACGTAATTGCATAATTATATATTTTAGGTTATAATGATAGATGTATTCAATATTATAATTACTTAAATACATAATTACACCCATATCTACTGAACCAATCACAAAATTGAACACGTGAACGTTGATTGGTTCATATAAATGGAACCAAACCAATTAAGTACATGCATAATTGTATACTTATGTACATACTCGGATTGAATTGTCCATAATTACAAAATTATTTACACATATTTTCGAATTATAATATTAATTGCATAATCATATAGCATAATTTCAAATGACATGTATAACCAATGCTATAAATTATAAGAACATAAATACATAATTACAAACATATATAAACCAACTACATACATGCATGCATATTAATTAGTTTGCATAACTAACCAAACCAATTACGTACATACATATTGCATAATTATGTACATATTCAACTTGAATAGTTCATAATTACAAAATTATGTCAATAGCTTTCCAAATTATAGCATTATTTACACAATTATGTAGTTTAATTTCAAATAGTAGGTGTAGTCATTACTATAATTACATATCTGCATAATTATGGACATATCTCAATCAAACCAAACACCAATCATGTAAGTACAAGCATCTATATTAATAGGTTTGGATAACCAAATCAAAACCAACTATGTACATACATAATTAAGTAATTACGTTCATATTTGAATTGAACTATCCATAATTTTAAAATTATATACATATATTTTCGAATTATAGTATTAATGACGTAATTATGTAGTTTAAATTACAAACATATCTAAATGGAACCAATCACATAATAACTATATATATGCATGCATATTAATTGGTTTGGATAAACAAACCAAACCACATAGATAATTGCATAATTACTTATTTATTCAAATTGAATTGTCTATAATTACAAAATTATATGCATTTCTGAATTATAGTATTGATTACGTAATACGCAGTTTAGCTTCAAATAATATTTGCAGTCAATACTATTATTACATACCTACATTTACGGACATGTCTAAATGGAACCAATTATGTAATTATGTACATGCATGTATATTAATTGGTTTGTATAGCCAAACCAAACCAATTAGCGTATATATTTGAATTGTTCATAATTACAAAATTATGTACATAGATTTCCCAATCATAGTATTAATTACGTACTTATGTAGTTTATTTCAAATAATAGGATGCAGTTAATACCATAATTACATACATATATAACCACAAACATACCTAAATCAAAACAATCATGTAATTACGTAAATGCATGCATATTAATTGGATACCCTAATCAAACCAATTGCATACATGCATAATTGCACAGTTATGTATATATTTAAATTGAATTGTTTATAATTAAAAAAATGAATAAAATACAATTTTATTAAAGCAATAAACAAAGTACAAAATAGAGGACAAGGAGTCCTCCCTCTAGATAAAAGATACAAAAAACTGAAAACTACTAAAGGAACTAGGAACAACATCACAAGTATCAATTACAAGAGCATTGCCCTCCAATCTCTCATTAGGTCGGATAGCAACAATTGCCTGAAAAAATCGAAGAGTGCACCCAAAAGGATGCAAAGAAAATCGCTCTATACCAAAGCAACCATGGATAGATTGAGTGTCATTTAAAAATCCTAGCATTCCTCTCAATCCACAAGGTCCAAAGGATGGCGAAGACTGCAAACCAAAGAGCTCTTCCATTTTTATTATTTCCAAAACCCAGAATTTGACTAATAATACATATCCAACCTTTGTTAGGCACAAGAGCTTTATGGGGCCTTCTTCTCTAAAGCAAATCCTATACGTTAATCCTTTCCAAGATCATGGTCCAACCAAAGGCTCAAATCTTTGTAGAGAGCTTAGCCCACCAAAAAAATTTGCTTTAAGGAAAACAGTCGGGGAGGGAGGTTTGAAAAGGTGAGTTAGAAAGGAATGAGAAGTGAATGTACCCAAGGAATCACCCTCCCACACACCACACTCTTCCTCCCTCATGAATGGTAGGAACATGATAGATCAATAAAGAACAAAGGTTAGTGAGCTCTTTGACTTCTCTTTCACTAAGATTCCTAAAGAAATGGAAATCTCAAGAAGGAACCCCCTCAAAAGAAATGAAGGAGCTGATGGGAGCATTATGAAGCAATAAGAGCTTGAATAAACAAGGAAAATTTTTAACTCCAACAAAGACTCCCCACCCACACATCCTCCCAAAAGTGAGCTTTTTTGCCCTTACTCACTTTAAACAAGAGGAAAGAATAGAAAAAGTACCTAGGACACACGTGAGAGGTAATGACATTGCCTTTTGTCTCCACCTGTTCCATTTGATCCCATACTTACTCAATCACCTTATGACATAGGAAGTCAATGCCCAAAGCGCCCTTATATTTTAAGTCTCCTAACCACATCCTAGTTAACTAAATGGTCTCTCCTACCCTCCCTAGAACCTGACCAAAGGAAATCACACATCAACCTCTAGCAATTTAGCTACCTTCAAGGGAGTCCTAAACAAGGAGAGATTAAATAGTTCGAAGCTTGGGTTTTCTCCAAAGAGGAAGACAAAGAAAGGATGGGGCCCTCAAGGGAATCACAACTCTCTATAAAAATGAAATTCTGAAGAACTCTGACCCCATATTGATGCCTACTACCCACTCTTGCACATGTTAATCTTAAGTCCTAAGATTTGGTAAAAAAACTTCAACAACAAAATGACCTTTTGAAATTTAGCAGAATTGTCCTCAAGGAGTAGGGTGTCATTAGCAAACTGGAGGTGAGAATCTTCACTTCCTCCCTTCCTACATGCAAAGCATTAACTCCCCTACCCTAAACATGGAAAAGCATATTACCAAGGGTGTCACCATAAGGTGAACAAGAATAGAGAGAGTGGACCCCTTTATCTACGACCCTAAAACGCTCTCTAAGTTGACCATTGACGATGATAGACATGAGTAAAGCTAAGACATCCCTTGATCCACTTTCTCCATTGGTCCCTAAAGCTTTTTCTACCTAACACCTATCTTAAAAGCCCCAGTTGACCCTATCGTAGGCTTTCTTAAAATCCACTTTAAAGAGACTCCTCTTCCTACCCCTCCTCCTTACATCCTTAGCCACCATTACTGCATCAGGGATTTTCTTATCATGGATGAATGTGAACTGTGCAGGCTAGTTCGCAAGACAAGTCTAAGTTTGTTGGTTATCAGTGACTCTCCCACCCCACCCCACCCCCACAAAAAAAACATCTGACTCCCTAATCAAATCTTTACTTCTTTTACCATTTGCTAGCCTACAAAAGAATGAAGAGTTACAATCACCATCTTTAACCCATTTGAATTTGGTCTTCTGCCTCCAACTCCTTAATTCCTAGAAGATCACCTCTCCTAGCTCATTCTTCAAGGAAACTCTTCTTATCTCCTCACTATCCAATCCTCCTCCTTCCTATCCAAAGAAGCCAAGTCATCCATAAGGCTAGATTGTCTAATTCTAACATCGCAAACACCTCCTTATTCCAAGCTTCCAGCTTCTACTTCAAAAACTCCAACTTTCTCATGAATCTAAAACCTCCCCAACCCCTTCCCATTTCAACTCATCAAGAATCCCTTGCCAAGGACCTAAAAGTCACAAGGTCCAACCACATGCTCAAACCTAAAAGGCGTAAGCCCTCACAACACTTTAATAGATTCCATCAAAATAGGAAAATAGTCAAACATAGTCCTAGGGAGAGTACTTTTAGTAAGGTTCGGAAACTCATCTCCCACTCACTGCAAAATAAGAATCCATCCAATCTACAAGCCACCACACTAACCCCTCCTATAGACCAAGTAAACGAAGCATTCCCCAAACGCAAATCTCTTAAACTGCAATCCATGATAAAAGAGTCAAAGTTCTGTATACTAGTGGTAACTATACCCCCACCCCCTTTTCTTCTCTCTAGGAAATCTCATTGCATTAAAATGACCACCTACAATCCATCTAGAACACAAGAAACCATGAACAAAGTAAATCTCTTCCCAAACAAAAACTTCTAAAATTTGGTCTAGAAGGCCCATACATTCAGGTAACCTACCACTGACCCCTCCCTACTTCAAATAACACTGGGTAAAAAAAAAAAAAAAAAAAAAAGCCCCACTAGTTTATCCACTTAGGAAATATACTGAGAGTCCCACATGACAAGGATACCACCTGAGGCACCACGCAAAGGCAAAAAATCCCAATCCCTACAACGGCCATCCCAATTTCCTGCAGATGCTATCGGTAAGGAGTCCTTCATAGTCTAACGAAATAGGGCTGAAATCCTCTTCTTCATCCTCCGAATCATCTTACTTAAATAGGACAATATGTTTGCCCTTGTTCTAATCAGAGCCTCCCATTCCCATACAAGACCTAATCCTTCTACAAGTTGCCAAGAGTTTCAAAACATCCTCTTTCAAGCTAACTCTGATCGAGGTCGAAGGAGAACTTTCTCCCCTCCCTTGACAAGGTATGTCCAACAGAGTTGGTCTTTTGAGCATCACAAAGAGGCGTCTTAGATTGGCCTTGCGCAAGTGCTTCCTTGTAGGACTAAAACACTTCAAAATGGGTGCCAATTTCTACTCCCTTAGGTTCAATGTTATTGTCCAAAGGTGGCCCATTCCTTGAACTTCTTTCCCATTCAAATTTGAATTTCTTCCTAGTGTACAAAAAACAAGCCCCGTGCGTCTCCTCTAACCTTTCAGTATACACAAAACAGGGTTTCTTTTCATCTTAGGCGGTTTCAGCCAAAAAATACAAATTTTCTAGTGGTTAAATTTGTGGTCTTGCTAATGTTGGTAAACCCATAGTCTAGGCATCTCAATCTATGGTCTCTAGGTTGTTCTTCTTTGCCTTTGAACAATCCTTTTGTTGCTTCCCAAAAATCTTTCCAGCAGGAAGCCTCCTCGCCATCTGAAATGCAAACTAAACCCAGCACCTCTTTGTGAGGTATTTTCTCCAATGAGATGAATCTCTGAAAGCATTTTCCCTTAGTCAAAGCAGCACATATAGTTATGAGCTCTGCGAATTCTTTCCCAATGGTGTGGAGTCTTTGTCAAGAGGAACAAGTGAAGTTCCTGCAACAGCTATCTTCAATCGTCTTCAAAAATGGAGTTTGAAAACTAGCGTCTTCCGATTCTTCTGACGATTTTCCAATCACCCCCTTTTCTCTTCTAAGGAAAATATTTTTTTTAGATATTGTCCACGTGTGCCAGAGATGAGCAGAGGGAAGGTTCAGAAAGAGTAAATGCATTCATTAGCGGCAGATACAAGAATTACAGCTTTTTTTTTTTTTTTTTGGGGGGGGGGGGGGGGGGGGGGGGGGGGGGGGCAAGGTATTAAATAAATAATTTGTTGATAATGTTTTACTACAATATTATCTTAATTTGTAGAATAACCCCGCATCTCGGAGTATGAATTTTGGGACTTCAATTTGGATTTGTGTGGATTTCGACAAAACATAGTATAAAATTGCATTGAGTTTCTACAAAATCAATACAAATTCAAATCCAAATCCCAAAATCCATGTTCACAAACACTAACTAATAGTATTTAATATGCAAATAAAAGTACGATAAAAAATAAAAGTATCTTTAACAGCAATTTAGCCTTTTTTTATAATAAATAAAATTTATTAAGAAAGAGATTGAAAAATCTTATCAAGGATACTAAATCCTCAAAAAAAGAGAAAAAAAAAACAAAATAAAACTCAGAAAAATAAAAAAAAAATAAAGGCAAAAAAAGAAACTAAAAATATCAACCTAGAAATCCCCTCTTTAATCCCTTTCGATCATAGCTCACTGAACACTTTGAATTGCTAGTTCCCTTTGACCTTTCTTCACCTTTGATTTTCCCCATCAAGCCTTGTTGAACAGAAATGGAAACGGGGCCTTGATGAGCCCTTGATGAGCTGTAAAAAGACAGCCTTGATGAGCTGTGGAGAGCCAGCTTTGATGTGCTGGAGTGTTGGTGCTAATACCAGTTCATCTCATTGAAATACCTCATTAACCCTCATTACCATCTTCCATTTATGTCAATCCCCATCCATCTATTTAAATGGAGGTGTGTGTGCGTGAAATGATATGCGAGTGTGAGTGTAATTGAGTTAAGGTGAGAGAGAGAGAGAGAGGGGTGTGAGAAAAATTGAGTTGAGTTGAGAGGAGTGCAGAAGCCGCCTCCTCCTCCTCTTGTATTTTCTCCCAGTCTTAGTGAAGTTCAGTGTGCTCCGTGGACGTAGGTTAGTTTAGACTGAACCACGTTAAATCTTGGTGTTTATTTTGCTTGTTTATTTTTGGTGTTCATTTTTCTTGTTTATTTTTTGCTTGTGGTGTGATTGTTGCTTCTAGATCCCCAAAAATTGATATGAGCAAAACAGCCAAATCGGAGCAAAACCGCCAGATCAGAGCCTCTGCACAGTATCTCAAAATCAAGTTTTGAGCACACCAGCATGTTCCTCTCGACGAGACGAAACCAATGGTGCAAACCGGAGCTCGAACAGAGGTCTCATTAGCCCACATGCGCCCACACGTGCTTCCAAGAGTCCGCAGCATCTTCACGCGCCCTCACCCACCCTTAGGCACCGATCAGCTTACGACATGCGCTGCAGTCGTGACGTCAGCATCCCGTCGGCTCCTTGTCAGCGTATGTGTCAGCGCCTCGTCCGCAGCTACGTCAGCACCTCATCAGCGTACATGTCAACGCTTCGTCAACACCACATGTCATCCAGTCAGCTGCCACGTCAGCAAGTTGGACACACCATAACACGTCAGCAGTTGAAACCCACTTTGCCATGTCATCATCTAGGCCCCACTTGCCACATCAGCAACCACGTTAGCAATAACAGCATCAGCATATTCCGTTAAAAAGGAGTATATTCTGTTAAGTGTAACGGAGTTTGACCAAAAAGTTTGACCAGGCTTTTCAGAGCCATTTTAGGTTCGTTTTTCAAACAAGTTGAACCATTTCTAAGGTTTTCAGCCATTCCAGATCCTACCGTGCTATCTGTTTGAGCTGGTTCCATCTCTAGATAGGCAAATCGAGATGTCAAACGAAAAGAGCTCAATGATTGAGATGTTTGACGGCACCAATTTTGGTTTCTGGAAGATACAGATCAAGAACTACTGGTTTGGTAAGGAATTGCACTTACCATTGAAGGGAAAGCCAAAATCCATGAAGGAGGATGAGTGGGAGTTGCTTGATCGGAAAGCTTTTGGAGCTATCAGGATGACGCTGGCAAATTCTATTGCCTTCAACATCAAGCACATGATGACCACCAAATCACTTATGGATGCGCTTTCCAACATGTACGAGCAGCCATCGGCGGCCAACAAGGTACACTTAATGAAAAAGTTATTTACCATGCACATGCCCGCAGGTGAAAGTTTTAGCAAACATCTAAACAATTTCAACAAGCTGTCAGATCAACTCGCCTCAATTGAAATCACGTTTGACAATGAAATCTATGTCTTACTAATTCTTAGTCAGTTTCTTAAGAGTTGAAAAGATATTGTTACTACAATCAGTAGCTTCGCAGGAAAATCAAAGCTGAATTATGACAAGGTCATTAGCATGATTTTGACCGAAGAGATCAAGATGCAGTCAAACAATGCTTCCACTTCAAGTTCAGCCTTATACGTGGAAAGCCAGGGGAAAGATTCATGAACGATCAAACAATTGCGGCAGATCTAGGACTAGGCGGTCCAGATCTAGAAATCCCAGAGGTTCCCAGGGCATAAAAAACATTGAGTGTTGGAACTGTGGAAAGATCGGGCATTACAGAAATAAGTGCAAAGGTCCAAGGGAAGAATATGAGACAAAGACAAAAGCAAATGTCACTTTAGAAAGAGGTGATATATTGATATGCTCTTTGGAGAGCAAGAAGGAGTCTTGGGTCTTAGACTCTAGAGTCTCATTTCATGCCACTTGTAGTAGAAATTGCCTAAAGGAGTATACACCAGGTGACTTCGATAAGGTATACCTTGACAATGATCAACCCTGCGACATAGCCAGCAAAAGAATTGTGAAGATCAAGATGAACGAGTACGTATGGAAGCTAAAGGATGTCAGATATATTCCAGACCAGAGAGAGAACTTGATCTCAGTTGGACAACTAGTAGATAAGGGATACACCACAACATTCATTGGCGATGAATTGAAGATTTCAAAGGGTGCACTGATGATTGCACGAGGTAAGAAAAGTGGAACACTTTGTGACCTCTAATACCTGCATGTCTATTTCAGTTGCTAGAGGAAATGACGATAGCAACATTTGGCACCAACGACTCGGTCACATAAGCGAGAAGGGACTCAAAGTAATGCACTCGAAGGGAAAATTGAGTGATCTACGGTCAGTAGAGATATATGTGAGGATTGCACACTCAGGAAACAGAACAGGGTCAGTTTCCAAACATATACTTGTACCCCAAAGAAGGAGAGACTTGAACTAGTCCATTCAGATGTATGGAGACTGACGACCATCTCATTCACAGGCAGAAGGAATTACTTCGTGACATTTATTGATGATCATTCCCGGAAGGTATGGGTTTACTTTCTGAAATATAAATCAGTTGTCTTTGATGCTTTCAAGATTTGGAAAGCAATGGTTGAAAATGAAATTAGTTTAAAAATCAAGAAACTGAGAACCGAAAATTGTGGAGAGTATGAAGACACCAGGTTCAAGAAATTCTACTATGAGCACGGTATCAGGATGGAAAGAACTGTGCCAGATACGCCCCAACACAACGGTGTAGCTGAGCGGATGAACCGATCGCTGACTAAAAGAGCCAGAAGCATGCATATGCAGTCAAACTTACCAAAGCAATTCTAGGCAAAAGCAGTCAACACAGCAGCATATTTGATTAATAGGAGTCCATCAGTACCATTGGACCACAGACTACCAGAAAAAGTATGGAGCGGACAAGAGGTGAGACTTTCACATTTGAAAGTTTTTGGTTCTATTGCATATGTGCATGTTAGTGATCATGTCAGAAACAAGCTTGATCCAAAGTCCCGGAAATGCATCTTCGTTGGCTACAGTGAAGATGAGTATTGGTATTGCATTTGGAGTCATGAAAACAAGAAGGTAATCAGAAGTAGAGATGTGATCTTCAATGAAAAAGTGATGTACAAAGACAAACACACAACAAAACCCACGGAACCAATTCAGAATGAAACAAACTATGTAGACTTGGATGATGTCGTAGAAGGTGTTGGGACACAACAAAAAAACACCGAGAATCCTCAGGCGGAGGAGACACAATAGCAAAATGCCGAGAATCCTCAGGAAAAGGAACTTGTGGAGCAGATCGTCACACCACCGCCTCCTACTCCAGCTCCGAAGCTTAGGAGATCTTCTTGGCCCCATGTACCAAATAAGAGGTATATGAATTATTTACTTCTTACAGATGGAGGAGAACCTGAATGTTATGATGAAGCATGTCAGGCAGGAGATTCGAGCAAGTAGGAGCTTGCAATGGACAAGATGAAGTCCCTCACCTCCAACAAAACGTGGAAACTAGCTAAGTTGCCCAAATGTAAGAACGCTCTTCAGAACAAGTGGATGTACAAGTTCAAGGAGGAGCATAATGGCTCCAAGAGGTACAAAGCCTGGTTGGTAGTCAAAGGCTTCGAGCAAAAATTTGACAACTTTGTGCGCAGGAAAGATTTTCATAACTACAATGCCGACCACTGTTGCTACTTCAAGGATTATGAGTCTAGCTATATAATTCTATTGCTATATGTCAATGACATGCTAGTTGTAGGACCAGATATAGAAGAGATCAGAAAACTAAAGCAGCAATTGTCACAGGAGTTTGACATGAAGGACTTGGGTTCAGCAAAGCAGATGCTTGGGATGCGAATCTCCAGAGATAAGCAATAAGGAACACTGCAGTTATCTCAGTCGGAGTATATTTTTTATGTTTTACGGAGATTCAACAGAATCAGCGCTAGAGCAGAAAATACACGATTAGCCAGTCACTTCTGTCTCTCCAAGGATCAGGCTCCCCAGACAGATGAAGAGAAGGATTTCATGGCTAAGGTACCTTACGCCTCAGCCATTGAAAGTCTCATGTATGCCATGGTTTGTACCAGACCAGACATTGGTCAAGCAGTGGGAGCTGTCAGCAAGTTCATGTCAAATCCAGGGAAGACTCACTAGGAAGCAATGAAGTGGATCTTGAGATACCTACATAGTACTATTGCTAAGTGTCTATGTTTTAGCAAAGGAGACTTGAAAATTCAAGGGTATGTTGATGCCGATTTTGCTGGTGAAATTGATCGCCGCAAAAACATCACCAGATATATGTTCACTATTGGCACAATAGCTATTAGATAGATGTCATAGATACAAAAGATTGTTGTCCTATCCACGTACTCAGCAGTGATAGAAGCCAGCAAAGAAATGATTTGGCTTCAAGGTTTGTTGACAAATTTTGGAATAAAGCAGGTGAGAAATGTTTTGCACAGCAACAATCAGAGTGTGATACATCTTGCAAAGAACTCTGCATTTCATTCCATAACCAAATACATTGGACTACGTTATCACTTCGTCAGATCTCTATTAGAGGACGGAGTGCTGACACTTGAAAAAATCCAAGGTAGCAAGAATCCAGCAGATATGTTGACAAAGGTGGTGACTACAGAGAAGTTGAACTTGTGCTCAACTTCAGTTGGTCTTCATGCTTGAAGACATATTTGAGCACATCATTTACCTATATATTGGTTGAGATGGTGTCTCTGTCTCCAGGTAGGAGATTGTTGAGCTAAAATGGAAACAAAACCTTGATAAGCCCTTGATAAGCTGCAGAAAGACAGCCTTGATGAGCTGTGAGAGCCAACTTTGATGTGCTGGAGTGTCGGTGCTAATCCCAGCTCATCTCATTAAAATACCTCATTAAACTCATTACCATCTTCCATTTATGTCAATCCTCATCCATCTATATAAATGGAGGTGTGTGTGTGTGTGTGAAATGATATGTGAGTGTGAGTGTAATTGAGTTGAAGGTGAGAAAGAGAGAAAGAGGTGTGAGAAAAAGTGAGTTGAGTTGAGTGGAGTGCAGGAGCCTCCTCCTCCTCTTGTATTTTCGCCCAGTCTTAGTGAAGTTTGATGTGCTCTGTGGACGTAGGTCAGTTTGGACCAAACCACATTAATTCTTGGTGTTCATTTTGCTTGTTTATTTTTGCTTGTGGTGTGATTGTTGCTTCTAAATCCCCAACAAGCCTAACTTCATTTCCTTCTTGATTAGACAAGTTAAGCCCCAAATCATCCAACAAACACTAAGTTTCAATGTCTTTCCTAGATATTTCTTGGACTAGAATAGGTAGAATTCCATCCTTAACCTTTTGTTCAACTTTTTTAACCTCATCGTCAAACATATTAAATCCCTCTAAGCCTTCTAAAGGAGGAGGTGACACATAAGATAAATACCCTAGGCGATAGATAGAAGAATCAAAGGAATACAAATAGTCATCCCGAATATGATCCAAAAGTAAACTTTTTTTTTTTGCATTCAAAATCACTACTCCATACACTATCTTCATCTATAACATCTCCTCATCTCTTACACTATCCTCATCTATAACATCTCCTCATCTCTTACTATCCTTGCACCATTTGACCTTCTCACCAATTGGTTCCTCCATAATACTTAGAACACCTTTGGAATTTCTCTTAATAATTTGATGTGTTTTCTCACCTGACAAATCTCTCATATCTCCATTAAGTTTCCTCCCATTAACACCAATTTGCTCTTCCTTATGATAGGCGTAAACCTTTCCACTTTTCAAATTATCCGAACTAACTCCCGTATCATCAAGATTTCCAATCGACCCAAACATGAAGTCCTAGTTTTCAAACTCGCAAAAATTAAGATTCTTAGAGTCAAAATCCCCCCTTTCATCCCTGAAGCTTTCCTTATTATCATTCTTCTCCTGCCAAGGAGAAGCACCTTGATTTCCTACTTCCACTACCTGATCTTTGATGTTACCAAAACATCCCGCTTGATGGGGGCCAAGAATATTGTTTGGAGGGGAGCACAACTTAGGATTATCATTTTGTGCCTCATTAAAAGATGACCGCTGATCATCTTGCTTCTACTCTAAAAAACTCTTACCTCTCGTAGCATCCCCATGTTTGGGCTAAAGGACTTCCTTTTGGTTTGGGAGGATAAGGACTTATGGGCTTGCTCATGTAATTAACCCGTCTGCATTTTATCACTGCCCAAGCCCAATGTTTCATCATAAGGCATAATGACAACTATATGTCACTTACCCAATCACCCTACATTTGGGAGTATGGATTTCAAGGTTTGAATTTGTATTTGAATTTGTGTGGATTTAGAAATGCAATACAAAATTGTATTCAATTTATTCCAAACCCACACACAAATCCAAGTTCAAACTCTGAAATCCATATTCTCATACACTACCTTAAGGTTCTAAGGCTAAGGATATAATTCACAATTTCACATCATTATATGAAAAAGAAAAACTATGAATAATCGATCTACCACAAATTCACAATGGATAGTAGTACATCATGTCTACATGTTTTCAAATTATAAATAAACATGCATATTATTATATATATACTATAATGTAATAACATTATGTGCAAGAAGTAAAAATAAAATAACAAAAGGGGGGTTGCTCATGGAAGGTGGGGGTCAATGGCAGCAACTTCACTAAGGGTTAAAAACAAAGTTTGTTGGAAACTTGTGCGGAGGCTGCCCCTCCAGCCTCATCCCCCTCCCTACATCGGCCACTGCATTTTGTGTATGAAACGAAGGTTCAATTAAGGGGATCTATGCTAGAGGAGAGTTAGTGAAGGATCTTGGGTAAGATTTAGGGTCACTATGAGTCGGTGAAAGGGCAAAGGGAAACAAGGGGAGGAGACGAAGGATTTTGAGTGAGAATTAGGGTTTTTGCGAGTACCTAGGAGACAAGTGAAGGTTTTTTACAAATAGGCGAGAGGACAAAGGGAAACGAGTGGAAAAGGGGAGGTTTGTGTGGATAACCTTGGAGAAGTTTAGTTCAGAGATTGAGGAGTGAGCTGTCATGGTCGCAAGCTTGGTGGAGGGAGGCGGACGAAGTCAAAGAAGAGAACCATCGCAAGAGTAGTGTGTTTGATTTCATTGGTGTTAGAGCAGCGTCGATTGATACAAATGTATATTATCATCAAGAAACATCAAATTGAAATCACATTATGTTTCCTTAGAATTGTTATTTATATATCACTTCAAAAAAGTTGATGTTCAATGATAATATAAACGAGAGCTTACTATAATTAATTGTAGTATAAATTACGTAATTGTGTAGTTTAATTTCAAATAATAGGTGTAGTCAACACTATAATTACATAACACCACAATTACGGACATATCTGAATCAAACCAATTATATACATGCATATTAATTGGTTTAGATAGCAAATCAAACCAATTGTATAGATAAATAATTATATAATAATATAAATATTCAAATCAAACTATCCACAATTAAGTAATTACGTACAAAAAAATCAAAATTATAATATTAATTATGTAATTATAGTATAGTTTTAAATGAATTTCATTGAATTGATTAACATTATGCTTAACTAAGTTTGAAATTTAAATGGGCTGATGAGTTAAGTGGGTACACCTATTTTCACCCATTTAATTTTTGGGTCTAAATGCGTCACACATTTATGATCCACAAAATTATACAGATGTACCCAACCCATTCATTTAGGGTGGATATGGTGGATTAATGGGTATGGGTCATAATTGCCATCACTACACAAAGGTATGGTGCACTTTGCAATGAAGTCAACCTGAGACTTGACAGCCTGTCACATGATTTTGAAACTCAGACCAGACCCTCTATTCTAAGTTTCAAACCAGGTTCACATAGGGTAGAGAACTGGATTTAAAGTGACTTGGGATCAAAAAAGCCAAAACCAGGCAACTAAACCTATGATGGACCTGGATAGGTTGACTTGGAATCTTTAACAAAAAAATGTGGAGAGGAGCTGCTGAGAGGATTCAAACCCCAACCTGGAGATACATGGAGAGGAGGCTTACCGGTCACCCGTCCAAGAGTTTAATATTCTAATTGAGGGAGTAACAAATATACACCGCATACACTGCATATAAACAAAACCCAATAAACACATATGAACTACTCAACCCCAATAACTCGTCTATTCTTAAATAATTTCTCATTGAATAAAATATTTTTTCCTCACAACAATTTAATATTTGTATATATGCTAATAATTATAATAAGTTTCAAGAATCCTTTAGAATTAATCAAGAAAATAAAACAAAAAACTTTCCTAGGAGCCAACATTAGTTATTTTTTGTTCTAATTAATTAATAGGAAATTATAATCAGCATCTTTGTTATTGTTACTACTTAGTGTAGTTATTTACTATTCCTGCTGTGTTAGTAATGATGAGTTAGTGCATGATTTAGTTAGGTCAACTGCATTCCCTATTAGATCCACATCCAGAAAAGAAATCACCAGGGAAGTCATCACCAAAAATCTTCTCGCTTTGCTGTTTAGCTTACAGTTTTCGTGCTGAAGCTTTCTGAGTTAAGACAACATCACCTCTCATTGGGCCTCCAAAAATGATGTTGATGATGCTCATTAAGTTTTGGCAGTCCAGGCTCCAACTCTCCTCCACTTATTGCCCTGCATGTCATGCAACCATGAATCTTCCATGTGTCTCTTTCTGGATTAGGGACTCAATGGCTTTCTTCTAGGGTGGCAGTTCTCCGTATCATGGTCATCATCCCCATGAAATGAGCAAGCTTTTTTCAAGTGTTGTCAGTCCTCCATCTCACAGTCATTATCTCCATGAGTGGCCAATCTCAGACTGACCCAAACATTCCTATATGGGCTCCAGCAGGCAGAGTCCTCAATCTGCATGCCCCTAGATGTGTTCAAGGAAGTATAGTTCTCAAATATTTTCTGGGGTTAACGGGAACTGCATCTCTGGTCCTTTGGTGTCCTTCTACTTTTCCTTTGAAGGCTTAGATGGCCTCTTCCATCCTATGACTCCTGTCCTTCCTTTTCTTGTCTTTCTTCTGCATTTGTATTCCTCTGGGATTGCGTTGACTCCTCTACATTGTTGCACATCTCTATATGCTGCAAGTACTAAAGCAGTGACTTTGGGAGCTTCCAGAAATTCTCGGAAAGGGAGAACTGAAGCTAGAAGCCTTAGCCCTTTAGCCCATACTTTAGGACTGTGCCTACTACATTGTGGCCCAAGTTTGCTTCTGCATTGAAGCATTTTACATACTCCCAGACAACTCTCCAAGCTCTTGCTTTTTCTATATAAGATTGATGGAGATCTTGTGAGACCTCCTTCCACTGATAAGGAAGCTAACAAAAAGAAAACTAAACTATTTAAAAGGAATTGAAAGAGCCTCATTTAGAGCACCAACTTCAAGCTGATTTATTCAGCATTGCTATAGATGCTCCGCACATAATAGTATCTGAGGCCTCATGAAGAACCATCTGGGCTTTGAATGCCTCCAAAGGATCTACTTGGCCTGCCATCCCATGAGTCTATGACTCAATTCAGGGCACTTCGCCTAAACGATTTTCTTTATAAATGAAGGCTTGTTCTGACCCAAATCATCCTCCATGGCAATTTCTTCATCAGATCCCAGAACAGCATGGATTTTTCTGAGGATTGATTTGTTTGCAAGAACTTTACTTCTATCAAGACAAAAGCACATCTATGTTCTAAGCTAGATTCCTGATTTCTTTCTACATCACATTGAAAGGCTTAACAGGAATAGTAGCACATCATGATTAATCTTGAGTGCGATTTGACGGTGGGCTCGCCCAAGCACAAAAAGGCTGAGCTGTGATCTTCCTCCTCATGAAGCTAAGCATTGTGATTAAGAGTTTTTCTGTGGCAGGAGCATGAAGGAACTATTTTTGTTCCTTCCCACATATGGTAGCAATCTCTTGACGCAAATTCGGGTGTTGATATCTGAACTTGTGTGTGCTTGAGTGCTGATGACTGCAAAACGAAGGCTGAAAGAGTGACCCAAGGAAATGGCTACAAAAGAATTCATCAACCCTTAACTCATAGTTCTTAGGAAGGGGAAGGTAGACAAGGTGATGATGTGCTACTCTCTTAGGAAGACCTTATGAGCAATAAATGCATGTTCCTGGTGATATAGTCATGAGTTAGCAGGGCAGATCATGGAGGTTGGGGGAATTGAGTTTGGCCTCGCAGGCCAGACAAATTCCCATGTTGAAAATGTGCCTCTCCTGCATTTCTGGACATGGGCAGAGCTATCCCCCAAGTCTTATTGGTCTGTGTGGCCTTCTCTTCCAGACTGACCAGGATATCTCATAAGAATAATAATAATAATATTAATAATAATAGATTCTATTGAGATAAACATGATAATATGATTTAGTCTTTGATTGTGCTGGCTGCTAACACCAGCAGTTGTAGTGTACCCTTCTATTACGAAGTGCAGCCCCATGATACAGCTGACACCAAGTAGATTTCTAGGTCTAACATGTGATAATAAGAGTTGAACAAGAAAGAAATAGAGAAAACAAGAGAATTAGATGGATGTGAGAGCAATATGGTTCTCTCCCTACTATTAGAAGGACTTACTAAAAAATTAGAATTTTGATCCTGGGAAAAGAGAGAATGCACTCATGGCATAAAACAACATAGCCCATCAACACTGTACAAGATCATTCTTTTTTTTCCCCTTTTTTTGATAGAATGCAAATGATAATTGCTACAAAACAAACATGCCCAAATTTAACAAATCCAAGCATTCAATTTCTTTTTTTAAAACAATAACTAACTGTTGTTTCTAAACAAATTCAACACATTCTATTACAAACTTCAAAATGTTTTACTCCATACCAGGTACACAAATGCACAAGATCTGTTATTTGATTGCATCACAGAATATCTAGTGCCATACTTTGGATAAATTCAACAGAGACTGGAAATTTACAATGAAATCTTAAGGTCGAATTATATCAACAACTAGGCCGAATTACATCTGTTAGATTACCAATTTACCTTGAAGCTTAAGCTGTTAGGTTGTGGGTGAACAATGTATATCAAGCTTTAACACTTCCCCCGCACATGCAGCCCGACAGCACATGGAAAGATAACCACATGATAGATAACGCCCACTAGGGAATACAATATTTTTTTTATTTAAATGCAGGCAATGAGACTAGAACCCAGGACCTCCTGGTAACCAGCACTGACCACTTTACCTAAAATCTTAAGCTGTTACAATGTATATCAAGCTTTAACAACATCAAATGTTCAATAAGAGCAAATTATACATAGAAATAATATAGGAATAATAATAATCTCACAACAAACTTCTAAGTATTTGCTTAGATATTTTCCAAAAAGAGAGAACTTCATACAGTTTCATCAACTCAAAAAAATAATGATTAAATTAGAGGATATCTAGCAAGTTTATCTCTGCCATACTTCAGATTACAATAAAATTTTAAGGTTAAATTATGTCAACAACTAGGCTGAATTATATCAAATGTTCAATAAGATCATATTATGCTTAGAAATAATACAGGAATAATAATGATCTGACAACAAACTTCTATCTATTTGCTTCAATATTTTCAAAAAGGCAAAACTTATGTGTAATTACATCACCTCAGAGAAGTCACTGTCAGATAGCATACAAATGTGAACATCATTTGGGACATTGGTAACTTGAAGGAGAATTTCTGCATTGAGGTCATCAACTTTGGGATTTTTCTTTACACCTGAGAGTGTGCAAACTCACAATGAATGGCCAAATATTAACCACCAAGAGGAAACATCTAAAGAAGAAAAAGAAATTGCTTTTTGTGGAAATAATCTTAACCAGAGATCAATGAAAATACAGCCCAAGATCAGTGCAAATTTGAAAGTGGAAGTAAATTAAAAGATTGTAGGAGTAAAGACACTAGGACTCCACACAATGGATACCAGAAAATATCTACTGCTTAAACTGGCATTTCCCAGCACAATCAGATTTTTTTTATAATGGCAAAAGAAAATATGGCAAAATTGTATAAATATAGAAAATCTTGAAAAATAAAAAGAAGTGAGAAAAAATGCAAAAAATACTATTAGTGATGCTAAACATAGAGGTTATGATACTTTATATACTAAACTAGATACAAAAGAAAGAGAAAAAGACATTTATAAACTTGCTAGAGCTAGAGAAAGAAAACGCAAAGGTTTAGGTGATGTAAAATGTATAAAAGACAAGAATAATAATGTCTTAATCAGAGAAGAAGACAAAAAAAGAGAGGTGACATAGATACTTTGATAAGTTGTTTAAGGAAAACCAAAATGAAAGATTGAACTTGGAAGTGACAAATGAGTAGAAGTCTAAAAATAGGAGTTTATTCGCAAAATTTGAGTCCTTGAAGTTAAGAAGGCATTAAAAAAGATGAAAAGTGGAAAATCTATAAGACTAGATAAAATACCAATTGAAGTTTGGATGTGTTTGGGGTATAAAGGAATTATTTGGTTAACTAATCTATTCAACACAATTATAAAAACCAAGAAAATGCCAAAAGAATGGAGAAAAAGTACGTTAGTACCTTTGTACAAAAAACAAAGGCGGTATTCAAAACTATAATAACTATCATGGAATTAAGATTATAAGTCATATGATGAAATTATGGGAAAGTATAATTGAACGTTAAATAAGATTAGTGACTAGCGCTAGGACTATAGGAGGAGAAACTAGATATTTTTTAATCACAATAGGTGTACATCAAGGTTTTACTTTGAGTCCTTATCTTTTTACATTAGTAATTGATGAACTAGCTAGGAATATCCAAAATGAGATCCCTTGGTGTATGATGATATCATGTTGATTGATGATAGTAGGGTTGGAGTGGAATCTAAGCTAGAACTTTGGAGAGCCACATTAGAGTCTAAAGGGTTTAGGATAAGTAGGAATAAGAAAGAATATATGAAATGTAAATATGTAATTTCAATAATGTAAGGAGTAGCAATAGAGAAAAGATTAAACTTGTAAATCAAGAGATTAATAGCACTAATAGATCTGGATATCTTGGATCTATTATGCCAGTTGAAGGGGAAATTAAAGATGCAGTACATAGAATTAAAAGAGGTTGGGTAAAATGAAGGAGTGCATTAGGTGTGTTGTGTGATCATAGAATACCCTTAAAATTAAAAGGAAAGTTTTATAAGACGGCTACAGGTCCAGCTATGCCCAGCTATGCTTTATGGTTCAGAATGTTGAACTAAGAAACAACATATACAAAAAATAAAAGTTGATGAGAAGCGAATGTTAAGGTGGATGAGTGGTTTAACATTAAAAGATAAAGTAAGAAATGAACATATATGTAATAATTTAAACATAGCACCGGTTGAAAACAAGATAAGGTAAGGGCGGCTTAGATGGTTTGGGCATTGAAAATCAAGCCTAGTAGAACACCTGTGAGGAGGAGTGAGTTAGTTATTGTTTCTGACATAAAAAGAGGTAGGGATACGCCTAAAATAACTTGGAATGAGGTAGTGAGGAAGGATTTATTAGCTAATCTAATAGAGGAAAACACTCTTGATTGGGTGAATTGGCGGAAAAGGATTCATATAGCCAACCCCACCTAGTTGGACTTAAGGCTTGTTATTGTTGTTGTTGTTGTTGTTGTATAGCAAAAGAAGATTTCATTAATAGCAGGAGGATTTACACGAGGGAGAATGAGACATCTCCCAAGAAAGGCCTAGAACAATCCCGAAAAAAACTACGGCTAAAAAATAAAAAAGAAGAGAAGATCAACAAGCCAATAAGTTCCTCCAAACTCTTTGTAACTCCTAGAAACCAATTCCTATGAAAAATCCCAAACCAACACACCATAGTGAGGATAAATACTTTTATCACAAACCAGTGCCCAATTTAATTTCTTCCCTATCAATATCCATGCATTGCGCTCCAACCATAACTACCATACAATTGCAAGTATTCCACACTTCCATAGAACTGCCTTTACTTCCTTCTTACCGAGCGTGCAAAGGAAATAGCTAACAATTCTCCCATTGAAGATGGACATACCCAGCTTTCTTACAAAATACCAAAAAACTTATTCCAAATCCTCCAAGAAAATTCACAGTGCAAAAGAAGATGAGAAGCTGTCTCAAAGTAACTTCCTCTTTGCTGATATTTGCTGAAATTCCTTGCTTTGCTGAAATTCCTTGCTGCCCTCTAGTCTAAAATATCGCCAAAACTCCTAACTGACTCTATGTTCTTGCTGAAATTCTAATCGATATACATTGCTTTGCTCCTACATTTGTTGACCCACAGTCCAGACAGCACATTCTTGGACCCTCCCTACAGTTAGATCTTGTATTTTGTTTGTGATCTTTTAAAACCTTAACAATATCAAAAAACCTCAACCATCCCCTGCCTCTTTCCCTTCTAGCAATCTAGCATGCAAATAAGCCGCATTACATCTTTGTTTGTAATTTTTTCTAGAGATAAGAATCACCAAATTTGTTGGCTCTCAACCAAAGCATGGTAAAGATGTTTGATGTTCTAAAAGATTTGATCCAAGGATCCTATGTCTTTTAAATAGGAAAACCTATAATTGCTCGGAAAGCCAACTCCTTTCCTCTCTTGTCAGGAAGGTATGAAAGGTTTGTTTCGCATTCTTTTTCGAATTTTTTAGAAAATCCTCACTATCCATGAACGAGAACCACTTCTTACCTAACAAACGATTGATCTCTCCAATTCAGACAATATCTCTTCCACACGAAGAAGACTCAAATTTTCTGGTTGTGAAGGATCTTCGCTTACTGAAACATATCACCAGTCAGAGTTCAGGGTTTCCTTCAACTGCTCATAAGTCTAGCCAGTTGATACAAAGTGGTGCAAGATGGTTGGCAGATGCTATGTATGTTGTCATTGCAGTTGTTAGTGGGGGTCGAATGAAACTCTGATGACCAAAGAAGAGTTTTCATGATAAACTTCAGAGAATTGGCTGGTGTTTGGCAAGATGGTCGGTAGATGTTGTCGCTAGTTATCAAAACATGATCTGACGACCAAGGAGAAGTAGCAATAAGAGAAATGAGTGGCTGGTGACAGCATTTTGGTGGTTGAAGAGGATTTTTGGTGGATAGGGAAAAAATATGGTTCTGATACTGTGGATAGGAGAGAAATAGGGTTCGGTTTCTGGGTTAGGGCTTCAACGAAGAGGAGTTTTAGGTAATGAGGTTTAGGGAGAAGGTTAGAGAAAAGGCTCACCATGCTTACTCTCTTGAAGACAAGAGACGTCAAGAGAAAGAAATTATGACTTTGTCATTCAAGATTTGAAGGGCTCCATGTCATGTACGACAATGTTCTCCCTTGGCAGTCATGTGAGTATTCGAACTGAAGAAGCAAGGATCTTCCTTCGACAAGTCAGCAACTCCACTGTTCGTCATAGCATCGACAAAGCAGGAGAAACCTAGCCGCTTGCACCGAAAGGGTGAGAACTCCAACTTATCCCCGTGCCCTCTCCATCTTTCTCTCTGAAACTCGTCGCTATTTCTCTCCCTATAGAATTTCTACGTTTTATAGATTTTATTTTCACATGATTACCTTCCATTCCTTGTCCATGCCAAATTGTCCTAATAAAGGGGAGAAATTAGAACCTTAGATCTTATGTTGTCTTCCCAAAAACCATTCTTCACTCTTCAACAAGTATAGCATTTTACCATTGAGAAAAAAGTGAAACACTCATCAACTAGGATGGTACTCATGTTTCATTGTATTGTTAGGATTCAAAAGCTAGTTTTTTTTTTTTTAGTATATTCAATTATTATCTTTTTCAAGTTAATTATTTTTTTTTGTTTTTAATTTGAAAAAGAATACCCATGAAATTTTTTTTTTTAAATTGTTCACAAACATAAAAAGTTTGGTTTTTATTTATTTTTCGTGATCCCTTCCCTTGAACAACTTAAAGTTCATTTTTTATTTAATATTTCTTGACTCATTCCTTTACTTTTCAATTGTTTAGAGAAAGCATACACATGAAATATTTTTTTTTATTGCCTAAATTTAAATGCATTTTGTTATTTTGCTTCATGTGCATTTATCAATGTGTGCATATCATTTAGAATTGGTTTTGGAAATTTGTATTGAATCTTACAATTCAATTCGATTCTCGAATCCAAAAATTGGAATTTCGATTCACGATTCAAATCAATTTGACAAATATGGGCTTAACAACAAATCTAGAAGGAGTCTAATCAAGTATTTTCTTAAAGATTAGAAAGGCGATATTGGTTGCCTATAGGAAATCAAAGTGGAGACATTGGATCAGATCTTGGTAAGAGATCATTGGGATCAAGAGTCTTGTGGTTGGATCTCCCTTGGTGCCAGATAGTCCAAGGGGTATTCTTATTTTGTGGAATCTTAAGCGTTGTTGAGTTGCAAGATCATTCCATTAACCCTTACTCAGTATCATGTTTGTTCAAAAATATAAACAGCAACTTTTGGCTTCTTTCAGGGTTTAAAGCCTAGGTAAAGGACCCTTTTGATTTCTTTTCTAGGTCGAGCTTGGAAATCAGAAGCCAGCGGGATGTGCCTTCAATTATTGGAGGAGATTTCAACATGGTGATGTACCCTCAAGAAAGAAGTGGGAGAGTTTTTGGACTTCATCACTTTGAATGCTCTCACTAATCTTTTACTCGTGTGGCACTTTCACTTGGTCCAGCTCTAGAGATCCACCGTCATTCTCAAGGATTGACAATCTTAATTCCTTCAAATTGGGAACTCAGTCCCCCAAAACTACTCAAAGCCTCCTTCCTTTGCCCATCTCAAACCACTTTCTTATTTTCATTGACACAAGAGGAGTTAAATAAGGGCCAACCCCTTTTTGCTTTGAGAACAAATGGCCTCCTTCCTAGGCCCATCTTGGACCACTTTCTTATTTTCATTGACACAAGAGGAGTTAAATAAGGGCCAACCCCTTTTTGCTTTGAGAACAAATGGTTAAAGCATGATGGCTTCAAGGACCACATTAAACGCTGGTGGTCTACACTTCAACAAGTGAAAGCTAGCTTTGTGCTAGCATCAAAACTAAATGGGTTGAAAGAAAAGCTAAAGTGTGGAACAAAAGCACCTTTGGAATTATCTAAGCAACAAAGAGCTATTCTTAAAAATTCAAGGATCTTGATGAGCAGGAGCTAGGTCAAGGCCTTAATGCTGAAGGGAGGGCTAAAAGAAGGTCACTCAGGAAAGAATTAACCAAGGTTATTAGCCTTGAAGAGATTTCTTGGAGACAAAAATCTAGAGCCTTATGGCTCAAGGAGGGTGATCCAAATGCTAGATTCTTCCATGGACGACGAATGCTCGTTGCAAACTAAATACCATTTCCAACATTGACATTGGGGAGAACACTTTAACAAAGGAAAAGGAAATCAAAAAGAGCATTTGTGATTTCTATAAAGTCTTTAGCTCTAAATTCAAAGACTAGAGACCTGTGGTGGATGGTATAAATTTTAGATCTCTCAGCTCTTCCATCGTGGGGTGGCTCGAGAGACCCTTTGAAGAAGTAGAAATCCTTCAAGCCGTTAGAGATTACAGTGAGGACAAAGCATTTGGCCCAGATGGTTTTTCTTTGTCTTTCTTTTAGTCAAATTTGGGAGTTCTCAAGCAAGAATTTATAAACACTTTTGAGGAATTCTTTAATTCAAGAAGATTTGTAAGCAACATTAATGCCACTTTTTTAACCTTGATTCTAAAGAAGACCAAGACTGTCAATCTCAAGCATTTTTCATCCAATCAGATTGGATCAACAATAAGGTTGCTCCTTTATAACTGATTGGTCATGGGTTCAAGTCCAAGGAAACAACCTCTTTGCATAAAAGCAAGGGTGAGGTTGCATAGACTATGACAACCCTCCCCCTACCCTCACAAAGTGAGAAGCCATGTAGCCCAGTGTCACGAGCTAAGCTTGTTCAGGGCATTATGCTTGCCTGTGACTGCTTGTCTCATGTGCTTAGGATGGGTTTCCATCATGTAAATACTAGTGTATAGTTATTTTTCAGTATTTATTTCATTGTATGCCAACTAAGGCAGTATGACTCCTCGGTCACTTTGATGTTTCCTAGTGCCAGAGTGAGAATTACTTAGGAAACTCTTTAGGGGAGGGTGAGTGTTCATCAGTCATTGTAAAACTCACTAGCCATTGTCAACGTGTTTAGCCTACTTGCTTCCCTTGCTAAACACACAATGTCAACGGAGGTGTTGTTAATGAATTACGTTTGCTTCAATGTTTACTGCTTGCTTGCCACAGCTTTTATGAATTGATTACTGTTTCCGCTGCTATTTGAATGAATGTTAATGAAAGCGTTTCGTGGATGAATGTTGGTAAACGATAGGTTGGCTAGTTAAGCAAGAGTGCTTTAGCTGGCGCCGCACAGACCTTCACAAAGGTGTGAAAATAGTCGTCCCGTGACACTTGGTATCAAAACCAAGGCACAGTTGCTACGAGAATTCAGTTACCTTCGTTGTGGGATTTGGAAAGCTTTGGTGAGTGACCACGGCACCAAACAATGTTGAGAGAATCAGTGCACTGGAAGCACAAGTTGAAGAAACAACCAACAATATGGCCAATGAGATGGCCCAACTGAGGGGACTTGTTGATGAAGTGATGGGATCACAACAGCATCAAGCAAGTTTGACAATGAAATGTGAGAGGACTTTCACCACACTGTGGAAGCTTTGCAGGCCCGGATGGCTAATCTGGATGCAAAGGTGAATCTGATGGTTATTGCTATGGGGAACTCCAACACTTCGGGAGTTAGCAAGACTAAGGTACCAGAACCCAAGACGTATGGGGGTGCCCGTGATGCCAAGGAGTTAGAGAACTTCTTGTTTGATATGGAACAGTATTTTCACACTGTGAGGATGACCTCTATACAAGTGAAAGTGGATACTGCCAAGTATCCAAGTACAATGACATTGAAAATGAACGTTGTGTAGTGGATAGTTGGGCAGACTTGAAGAGAGAGCTCAAGCACAAGGCTAACTTGGTGAAGAGGATCCATGAACAAGCATGGCAGCACATTGAAAAGAAGAATCGACAACATTCATCTCAAGCCAATAAGGGATGCAAGTTCGTTACTTTTGAACCGGGAGATTGGGTATGGGTGCATATAAGAAAAGAGAGGTTTCCTGCTAAAAGGAAAACAAAGCTACACCCGAGGGGTGATGGATCTTTTCAAGTGCTAGAAAATATCAACGACAATGCATACAAGTTGGATCTACCGGGTGAGTATAAGGTCAATGCAACTTTCAACGTTTCTGATTTAGCCTCTTTTGATGTAGGTGATGATTCAAGGACGAATCCTTTTAAGGAGAGGAGGAATGACATGAACCAACAAGCTCCAATTGCACAGGATGATCGGCACATGCCAAGTGGACCCATCACAAGAGCTAGAGCCAAGAAGGTCAAGGAGGCTACACAGGACTAATTGAGAAGTTGCTTGAGCAAGAGTCAATGAGGGCCATGAACACTAAAAAAAAAAGGACTTTCTTGAAGAGCCTAAGATGATAAATTGTCTAAAGACATGTGAAGTATGGAACCTTAAGCCAATAGAGGCTATTTGGGGAATTTTTATTGTTTTAATTAAAGTATGGGCTAAATAGTGGGCCAATTGTGTCAATTAAGCATGGCATGTGACTTGTACATGTTTCATTAAATGACATGGCACATGGCATGTGACTTGCACATGTTTCATCAAATGACATGGCATGCTTAAGGTTAAGTGAGACTATTTTATTGACCAGATTGATGTCATAGCCTATTTTTATTGGCCGAGTTGATGTCATGAGTTTCTTTTATTTTCTATGGTAGCCAACTCTGCTGTATTGAAAAAAGGAATAGTTTTGGCTGAATACAATTCCAAATGAGGTTTATATCTCTTCAAGTTCTTCATTGAACTTTCACTGAACTTCGCAAAGGTGCTACCTTTGTGGCGTTCATCCATTAATTTGATATTCTTGGTTTGTGCTTCACATCAAGCAATAGGTCAAGGATCCACTACTATGTCGAATCTTATTTTGAGTTTCGGGTTTTGATAAATCTGATTTGGGGTCTCCGGACATTCATTCTTGGGGTTCTGCATCATTTCATCAGTTTTATGGCAAGGAATAAAATGTGTCATTTTAGAAAATCTATCAACCACCACAAATATAGAGTCCATACCCCCTTTGGACCTAGGCAAACCTAATATGAAATCCATTGAAATGTCTACCCAAGGTTCACTAGGTACAAGCAAAGGAGTATAAAGGTCATAAGGTAAGACCTTAGACTTAGCTTGTTTACATGAAATGCATCTAGAACACACTCTCTATACAACTCTACGCATATGTGGCCAAAAGAAGTGTTCATGCAGAATATCTAAAGTCTTTTGTACCCCAAAATGTCCCATCAAACCCCCGCTATGTGACTCTCGCACAAGAAATTCTCTTAAGGAGCAATTAGGCACACAAAGTCTATTTTCCCTAAACAAATATCCATCATGCCTATAGAATTTATGAAACACAACTTTATCACATGCCTTATACACATTAGTTAAATCAGAATCTTTAGCATATAAATCCTTTACGTACCCAAAACCCAATAGCTTAGTGCTAAGGGTAGTAATTAAGGCATACCTGGGAGAAAGCACATCAACCACGACATTCTCTTTCCCCTGCTTGTACTGAATGATATATGGGAAGGTTTCGATGAACTCTACCCATTTGGCGTGACAACGATTTAGCTTACCTTGCTCCTTCAAATGCTTTAATGATTCATGATCAAAGTGGATCACAAATTCTTTAGGCCACAAGTAGTGTTGCCACATCTCCAATGCCCTCACCAAGGCATACAGTTCTTTATCATAAGTGGAGTAGTTCAATGCTGCCCCATTGAGCTTTTCACTAAAATATGCAATGGGATGCTCATCTTGCATCAAAACTGCTCCAATACCAATCCCGGAGGCATCACATTCAATGTCAAAAGTTTTAGTGAAATCAAGTAAAAGTAACAATGGAGCAAAACATAACCTATCTTTAAGCATTTTAAAGGCATGTTCTTGTGCATTGCCCTATTTAAACCCTACATTCTTTTTTATCACTTCAGTTAAAGGTGTAGCAATGGTGCTAAAATCTCTCACAAACCTCCTATGAAAACTAGTCAACCCATGAAAACTATGTACATCAGTTACAAATTTAGGTGTTGGCAAATCTTTTATTGCTTTCACCTTTTCCTCCTCCACTTCTACACCCTTAGCACTCACCATATAACACAAGAAAATAACCTTTTCCATGCAAAAATTACATTTCTTTAGGTTAACAAACAATTTTTCTTTTCTAAAAACATCCAGTACACTTTTCAAATGATCCAAGTGATCATCAAGATTCTTGTTGTACGCTAGGATGTCGTCAAAGTAGATAACAACAAATCTGCCTATAAATGCACGCAATACATGATTCATCAAGCGCATGAAAGTACTAGGTGTTTTGGTGAGACCAAATGGCATAACCATCCATTCATACAAACTATACTTCATCTTAAATGCAGTTTTCCATTCATCACCCGGTTTCATTCTTATTTGATGGTAGCCACTTTTTAAATCAATTTTAGAAAAGATGCAAGAGTCATGCAGTTCATCTAACATGTCATCTAGTCTAGAGATAGGATAGCGATACTTTATAGTGATTTTATTGATGGCTCTACAGTCCACGCATATCCTCCATGATCCATCTTTCTTCGAAACCAATAGCACAGGTACCGCACACGGACTCATGCTCTCCCTCACATGCCCCTTAGCTAGCAGCTCCTCAACTTGTCTTTGAAGTTCCTTAGTCTCCTCGGGGCTACTCCTATAGGCCGGACGGTTGGGAATCGTAGCCCTGGGGATGAAGTCAATCTGATGCTTAATTCCTTTAATCAGTGGCAAACCATTGGGCACGTCTACAAGAAAGACATCCTCATATTCCTACAGCAAAGAAACTACAGTACTAGGCAAGGAAGAGGTGAGTTCGTTAGTGCTCAAATATGCCTCCTTATACATGAGTACAACTAGAAGTCTTTGTGCATAAAAAGCTTTCTTACACTCTTTTTCTTTTGCATACAAACTCACTTTTTCCTCTCTCGCTATTTTTCCCTCATTTTTACCACTCTCTTTTCTTCTAATTTTAGCTCCTCTCTTGCCCTCATTTTCTCTCCTCTCTTTTTTTTCAACACTCTCTGCCTCTCCTTTTGTTTTATTCTCAGCCTCTCTTTCGTTTTTCTCATCATTTGCTCTTTTCAATCTCACTTGATCTTCATACACTTACTTAGGAGTCAATGGTACAAGGGTTACACTCCTCCCATCTTTTATAAAGAAATACCTATTCTTAAACCCATCATGAGTGACACGTCAATCATATTGCCACAGCCTGCCCAACAAGATGTGACTCGCATGCATAAGGACCACATCACATAGAATCTCATCAGAATATTTTCCAACTGAAAATACAATCAGCACTTTCTTATTCACCCTAACCTCCCCACACTCATTCAACCATCAAAGTTTGTAAGGCCTAGGATGCTTTATGTATTGCAACTCCAACTTCTCTACTAATGTGATACTAGCTACGTTAGTGCAGCTCCCTCCATCGATGATCATGCTACGCACCTTATCATGGATGTAACATCGAGTATGAAATATATTCTCACGCTGCTCCTCATTTTCATCTTTCACGACATCCATGTTTAAAGCTCTCATAGTTACTAGTGCCTCGCCATGGACAGCATACTCAACATCACTAGACTCTTCTAGTGAAGGCATGAACTCATGATCACTCTCTTCATCATCGGTCTCAATAGTACCATCATCTCTCATAATCATTGCTCTTTTATTCGAGCATTGTGATTCAATATGGCCAATCCCCAAACACCTAAAACACTTGGTATTTCTGTACCTACTAGGTTAAGAAGAAGTTGTACCTTTTTCATGGCTGCCCACTTTGTCTTTGCCTTTATCCTTCTCTTCCTTGGATTTGGAAACAACCCTTTCTTCTTTTGATTTCCCCCAATTCGGTTTCCATGTAGAATGGAAAGCTGAAGTTGTTGTAGCATGCTTGTTTCCACCCTTGTGTTTGAGTTCTCTCCACTTTCATTGTCATATGCACCATGTCCTCTAACTCCACATAGTGCTACAGCTCCACTATGTTAGTAATTTCTCGGTTCAACCCACATAAGAATCGTGCCATTGTAGCCACTCTATCTTCCTCAATATTTGCCCGAATCATAGCCATCTCCATCTCCTTGTGGTAGTCCTCCACACTTTTGGTTCCTTGGGTAAGGCTTTGAAGACATTGGTGTAAGTCTCGGTAGTAGTGGTTTGGTACAAATCGCTCCCTCATCACCACCTTCATTTCAACCCACGTCTCAATAGGCCTTTCCATGTTTGTACGCCTACTAAGAAGAATTTGATCCCACCATACCAATGCATAGTCCATGAACTCCACAGCTGCCAATTTCACCTTCTTTTCTTCGGAGTAGTTATGACACTCAAAAATGAGCTCAACCTTCCTCTCCCATTCAAGGTATACATCCAGGTTATTTTTCCCTTGAAAAGGAGGGATCTTCATTTTGATGCTTCCAATGTTTCTATCAATGTTATCTCGACCCCTTGGCTCCCATCGAGGTTGCCGCTCTTGCCTAGCACCTCGATAAGCAAATCTTCCCATACCGTCATGTTCAACATCACTTGCTTCATTGCTACCTATATCATGTTCAAATTCAGCAATCGGAGGAGTATGTGACCTTCGCCGCCTTTCATTGGATTGCCCTCCTCTCAGTGCATCAATTGCAGCATCTTGTCTATCCAATCTATCTCTGAACTCCCCAAAAACTGTATTGAGTCTTTCATACTACTGTTGAATGGCTTGCAAGGTGAAGAATGAGTCTTGTGGAGGGTTCTCATTCTCGCTACCCTTGCTGGAAGTTTCAATGCCAACCACCTTTCTACTCATGATTTCAAACCTGCAAAAAGGATATTAAAGAGAAAAAAAATTCCTCACTCACTCCCTTATGTGTTTACCCTCAAACAATGAAACGCTCGTGTTTTGACACAATTTTTTTTTTTTTTTTGGCTTTTTCCCTCTAATATGTTCACACACTCGTGCCTCTTACCACTTAGGATTTCTCTTTTAGTTCTTTAATGAACTAATCCCAAACAAACCAATAGTTCAACCAAATGCAGCAATTGAATCGATGAATTAGAAACAAGATATCAATGAAAATAACAATAGAACAACTAAATCAAGACACAAAATAAAGAAGGAAAGAAAAAAGAAGTCAAGAAAACAATAATGACGCAAATGAAATAAGAAGAAATTCAATGGAACAAAATAACCAACTCAACCAAGGATATATTCAAACACAAATCAAAATAATAAATCATATAGATTTTAGAATGGACTTAGATAAAGTCAAAGGAGAATCCAAGTTAAGTGTAGCCACAAATTGCACAAACCTTCAAGCTGCTGCCTCCTCTTTTTTTTTTTTTTTTTTTTGAATGCAAAATACTATCTTTTATCTTTGTTTCTTTCTTTCTTTTTTTTTTTTTTTTGAATGCACAAAATGGCTCTTTTTTTTTCTTTTTTTCTTTTTTTTTGTGCTCTAATCGGCCTTGATGTGTTTCTTGCAATTTCCAGCAACAAAAGATTCAATCTTGATGATGGATGATGTTAAAGAAGAGATAAAAAATTTAAGAAACAAGAAAACAAGATAGGTAGATCGGATGATAGAAGAATATGAAATAAGGATAAATGATAATAAGACAAAAGAATTTTCAAAAGAAAACAAGAAAAATAAGATAGATAGAACCTGATTTGAACCAAGGCTCTAATACCAAATGATGCGGAACCCCAAGAATGAACGTCTGGAGAACCCAAATCAGATTTATCAAAACCCCAAACCCAAGATAAGATTCGACATGTTAGTGGATCCTTGACCTATTGCTTGACGTAAAGCACAAACCAAGAATATCAAATTAATGGATGAACGTCACAAAGATAGCACCTTTGATAAGTTCAGTGAAAGTTCAATGAAGAACTTGAATAGAAATAAACCTCACTTGGAATTGTATTCAGCCAAAAATATTCCTTTTTTCAATACAACAGAGAGTTGGCTACTTATCGAAAATAAAAGAAACCTATGACATCAGCCCGGCCAATAAAAATAGGCTATGACATCAATCTGACCAATAAAATAGTCCTACATAACCTTACGCACGCATGTCATTTGATGAAACATGTGCAAGTCACATGCCATGTGCCATGTCATTTAATGAAACATGTGCAAGTCACATGCAATGCTTAATTGACACAATGGTCCACTATTTAGCCCATACTTTAATTAAAACAATAAGAATTCCCCAAACAACCCCTATTGGCTTAAGGTTCCAACTTCACACGTCTTTAGACGATTTACCATCTTAGGCTCTTCAAGAAAGTCCTTTTCTTTAGTGCCCATGGCCCTCATTGACTCTTGCTCAAGCAACTTCTCAATTAGTCCTGCATAGCCTCCTTGACCTTCTTGGCTCTAGCTCTTGTGATGGGTCCGCTTGGCATGGGCAAATCATCCTATGCAATCGGAGCTTGTTGGTTCATATCAGCTCAAGGCCCAATTCTTTATTGAGAATGTTAGTACAATGCTAGAAAAAAGCTGAGAGACCTCAAGCATACTGGGTCAATCAGGGAATACGTAAAACAATTTTCTGCTTTGATGTTGGATATCAAGGACATGTTGGAGAAGGACAAGTTGTTCTATTTTCTAAAGGGGACGAAACCGTGGGCAAGAACTAAACTTCATAAACAAAGAGTTCAAGACTTGTTTACCGCACAAGCTGCTATAGAACGCTTGACTGACTACGCTGGCGATAACCCTACTTCGTCCAAAGGGTCTGGCAGAGAAGGGAACAGTGGAAAGTCTTTCAAGAAAGGCAAACCCAAGAGTGGGGGAGCTGACTATAAAGCATCAACCTCAAAGGAAGTTTCGTTGTCTCGAGAGTTCAACACACCCAAGGGAAAGGGTAAACTAGAGTGTTACTTGTGTCGAGGTCCTCATAGAGTTTTTGAGTGCCCTCACAAAGCAACACTTAATGCTTTACAGGTTTCCATTGCAAAACAGGCAGTGGAAAGCAATAGGGAAGAGGATGAGACCCCGAGGATGGGTGCAATGCGGCAGGTGAGCGCATTGGAAAAGCAGGCTAAAGCACCGAAAGTTACACGAGCCAAAGGGCTAATGTTTGTGGACTTGAGAATCAATGGGAAGAATACCTGCGCCATGGTGGATATCGGGGCTACCCATAATTTTGTTTCACAACTGGAAGCATGGAGACTCAACTTATCCTTAGAGAATGATACAAGAAGCATGAAAGCAGTTAATTCTGTAGCCCAGCCTACTCTGGGAGTAGTCAAGCAAGTTACTGTGAAGCTTGGGCAATGGGAAGGTCATGTGAATTTCACAGCAGTACCATTGGATGACATTCCAGTCATTTTGGGAATGGAGTTCCTCAGGGGGACAAAGGCAGTGCTGATGCCTTCCGCTGGTTCCCTACGTCTGATGGGAGATCACTCATGTATGGTGCAAGTTGTTGCAACAAAAGGAGACGATGGGAAGTTCCTTTCAGTCATGCAACTCAAGAAGGGTTTGAGAAAGGGAGAGCAGACATATCTAGCCACAGTGGTGGTATATGAAGAAGTAGGCCAAGAGCTGGTGCCTACGACCATCCAAGCGGTGTTAGATGAGTACAATAAGGTGATGCCGGATAATTTGCCTCACAAATTGCCTCCACTACGGGGTGTGGAGCATGAGATCGAGTTGTTTCCAGGAGTGAAACCACCTGCAAAAGGATCATATCGGATGGCACCTCCAAAGCTAGCAGAATTGAGGAAGCAACTTGATGAGTTATTGGAAGTGGGATATGTTCGCCCTTCCAAAGCACCAATTGGAGCACCGGTGCTGTTCCAGAAGAAACATGATGGGAGCTTGTGGATGTGTGTAGACTATTGCGCACTCAACAAGGTGACAATGCGCAACAAGTATCCTATTCTATTGATTGCTAATTTGTTGGATCAGTCGAGTCATGTCAAGTACTTCACTAAACTTGACTTAAGGTCAGGCTACTATCAGGTGAGGATTGCTGATGGGGATGAGCCGAAGACTACTTGTGTGACACGGTATAGGGCATACAAATTCTTGGTGATGCCATTCAGGTTGACGAAATCACCTGCAACATTCTGTACCTTGATGAACCAGGTTTTTTGGGAGTACCTTGACAATTTTGTCATGGTGTACCAGGATGATATTGTTGTCTACAATTCCACTCTGGAGGAACATAAAGAGCATTTACGAAAGGTGTTCGACAGGTTGAAGGGGAATAGCCTGTATGTGAAGAAAGAGAAGTGCTCTTTCGCCCAGCAGAGCATCAAATTCCTTGGTTAAGTAATTGAACAATGTCATATCTAGATGGATATGGAAAAGGTAAGGGCCACTCAAGAATGGAAGATCCCAACAACAATGAGGGAGTTGCGTTCCTTTCTTGGCCTTGCCAACTACTACAGGAAGTTCGTAGAGAGGAATTCACAGAGAACAGCTCCTATGACAGAACTACTGAAGAAGGGTCATGGGTGGAACTAGACAGAGAAGTGCTAGGGAGCCTTTGATGACTTGAAGGATGCCATGATGAGAGATCCGGTACTTGCTCCTCTGGATGTCATGAAACCCTTCGAGGTACAGATAGATGCATCAGACTTCGCCCTTGGGGGAGTCTTGTTACAGGAGGAACACCCTATTGCGTACGAGAGCCATAAGCTTAGTGAAGCAGAGCGAAAGTACACAGCTCAAAAGAAGGAGATGCTAGCGGTGATACATTGTCTCCTCATGTGGAAGCATTACTTACTTGGGTCAACGTATGTGGTGAAAACAGATAACTCAGGTGTTAGCAATTTCTTCACACAACCAAAGTTGACACCCAAGCAGGGCTGATTGCAGGAATTCTTGGCAGAATTTGATTTTTCCTTTGAGCACAAGGTGGGGCGATTAAACCATGTCGCAGATGCACTGAGTAGGAAGGCTGAGCTGGCGGCCTTGCAGATGGTAGCACACTTGACTGTGAGTGCTATTACCACAATGATGCGGGAGCGCATCAAGGAGAACTTAGCCAAAGATCCAGTTGTGCAAAACTTAATGAAGCTTACTAAAGAAGGGAAGGCACGACAGTTCTCAATGGAAGATGGATTGCTGATGACCCATGGTAATCGGCTCTTTATGCCATGAGCTGGTGATCTGAGGAAGACATTGTTGAAAGAATGTCATGATACCATGTGGGCTGGACATCCAGGATGGCAGCACACTTCGGCCTTACTGAAGCAGGAGTACTATTGGCCGCACATGCGTGATGATGTGGTTGATTATAGCCAAACTTGTCTCACTTGGCAACAAGACAAGGTGGAGTGGAGGAAAATTGCAGGGCTGTTAGAGCCCCTACTAGTACCATCCAAACCGTGGGAAAGTGTCTCACTAGACTTCATCACCAACCTGCCCAAAGTGGGAGATGCAAGGTCTATACTTGTTATTATAGACAAGTTTTCGAAGAATGGTACGTTCATAACTACACCAAAGTACTGTTCAGCAGAGGAGACGGCACAATTGTTTTTCAAGAATATTGTGAAAGATTGGGGTGTTCCCCAAGACATTGTTAGTGACCGAAACTCAAGATTCACTGGCAAATTCTGGACAGAACTTTTCAGAATCCTCGGGTCGTAACTTGAAATCTCTTCGAGTTATCACCCATAGACAGAGGGACAGACGGAGAGATTCAATGGGCTACTGGAAGAGTACTTGCACCATTTCGTCAACGCCAACAAGAAGAATTGAGTGCAACCACTTGATGTGGCTTAGTTATGTTTCAATGCGCAAAAGAGCTCAACCACCAACAAGAGCCCTTTTGATCTTGTTACAGGCCATCAGTCGTTGTTACCTCACACAGTGGATGAGCCGTACACAGGAAAGAGTCCCAGGGCGTACATCTTCACCAGAGAATGGAGATAGAATGCTGAGATTCCCCAAGCCTACCTGGAGAAAGCTTCTAAGCTGAGCAAATCAGGGGAGAAGACCGCAGCACTTTAACATAGGTGACTTGGTTCTTGTTAAGCTCAATCCTAAACATGTCAAGTCACTACGAGGACAAGATAAAAGACTACTTCGAAAATATGAAGGACCAATCCCCATCTTGACCAAAGTTGGGAAGGTCTCCTACAGAATTGACCCTCCGACTTGGATGAAAGTGCATCATGTGTTTCACGTCAACTGCCTTAAGCCGTACAATGCCAACACCGAAGATCCAAGCAGAAGTGAGTACAGTTCAACCTGACAGACATGAAGTTGAAGAGATCCTTGCAGATAGAGAGTTCATATCCTCAAGGAAGAAGGGGCAAGAGTTCTTAGTGAAGTGGAAAGGCCTTGATGATAAAGAAATCAGCTGGGTTTCTGCGGAAGATATGCAACTGTTTGTGGACAAAGTTGAAGTGTACCAAGCGTCAAAGTCTACAAGGAAGTCGACCCATAAGTGGGGGAGTGTCACGAGCTAAGCTCATTCAAGGCATTATGCTTGCCTGTGACCGCTTGTCTCGTGTGCTTGGGATGGGTTTCCATCATGTAAATACTAGTGTAGGGTTATTTTTTAGTATTTATTTCATTGTATGCCAAATAAGGCACTATGACTCCTCAGTTACTTTGATGTTTTCTAGTGCCAGAGTGAGAATTGCTTAGAAAGCTCTTTAGGGGAGGGTGAGTGTTCATCAGTCATTGTAAAACTCACTATAGCTATTGTCAACGTGTTTAGCCTACTTGCCTCCCTTGCTAAACACACAATGTCAACGGAGGTGTTGTTAATTAATTACGTTTGCTTCAATGTTTACTACTTGCTTGTCACGGCTTTCATGAATTGATTACTATTTCCGTTGCTATTTGAATGAATGTTAATGAAAGTGTTTCGTGGATGAATGTTGGTAAACGATAGGCTAGCTAGTTAAGCAAGAGTGCTTTAGCTAGCGCTGCACGGACCTTCACAAAGGTGTGAAAATAGTCGACCCATGACACCCAGGAACGCCAACTTGGTGGGAAGCATTTATAAGATCCTTGCCAAAGTTCTCACTACGAGGATCAAAAGAGCCATTCTAGAAGTCATCAGGCAATTCTAGCATGCCTTTGTGGCTAGAAGACAGATCCTGGATGCTACCTTCATTGCTAATGAATTGTGCATTCCTATCGAAAGGAAGGAAAAAGTGGTGTGGCATGCAAGCTCGACATGTAGAAAACCTTTGACCATGTCAACTAGAATTTTCTTCCATACCTTCTAAGGAAAATGGGCTTTGGGGAGTGTTTGGTGCAGGTGGATCACCCAACGCACCAATAATCCAAGCTTCTTAGTGCTCATTGATGGCTGTCCATCTGATTTCTTTCGCTCCTCTAGAGGTTTGAGACAAGGGGATCCCTTATTTCCCTCCTTGTGCATCATGGTGATGGAGGTCTTGAGTCTAATGCTGAAGAAAGCCACCAAAGGAGGGCTCCCTAACAATCTCAGATGGGCAAGAATGGAAGGTCCATGGAAGTGTCACATCTTTTGTTCGCAGATGATACCATCATTTTCTATGAAGGTGACCCCCTCCACATTCTCAATCTTCAATGCATTTTGGCAAGGTTTGAGGTTGTCTCGGACTTGAAAGTAAATCTTGAAAAAAGTGAACTTATTCCAACTGATGAGAGCACAAGAGGACCTTTCCTTGCTGGTCTTCTAGGATGAAAGATGGGAACTTTCCCCATCACTTGTCTTGGGCTCCCTCTTGGAGACTAAAGATTTTGCAGACTCATGCTTATTGAAAGCACCTTGACAAACCTTCCCATCTATTTCATGTTACTCTTTCCTTTGTTGGCTTTAGTTGTCAAGAGACTTGAAGGAATTCAGAGGAGATTATTATGGAGGAGCGTGGGGGCAGAATTCAAATTCCCCTCGTTAAATGGGGCATAGTCTAACAACCTATTTGCTTGAGAGGCTTGGGGCCAAAGTCCCTTCTCACTTTCAATAAAGCACTTCTTGGGAAATGGTTGTGGAGATTCATGAAAGAGAAAGACCACCTTTGGGTGGGAATCATTTTGCTTCAAAATACGGGTTAGAGCATAATGAATTGACTACTCAGACTGGAAGAAAACCAGATGATGTAATCAGGAAAGGCTGGGATGACTGCTTCCATTTATAAGATTTAAGATTTCAACTGGGGAATGAAGACCACATTTAATTTTGGCATGATGTCTAGCATGATCGAGAGGCTCTAAGTGTTTCATTTCCTGCCATCTAGAACTTGGCTTGTGACAAGGAAGCTCGCATCAGTCAGCACCTTCAAATTTCGGATCAGGGGATCTTCTGGAGCATTCCAATTTTAAGAAACGTGGCAGATTGGGTACTCCACTATCTCATTTATTTTTCCAGCAATCTCTACAATTGCCAACACCAAAACACTCCCAATCAACCAGCATGGATCTTTAGAGTCAGATCCTTCTACAAGAAACTCTCATCAATGGAATCAAATCAGCAGCAGTCCCCCTTGGACTCACATTTGAAACAAAATAAAAAATAAAAATGTCACTCCAAAGGTAGCTTTCCTTGCTTGGGAGGCAACACATGGAAAGATCTTAACCCTGGACAACCTACAGAAAAGGGGGCTGATCATTACCAACTAGTGTTTCCTACACATTGTTGATGCGGAATCAGTTGAGCATATCCTCCTTCATTGCCCTTGACCACGCAGACCTTTGGAATATGGCCTTAATCATGATCGGATAAAGGTGGGCCACTGCCAGATTGATGGGAGGGGAGCTCTGGGCATGGAAAGGGATCTGGGCAACCAAGGAGAAGAGAAAGGCTCTCTCTCATCCCTCTTGTAATTTTCTGGTGTTGTTGGAAAAGAAGGAACAGAAGAGTGTTCAAAAATTCAATTATGCTGCTTCAGATTAGCAAAAAGCAGTGGATTACCAAAGTTTCCAGCTGGCATAGTAGGATTGTAGTGAATGAACATAGTGTCATTTTAGATTTCTGCAACATCTCACAAGAGGGTCAGACTCTATGTACTCTGGGTTGGCATCCCCTGGAGGCCCTTTTAATAAATTCTTTCACTGACCAAAAATACAAAAACCAAAAAGCAAAAACAGTCTGGATGGGCTTAATACCAATGGTTTGTTGCAGGTGAGGAGGCCTTATAAGGCTTTCAGTCTGGATGTTTGTAATTTGTGTTTGGAGGCGAGTGAAACAAGTGACCACTCGTTTCTCCATTGTCAGGTGCTAAGTAGCTTTGGGCTTATCTATTCTCAACTTTTGATGAGGCATTGGTCTTGCCATGGACAATTGATACTTTCTTGTTGGTGCAGAGGCTCTGCAGAGGAGTAAGAGAAGGATAATCTTATGGAGATGTGCTGGCTTTGCCCTTTTTTGGACCTTGTGGGTTGAAAGGGACAAAAGAATTTTTTATTGAACAACTCTTTTATATCTATAATTGGATAGAGTTATTTCCTTGCTTCTATTCAGCTCACTCTTTGGTTTCTTTTGGGGGAAGTGAGGGGCTTTATTGTGACTGTTTGTAAGAGACAAGGCCCTCGCTAGCAACAATAATCTAGTCCTTCGTGAATATATTGCAACAGCTCGTTTGCTCAAATAGAACCTAAGAAAAGCCAATGGGCACTAAGACTATATGTATCTCCAATATGATGAAAGAAATGTTCTGCTCATTAATTATTCAAATTTAAAAATCAATAGACTTTAATTACCTGTAACTTGCACTAACTGATGAGAATTCCTTTGCATGTAGTCATTAGGGTCTGACTTGACTCTGACAAAGGTTCCCATGACTTTGCCTTCAAAAGTATCAGGCTGCTTCAACAGCTCCTCGACCAAACTTCTCTTCAAATAGACAAGCTTAATATTTTGGGCAACTAAAGATGCAAAACAGCTTTTTGAGGTTTCTAAAACAACTTTATTGTTCCATGATTTTTTGTCTGCGTTTGAGTTTCTATGCCTTCCATGAGCCACCAAGAAATTCTCCTTGTCCAGTGAGCCATATACCACCTCTTCCTCCTCTGATTCCTCAAGATTCTCAGCAAAATGGGCTTCCAGAAGGTCATATATTCTATTCTTCTTCACCACCTTCCTACCTAAAACTGAATGTAGTCTCGCATCACAAATAACCTTTTTCTTTTCTGGGTGGAAAAGCTTGTTTTCATGAATATACGAATTAATGATAGAAGTCACATCATATTGTGATAATTTGGAGCTTGCATCTTTGCCAATGGATTCTAGAAATTCTATAAGAGGTCTTGATCCCCATCCAATGAACTCATTCTTTACCTTCTTATTCATTACCTGTACCCGCCCCTTGCATATTTTCCTTTTGTGGGCAGGCTTGTGTTCCGCAATATCATCCTTATCATCATAATCAGATACCATCAGCATATTTTCTTCTTCATCACCATCATTCTCATCTAAATCAGCACAAGATATGAAGCTCTGATTCTTCTTCAATAGCGCATCTGCAGAACGAAGATTAGTTACAGTTAAGCCCTCTTTTTCCTTGATAATATCCCAATATTCCATGAAGAGGAACTCCACCGTATCTCGATCTTTGAAATCTATTTTTCCCTGCAAAGCAACAATCGTGCACCCAGTGAGAGGCAAATGATGAGAGTGTACAAATTTTAGTGGGTCAAGTTAGAAAAAATAACCACAACCACCCCCCAAGAAAAGCCTCCAAAAGAAGAATGGTAAAAATTTTTGTGTGGAAAAAAATTGCATAAATAATGAAGTAAAACTCCTTAATTATCCTTGGAACTCAATGTCAAAACAACTCTCTCTCTCTCTTTCTCTCTCTCTCTCTCTCTCTCTCTCTCTCCCACACACGCAAAACAACAACAAAAACAACAACAATAATTTAAGAGCATGTAAACCAGTGACTGATGCCCTTCCAACCTCTTAGAGTTGATGATGAAAACTTGAAAAAAAAAAATCCTTAAAAATCATGCCCTAGAACTTGAGTTCAAGTTACACCATAATTTACATCTTATAATCCCTTCACACTGGAGCCAATGTCAAAAGCTAGCATTGAGACTAAAAGGTACACAAAAGATGTTAAATATCAGGAGAATTAATAAACTGAAGGTATGTGGTATTTCACCTACTAGACAAATGAAATAGGTTGACTTAGAGGCATCCAATAACTCTACATCCTTAATTATTTGTTAGATAAAACTCATACTCCCACGCAGATAAACTCTCCTTACAAAGAGTCGATGTTTTCTCTCAAATTTTCATCAGTATCTTTTTAGTCTTTTTTTCCTGTGTTGTTGAGGGCATGATTTCTCCTCTTTTATGTATCTGTTTCTAAGATAAATTTCTTCATTTATCAAAAAAGAAAAAGAGGCGGCCTGGTTGACCTTACAGGAAGCCAGGAAGTAGCAAATGGGTAAGGGCACATGCTCAATATGTTTAACTATAACACGAAAAAACAATGAGAGTCCTTTTTGCCATAATTACAACAAGATTATTTTCTATTTATGACATTTCTAAAATTGCACTCTTCAATCAGATTTGATGATTTCTTTTCTTTTTCTTGTTAGTATTTTTTCCAGTGTCAAAGAAGGATGACTTATCCTATTTTTTGTATCTCTTCCATCTCATTTCATAGATTTCTTCTTTTATCAAAATAAATGAGTCAAACCAAACGGCCTAATGATGCATGCTGATCAATATTTTAAACTATAATATGAAATCAAAATAAGATTCCCTTCGCCATAATTACTACAAGGCTATTTTCTATTTTTTCAGACATTCTAAAAATTGCTCTTCGTAAATTAATCAATCCAATAAAGTTGAATAACCAAATACTATTCAGAAAACTGACTCATACTGGAAAATTGAAGAAGTACAGAATACAATTAGTTTTTGGGTCACATTTCACAGGACTAATTAGATAGTGTACATACCCCATCAGAGTCAACATCCTTCTCTTCTTCTACAAGCAGTGCAAGCTTTAAACAGTTCACACAGAATCCTTTATCTCTCCTAACATGTGCAAACTCAGCATCACCGATGCAGCGTCCACATATACTTCTCGGACAGCAATAACAATAAAATTTTGAGGCTTTCCCGCAAATGAAGCAAGAATGCCACTCTGAAACATAAACCATTACAAGCTCTTAAACATAACGCCAACATTTTGCAAGCATAGAACACCGAAAAAATAAACAACACATTGTGGTTGGAATAAAGCCTTCTAACAAGCGAAGATATGAAAGAGGACCTTTTGCAGTTTTGGCACTACCTCCACATAATGTGGGACTTTCTGACCTTTACGCTTCTGTAGGAGTTAACAAATTATGTGGCTAGATAAGATGATCCATAGCTGAACAGGCGATTCTAAACTTTCCTCTAGAAACACTCTAAAACACCCTTATATGTCTTCATTTTTTTTAGGGTTTGAGGGGGGGAACTGTAGGGTTGGGATATTGGTTTTCTGCTTCGGTGTTCTTTCCTTATTTTGCTTTCGTAACGCTCTAATGTGCCTTTATATGCCTTTCTTCGCTTTTTTCAAGGAGTGGGAAGGTGGGAGCTCTAGGGTTAGGGTATTAGTTTTTTGTTTTGTTGTTCTTGCTTCATTTTGCTTTCGCAACACTCTTATATGCCCCTTATATGTCTTCATAGTTCTCCTTTCTATTTCTTACCATTATTTCCTCACTATAATAAAGACGTTTTCCCCTATGTATAAGAAAAGGAAGAAAAAATATAATTCAGCATACAAGTCAAGTTAGGGAGGGGGAGGGAGATATGGTAAGCATGGTGCAGCACGACATGTTAATTATGTTTCTTTAAACAGAAGTATAACAACGTCCAATGACCTTTTAAAGGTAACATGAAACTAATGACATGCTTTTTAGGGAAAAAAATAATTCAGCACATAAACCAAATTATGAAAAAAAAAAAAAAAGATATAGTAAGCATACCACAGTAAAACATGTTAATCAAGTTTCCTTAAGCATAAGTATAATTAAGTTCGATGACCTTTAAAGGTAACAAGAAACTAATTACATGCTTAATATTGGTTTTCCGGTTAAAGATAATCCACCAAGTTCAATTAGAAACTGACATCTAGCCATAGTCTTAATTTCCCACAAAATTGTCGAAATTTACGCTTTCCTTCACCCTCGAAATTGAAATGGCATTCAATCTACATTTTACAAAATTTCCCTCAAAATTTCAACAAGTTGTCCAAAATTTATCAATATCTCAAAATTTTAGCAAAACTTGCAAAAATTGAACTATAGAATGAAATTTCCTTGGAATTCAAATGTTAGATTTAACGGCAAAGTGAAATTTCTCTCTTAATTTATCTATTTTTTATTGAAACCAAACATTATTACAAGGGCTATTAAAATTATATGAAAAATTAAACATAGATATTAGAAACAACATTTTATTTAACCATTTATTCTAAATTATTTTTGTTTGCATAATAAATAATGTTTAAATCATTTATGAATTTCATTTATATCAATGTTTTAAAAGGCGAAGGCGTAAGGCAACACATTTTAACCCTTAAGAGGGGAGGCGCAAGCCTTAAGGCGTTAAGGCATAAGAATTTTGAGAATTTTATTTTTAGATAAAAATATGTAAATAAATTATATATTTTTTTGAAATAAATAAAAAATTAAGAAAATAACAAATATAATGTTAAAAAAAATAGATATACATTGCAAACTAGTTGTTGGCCTGCTAACTTGAATTCATGACATAAATCATGACAAGAGATAGCTATAATATTACGAAGTTCAAATTACTTTCATGATTTAAGATACAACTCTCAATTATTTCGAAAGGTTGAGGTTCAAGAGTTTTAGAAATCAACGTATATTATGACATTCCTTTTATATAAACACGTAGTTAAAATTTTCTAACCAATTCTAACTTGAGAATCACACATCCAAAATGCATAAGCCTTAACTAAAAAGGCACAAAAGGCATGCCTCCTGTACAAATGCGTAAGCCTCAACTAGTAATGTGTTAGCCTTTTTGGAATCTAGTATTTTAGATTGAGGCTGAAGGCATTTTAGGCATGCCTTGCCTTGAGGCAAGTCTCAATTGAGCCTTTTAAAACACTAATTTATATTAACTAAATATGTTTAATAAAAATATTTTATTGCAGCTACTGTACCTCATACACAATAAACCTGTCATTGATGTATTTAATTTATAATATATTAGTTCTAAGACTTGCATTATTATGTCTATTAATCATTTCAAAAGTCTCATGAAAGAATTCTCCATTTTACTAATAATTTCCATAATTTTTAAATTGACATGAAATTGAAATTGAAATTTCCGCACTATTGAAGCTTCAAAATTTTAGCTGAAATCAAAATTTAAGACCTTGCACCCGACAATTGGCTTACATCCCCAAGGAACCGATGGTCCATAACTGATCACCACTTATGTCAGTGCATGCTACATGTACAATCACCAACTTTTAAGGTAGACATTGAACTAAAAAAGATGCAAACATATGCACAAAAAATAGTCACCAAAGATATATACAAAGATATATGCGAGTGGCCTACCACACTTCCAATGCCCCTTGCCCTCTAGAAAAGACTCCTCCCTTCCCACGCATGAAGGATGATAAGCCTTCAAACAATCCCTGAAAGCAATAAATTAATGTAGACAAGTACTGTACTAGTTGTTAATGACGGAAAAAAATATTTAGTCCATACAGAACTCCATATGCGAAACACACCAGGAAATTATCAGAATAAGAAACTTGACCAAAATTCACACTCTGATTTGGAGCTGAGGAATTAGAGTTGCTCTTTGATGCATTCATGTGCTAGAATCAAACTAGAATCTACCGAGAGAAAAAATGACATCTATCAAAATAATTTTTGGAGTAGATCTCACTGCCGAAAGATCTATAATGGTTCAAAAATTAACTCACAAATTCCTGTTGGGAATAAGATACTTCCACTTTGCGGATAATGAATTCAACCGTAATGCAATTTCCCTCATACTTAATGCAACTGAAATGCAATTCAAAATTCAATCCAGTTTTAACTTCCAGTTTTCATAACCCAAATGAACTGCATGGGAGATATTTATAGATCAATTCAAAATGATCCATGTCCTGAAATTACTTGCTGATGAGAAATACAATCCATTGAATGGGCATTTAAGTACACGATGTGCATTTAACAGGTTAGTCCTACCTTCATGGAAATTGATAAAATAGAAAGTATCACTGTTTGAATGGCCTATATGCTTGAAATTAACTTGTTTATGAGCCTCGTTCCTCATAGGAAATAAGTCAGTGTCTGACCGTTCCAAAGGCCCACATAAACACCTCTAAGCGCTGGGCCACATGGTAAAGGGTTGGGAAAAGAGCAGGCAACCCTATATTCAAAACTTACAAGCCAGAGGGACAAAAGGGCAAAACACACCCAATGTATACAAGAAATTTGAAAACCAACTTATACAAGGAAATCTGAGCTGATCAAAAAATTGAAGGAAACTATTCCAAAAAAAGCTACACCAGTAAGTTGAGAGATGCAGTTTTTATATTTTTTTAAGAATCTTTAAAAGTGTAGTATCCTTTTTATATACCATGCATAAGTGGACAACTTCATTAATTTGGTTTTCAAGAGAAAAATATTGTCTTTTAATTAAAAAAAAAAAAAAAACAGAAAAAAAGTACAATTATCACAATTGAATTCCACAGTACCTTTAGCTTGATATAATTTAGCATGCCAATATATGACAATGTGTTTTGGGCCCGCAAACCACAGGGCTGAAGTTTTTTGTACCCGTTTCTTATGGATCAAGATTTTCTCAGAATTAGGGGTTTAGGAATAAGCCTTATACATAGAACAATTAGCCTAGCTGCTTTACCATAGATAGGAAAGGAATTTGAAACTTTAATCCATCTCAAGTTCTCAACAGCAAAAATGTCAACAAAATTTTTCTAGACAAAAATCTAAGAATGAGTTAGTATCATCTCATGTTTGCAATGCCTAAGGAAACCATGCTTCTAAAAAGTTTATCTCATATTGTATCACAATTATTCTTGGCAGCAACTACCAAACCAATGGGATAAGAGTTAGCTCCGCAGCTGGTCCACAAGCAAGGTAAGCAGATCCATTAGCAGCTGATTCCAGACAGAGAAACACCTTATGGAGTAATATCTTACTCATATTGGAGATGCTAATGGAGTTGGAATCAAAGCGAGCTTCCTTTTATTTTTCATCAAATTATTGATAATTTATTTATTACATTCACCTTTTTTGAAATCTCAACGAGAGAGAGGTGGTCAATTTGACTATGTTGAGAGTGTTGGATTCTTTCCCCCCCTCGCCCCCAAGTGAGAGATGACTCAAGGATTTGAGTAGGGGACTCTTCCAGTTCTTTCTCCACTAAATCCTTTTTCTCTCAACTTATGAAATGAAATCCCCCAGTTCTTGTTCTTTGTCCTCCAATAATTTCATCTGGATGCAAAATTCTTTAAAAATGAGCTTTCATGTGGACCAAACAACTTAATACCAATGACTTGTTGCAGACAAAGAGATCCTACAAGGCTCTTAGTCCAAATATGTGCTTCATGCGCTCTGAACTAATGACCATTTCTTTCTACACTGTCAGGTGGCTAAGGCGCCTTTAGGTCCTTTTATTTTCAGTCTTTGCCAAGCCCGCGACGCTCCCACGAACAGTTGATATCTTCTCAAAGGTGCATTGCCAGGAGAAGTAACACCCCCCCCCCCCCGGCGGAGGTCTTTGAGATAGAGTGGTTTTCCTCGCTTCCTTTTGGATATTTTTGGCAATTATAATTGTATGACAGAGGACTGGAGGGGAGCATTGCTGTAATTTCATTTGTTATTTTGTTCTTTTTGTTTTAGGAGGATCTCTTATCCTCTGCCCCTTCTAAATTCTTCTCCTTCATGTTAATGAATTTCTTTTTCCATCAAAAAAGCATATTACTCCTAAGAAAACATTGCTCCATAATTTTTTTGACAAAGGACCAAGCTATCGAACGTAAGCAAGAGAGCCAGTCTTTAGAAAATATAACAAGAAGGCACCAAGCAGCTATCTGCAAGAAATGTATGTGAGCATCCAAGGAAAAAAAATTACTTCTCAAAAGGGCAAAATAAAAAATAACAGGGAAAGGCAGCTACTAGTTTTTCAGCCAAGTGGGACTTAAAAGTTGCAACAATGTCTTCAAACATCAAAAAGCAACTTCCATTTAAATTTATGGTTTTGTTCAAAAATTTTTATTAAAGTATTCTATTACAGTTTAAACTTCTAAATTTTTTTTGAAAAAAATATAAGAAACCCAAGTTTCTACATCCAGTCATCCCAATCAGATATGGTAAATAGGATGGAAATGAGTCAATACAAACACATTGTTACAGCAAACCCATTAAAAATTAAGATAGACAAGCAATAAAAATTTACTTTTTTACACATCTAATTCTGACGGATGGAATAAATACTAAATTCTAGTATATATAAATACATGTACATTATATCATACCAAATAATTTTTTATAAACTGCATTGAATATTATACTATTTGGAAAAGAAAGTGAGCTACAAAGAACAAGCACCCATAAATCACAAAACATCCATATCAAATGGAGCCTTTGTCCACTTTCAGAGAAACATCCATGATTTACAGTGAGCCTTTCAGGTTGCATTATCCATTCACATGCATTAACTGAAAGGCAGAGTACATGCACAAACAATGGATGAGGAAGAAAGGGGAAAAAAAAAAAGAAAAAAAAAAAACTAGAAACCCAAATGAAGAAACGATTGGAAATGAGAGTTGCTCGATGAGTTGATAAACCAGTGAAAACAGATCACTGTAGGAAGTCAATTCTTGGGCACATCCTTACTCTAGGGCGCCGTGTAAAGACGAAACTGCCCTTCAACACAAGGAAAACACAAGGTCAACATTGTCTCTACACAAAAAAAAAAAAAAAAGGTGCCATTGTTATTTGTTCGTTAAAACATGGAATTCCCAAAACGCTCAACACTGTTCACCATTTTCACAAGCTCCCCACACACACACACACACACATCCATGCTTAAAAGAAGCTCGGAGTAGTCTCTCACTCACTTGTAGTCGCAGATTCTGATGGATCCTCCATCTTTGCAGTGAAAGCAGAAATCCTCCGCAACCTCTTCCTTGTTTATCCTTCTCTTCTTCATCGGTGACGATTTCTTTCTGTGTTTTTTGGATTCTCAAGGAGCCCAGAAGGTGGCGCGAGAGAGAGAGATCACAGCTCCGGATTCGAGAAGGCCAACCTCTGCATTGCTAAACAATGGCGATCATCAGAAGACAGTATTGCTTCTTGCAGATTCAACTCACTGCTGACAGATGTCCAAGAAATTGGATTTTTCTGGCTCTTTAATTCTGCTTTCTTTAATTATTAATAATTGCTGATTAATAATATGAAATTTTATTTAAAATTTTCTCATTAACCCTACGCTATTCAAGCTCCGATCATATGAGTATTAGCAAACACACATATCGAGAGAGGGAGATATCAATGGCAACTTAATTTTGGAAATTAAATGAAAACAACTATTTATTTGTGTATTAAATTATACCAATCTTTCCATCCCAGTTTTAACAAATTTAAGTAAGCTTGGCATTAAAGAAATTCTATATTTAAATATTAGCGAGGGTCTCAACATTTGAAGATTTTAAATTTTATATTTGTATTTGTATAAATTTAGATAAATTTCATATTATTTAGTATTACATTTTATAAAATATAATTTTTTTTTACTAAAAATTATTAATGGAAAGTAGCTGAACAAAAAATTGTATTGTATTATATATATTATATTGAATATTTTAGAAAATTTCCAATCACTTTTTCAGTTTTAAGGTATGTAAATAAAAATCTAACATGGCGTGTGTGTGTGTAATAGTACATAAATATAAATAAAAGATACAGGAAATATAAACTAATAATGTAGGTTAACTTTATAATGAAAAAGCACTAAGAAAGAAAATGATGGAAAGTAGTTAGTTGGGATCCATTTGAAAAAAAATATATTTTAGTGAAATTCATTTATATTGGGATTTTAAAAAAAATTCATAAAAGTGAGAAATGAGTTTAAAAAAATAAAAAAATTAATAGGATAGAGATGACAAAATAAATTTAAAAAATTAGTGGGGCTTGTGTTGGGTCCCTTCCTACTAAGAGAGAGAGAGAGAGAGAGGACAAAAAAAAAGTTGAATGCAAAAAACAAGATAGTAGGGCCCACATGGGCCTTGCTTGTGTCGGCTAACATAAACAGAGGACAAAAAAAGTTTGATGTGAAAATAAAAATAGTAGAGACCAAAAAAGGAGTCTTAACCCAACATGTAAACACTAGGTTTGTTTGTGCTTCAAAATTCATATATAGTATAAATTATTTATTTATTGTTTAACAAATTAATTTATTTATTAACAATGGTTATAATAATTATTATTTCAATTATTGTTCACTACTATAATTACTAATAATATTTAAAATTTAAATTACAAATAATAATTGTTATTGGTTACCAAAATTATTAATTTAATTAACAAACAAAGTGTTTTGATGCATATAAGGCACTCTTGGGAATTAATATCACTCCTTAAATATGACATTTTTAGGAAATCAAATAATAATAATAACAATGATGATGATGATGATGATGATGATGGTGATGGTGGTGGTGGTGGTGATGATGGTAAAGACAAAGATAGTGATGATAATATCCTATGTAATGATATTTGATCGCATTGACAAATAAAAAATAAATTAGTAAATTTAATTATTATTAACTTTAAATATTAATTTAATTATTATTACAAGTTAAAAAATTAAATTATTAATCCGTCGAGAAGTTTCAAAACACTAATCAATTTTCAATATATTAATTATTTTATTTATTATTTCACAAAAATTAATTTGTTATAAAACATTAATTCAATTAATAATAGCAGTTAAAATTTGAATTGAAAATTAAAGTATAAAAAAATTAACTCAATTATTAATGATTACTGAAATTATTAATAGGAAGTAGATAAGCACTTTTAGCACTACATATTACTCCTTTAAAATAAAATTTTCAAAAAATTAAAAAATATATATATTAACATATGATAACATCAGTAAATAAAATTTAGATAAAAAATTACTAGCTGTAAAAATATTAATTTGATTATTATAGAGTTTACAAAAATTAAATCAAAAATTTAAAGGAAAGCTTTAAGATACTAAACATTTTATCAACATATGAATATGTTCCATCTTTAATTTAATTATACATGTTGATTGAAAATATGAATATTGACATCATATTAGAGGTAAAGTGTAATTAATCACATTAAATAAGATTTTTATTCAACTTGAAAAATTGTATGGATATTACTAATGCTTTTAAAATTGGATTCTTATGTTATATATAGAGGTAGATTGTGGAGACCCATATAATAATAATAATAATAATAATAATAATAATAATAATAATAATAATAATAATAATAAGGAGAATCTGGTTTGGTATAGGACCAAACCATCGATGGTTTGGTGGAGCTCAGGAAAATCATCAGCAATTTTATATTACTGAGGGTCATTAAATGTAAAAACGCGGTAAAAATGGTTTGATTAAGAACCAAACCGTCGACAGTTTCAGGAAAATCTTCGACGATTTTGTTTAGGGTAGCAGCCTATAAATAGACCTTAACTCTTTTTTTTTTGGAAAATTTCTCTCTCTCTCTCTCTCTCTCTCTCTCTCTCTCTCTCTCTCTCTCTCTCTCTCTCTCTCTCTTCAATTTCTCTCCAAAACTCAACCAAATTGATAAATAAACACCATTTTTGAGTTCTACTTCCAATCCTCAGCATTTTAACCGAAGTGGATTCGTTGTTTGGACATTGTAGGCACCACGCCAGAAATAAGATAAGGGGACTAATTATGTCCGCTTATTTTTGAAATTTAATCGATTAAAACTGAGATTATGAGTATAGAAATGTTGTATATGATTTCTCTAAATGATTTAAGCATATGGAAATTGATTATTATATATGTATTTGGGAAAAACCAAGTGAGTAGGGTAATCATCTCATTTTTCCTGAAAAATATATATTATGGGTTAAAGTAAAATTGTAGAGATGATCATACCCTCATTTTCAGCAAAATATATTTTTCCCGGATAGTTTATCAAATTATGATTTAGCCATTTAAATTGTGTGGCATGAGAATAAATGATTATAATTGTAGAAATAAATTGGTTGGAATCTTTTGTGATATTATACTGAGAAATTGTGATTTTATGTAGAAATGTGATTTTATATTGAGTTATGATTATATGCAAAGTTCAAATTTTATACTGAGTAGTAATTACACATAGAAATGTAAATTTATATTGAGTTATAAAAATGATGGTTTAATACTGAGTTATGGATATGATAGTTTGATACAATCTCATGAATGATTGGAAATTATGGACATATAGATGTTTATTAAAGTAATTGCAGAGAAAGGCAAAGGGGGACGGCGAAATGAAACGCCTCGATTCTCAGGATTTTAGCTCGAGAGCTTGCTGAATTGGGGGATAGCGATACGAAACGCCTCAATCTCAGCGAGTGCTTGATATGAATTACTGAATTAGGGGACAACGATACGAAATGCCTTAATCTTAGCGAGTGCTTGATATGAATTGCTGAATTAGGGGACAGCGATACGAAACGCCTTAATCTTAGCGAGTAGTTGATATGTACGTATCATGTAATTTGTAGATTATTTTTATGAATGGGGCTTTTGAGCCAAATTATGAACTGAAAAGAAATATTTGTTATGCAATTATATAGGTGTGAGTATAGTTTATAAAAGCTATTTCATTTAAAGTTAATTAATGGATGTATTATGCTTATACTAAAATTCTTTTGCCATACACTGATAATAATTTATTTCGTCTTACTGAAACGTGTCTCACCCCAATAAATATTTCAAAATTTCAGGATTGTTAGGAAAGCAAGCCTAGGAGCTCAGGCTTGAGGTGTAGATATTATAGATAGGGTAAGTACTGATATGAATCGGCGTACATAGGTGTTTTTTTGTAATTTTTGGGTTATAGTTCTGGCTTGATAAATAGTATAGTAATGGTTGGAAGGTAGTATTCTAGTATGTATAATTTGGAAAGGTCTATTTTTGCTTCCACAGATAGTGGATGGATACAAAAGTAATATTTGAAATATTATGAATATATGTTTTATGATTATTATGAAAAATAGGGGGGAAAATGGGTATAAAAAATATCATGTGATGATGTTATTATTATTATTATTATTATTATTATTATTATTATTATTATATCAAAGCATATTTTGGGGGCATTAAAATTGTGGTATTAAAACTTAGGTTGCTAAGTTCTACGGACTATAGTGGATAATACTACCAGAGTATAGGAATGAATGGTGATGGGAGTAAAAATGGGATAGGCTATGTGTTGTATGGTGGATTAGGTAGAGGATGCCTAGCAAAGTGGAATATCCTAAGTAAATTGAAATTTTGGGTTTTGTCTTGCACCTTGGAGGCAAAAATTTTGTGATGGTCTTCTGTAATTTTCCTGAGGTGACGATTTCAGGAAAATTATGGCATACCATTAACAGTTCTGTTTTTTTAGCAATAAAAAATTGAACCTAAAATTGGGAATTTGGCGGTTACATTGATTATTTGTGCGAGTAAAGTCCACAAAGGAGAGTTTAAATGTTTTAGTATGAGGATATAGTGTGTTTTATAGTTTCTTAGTTAATCGTGTTACGACATGGGGATTCTAAAATTAGTTCTCCTATCTTTTTTAGGATGGGCTCCAGAGATAAGAATGTGGATGCCGGGGAAAGTAACAGTTTGGGGGCTTCCGACGAGGATGATATTGATACTTCTACTGTGCTGCTAGGTTTAGTCTGGCAGGTTATGGCAAAGATTAGGCACGATTCTAGGGGGCAAAATTGGCCACCTACAGTGTAGAAACCCAAACCCAGAAAATAAAGGAAATAAATAAGCAAAGAATAAGGGAAAAATAAAAAAGGGGCAAACAGAAGGATTTTTCGATGAAGCCCCCGATTTTGTCGACAAAGGTTCTCCTATGGTTTGGCGACGAAGTTCAGAGCGTCGTCGACGAAGAGATCCCGAACGACTGAAATTTTAGGTTTAAGAGTTCATCGACGAAGTCCTTCTTTCGTCAATGAATGCCCTTCAGTAATTCGTCGATGAAGGCGCCAATTCGTCAACGAAGTTGGCCGAGTCAACGACCTATAAATAGATATTTTAGTTGCTTAAGAGTTAAGAAATCAAAATTTCTCTTTTTGTCTCTCTCTCATCAGCGCCTCACTCTCTCTCTCTCTCTCTCTCTCTCTCTCTCTCTCTCTCTTCGATTTCTTCGTTGTTCGTTGCCCGAATCGATGATTAGAAGTTACCACAAGGATTAGGAGGGAAATTTCTGTAAGTCTAGCAGAGTAGATTCTTGAACGGGGTCTTTTCAGGTACCACTCCAAAACCAGGGTAAGTAGGTATTTTGGAGTTTTATTGGTGGTTTGAGTATTGAGGGCTCTTAGGAGTGTTTATGACAAGTATAGTGGGTTGGGAGATTACTCGGAAATGCTTTTCAGGGGTTTGAACGCCTTTGAACATCGTAGGGTGTGGTTTAAGGGTGTCAGAAGGCTTTCCTGTAAGCTTGGTAAGGGGATTAAGTTAAGTTAGAAGTTTTATTAAAGTTGAACCTAATAAAATGCTATGTATGTATATTTATCTTTTCAGTTGTTATTTCAAAAACCAACTGTTCAAATGGTCTTTTCAAACTTAAGATATATGTTATGGTATTTTCAGTAAAAAAAAATGAACAATGGAAACTATAGTTTGACGTTATAAATAGGATATATGGTACATGGGAAATTGTGTGGCAGATGGATAAACTTGGTTGTGAAATACTGGAATTGCTGTGAAAATGCAAGAAATTTCATGTGATGGGCCGAGTTTTATGTGATGGCCGCAAGGGCCAAGTTTTATGTGATACCCACAAGGGCCGAGTTCTATATGATGGTCGCGAGGGCCAAGTTTTACATTATAACAGGTTTTATATGAAATGAGTTGAAATACAGTTTTTATTACTTAAATTGCATGATATTTTTTAAGAACCGTGAGGACCAACTATGTTATGGGCACGGTACCGTTGCTAGAATTTCAGTATTAGACCATGTGCGCCCACACTGTTCGCAAGGAGGTGTAGGGTGATCTCAGTCGATTAGCCTTAATAGAGGGGGTACCTTCCCTATAAGATCGGACTACCAGGATGTGGTAGGGCAATCGGACCCACAAGCAAGTTGTAGATGCCTGCGTAATCGGAGTTAGATGCAGATGTATGAATTGACTTTTTTTGGGTTGATATCCCCCAGGTCTTAGTCTAGCCTTCGGGCAGCACAACTCATGCCATAGGGGAAGTAAATGTTCCAGGGAGTGTCTTTTATGCATATTTGTAGATTTATGTAAATGATATTATTTATTTATTGAATTGTTTATACTAGGGAAACGAGATGAATATTTTTAACAATATAAAGTGAGTACAATGTATAAATGTTATTTTCAGTAAAATGAAGAATGAAAGTTTTCTGTAAACATTGAAAGCATGCTGACCACACACTGATGTTAACTTAATTTTTCCTTACTGAGAGATGTCTCACCCCATACACAAATGATCTTTTCAAGACCATCTCGAGGTTGAGGTTAGCAAACTCCAGGGTGGGTTGATAGCCAGTTAGATTTTTGTGAGTGTCAGTTGGAACTCTCTTGTATTTAAGTTGGGTTTGAAGCCCTGAGTATGTAATATGGGTGTATATATTGAGTCAGTTCTGGTATCGTACTATGGTTTGTATTATGAATTTCTGAGGGATGTTGATGTAAATTAGTAGCATAGAACTCTAGTAATGCATTATGGAGATTATGATATTTATTTCCGCTGCTATTATATTTGATTATGGTATCAGGTACACAGACGTCACTAAAGTGGCACCCTGGGCCCACGTGGCGGGTCGGGGCTCTACAGGTGGTATTAGAGCCTAGGTTTGTTAGGTTCTGCAGACTTTGAAAGTTGATAATTACCAAAGTATAGGTTGAGATCAGTTAAGGAAAGGAACGGGTAGGTTAGGTTGGGTTTTAGCTTGGAAGCTTAGAGATGGTGATCTTTTGACACTCTTCTGTGTTTTTCCTAGAGTGGTGATTTCAGGAAAACCATGGTAAATCCATCAATGATTTCGATCTGGAGTTTGAAAATTTAGGTTGGAGGAGTATGTGCGTAGTGTCAGCGTTATGATTAGGGGCTGGTACTTTGGTAGTTTTGTAGTAGATGTGTATTAATGATTCCTTTAACTACAAATTCGTATGTTTTAATTATTAGTCATTCCATACCTGCATCAACTATGATAAATGTGGAATTTCTAAGTCGATTTCTATCCTATCTTTAGAATGGATCTTAGGGGAAAGAAGGTCATGGCTAGAGGGGTGTTGACCTTATAGGTCATGCCCCCGGTTTTGATTATGACAAATACTCATTATATATCTAATGGGTGTTTGAGATTATGTGTAGGAACCAAAATTGTCAAGATCAAGACGCACATAGAGCAAGTGAAGATTAAAGACCTAACTACTTTGTGTTGTAATATATAATTCATTCATGTAGTTGGTTTGTAATAGTAATTAGGGTCTTTGGTTTGTAATAAGCACACACACATCACATGCATGGTATAATACGTAAGTTCAAACCAAGTATAACTAAAATGACCTTAGAGTTTACCCTTCAGTCGACGGAAGGTCGACTGACATTGAATTTTTTCGATGTCTTCAAAAGGACCTAGAAATAACCCTAGGACACTCACCCTTGCATTTATTTGTGATAGGCACTTGAATAGGGTGTTTATGAATCAAAACGGGACCGAAATGCACACTTTGTGCTCCTTCGGTCAGGCGACCTAGGCAGTTCATTCTGCCTCAATCGACCGAACCTCCTAGGAGTTAAACATTTGACTATCCGATCGACCGAGCCAAAATTGCATACCAGCTACCTTGTCGACTGAGAGGCTCAGTTCATTTTCCTCTAGTCGATTGAACCGCGCAAATTAAAAAATTCGCCTTCCCCTGGTCAACCGACCGAAGAGTTCAAAAATGGCTCGGTCGACTGAACCATAAGAACTTCGGTCGACCGAAATGGTTTTTGGTCGACCGGACCTCTCGGGTTGCCTTGATTTTTTAGCGTGGTTAAAATATTTTAAATAGGGTTAAATTTGGTAAAATGTCATTAAACTTTCTTAATAATTCCCAATAGGTCCCCAACGATTATATTTCATGGGGTGTCTATATATACCCCTTCATTTGGGATTATTAGGAAGAGATTAGTAGATTTGATTAGGGAAAATTCTCCGAAAATCCACAAACTTATAATACTCATTTTCATACTAAAAACACTCATACTTACCTTTTCCTATTGCTTATACTCTTTGTAAGTTGATTGAGTGCTTATTCTCAAAGGTTTGCTCTCCTTGTTCATTTGATTGAAATGATTTTCTTGAGAGCTAAACCTAAGTGTTCTTAGGGGGCTTCGTTCATAATCCTATCCTAAGAAGACTTGCTTAAGCTTTTGAGTGTTGCATTTGTGTTGCAATATCTTAGGAAGCTTGTATTTGTCTTTAGGTTGCAAAATCATTTTCAAAACATACTCATATATCTTGTGTGATTTATATTTGACATACTTGTGAGGAGATATTTGTGTTTATGATATTAATCTTTGTGCAATAGTTATTCACTCACATATTACTTGTTAAATACAAAGATTACACATCTTTTGCAAACCAAGCATATACATTTTCTAATATTCACATGATTGAGATATCCTGCTGATTGATATCCCTAAGGCTTGCTTGACATCTTTGTGTGAACACGATTGATTGAATATCTTAAGAAACAAAGATTGCTTGTTGACACTTTCACGCACTCAATACACAGATAGCAAATATTTTGAGAGTTAAAATATTAGACCACACTGAGCTTACATATTAAATCATCTTGTGGTGTATGTAACTGAGCGCATCCGGCTACATATCTGCTTTGCACAAAAGCACAATCACTGTACCGATATTATTTGATTGCAAATACTGTTGTATTTCCGGGCACGGGCCTAAAAAGGGAGACTATCCCTTTGAAATAGTCTCGTACTAGCTTAGACCCGGTTAGGAAAGCTAGGTGCGCTATCCCGGTAAGGCGTGTAGGTTGAGGTCAGCCCCGCTAATTGACCTGGTTAAGGTTGAGGTCAGCCCTGTGGTAACTGACCTGGTTGTAATCGGTGCCGCTTCACCCTTAAGTGAGCTATTAGTGGAATCTTCGGGCTTGCGAGCTAGAGCGGGGACATAGGCACAGTTGGTCGAACCTCGATAACATATCGTGTGTTTGTTTATATTTCCACATTTTATATTTACCGCACGTGTATGTTATTATGTAAATGATGTGCTTGATTTAAATTTCTGTATATTATATTTATCGGCATATTTGGAACTGCATAGAAAGACCCTAGGTTGTAATATTCTGCTAACATCTAGTTCAACCTAGGAGAAAAGTCTAAAATTCCAATTCACCCTCCCCCCCCCCCCCTCTTGGGAATACACCAATTCTAACAAGGGGATAATCATGTGAATACCTCTAACGAAGATGATGTCAATGCCTCAGTGGAGTTGCGCAATATAGCACGTCAGGCTAGGAAGGAAGCTAAGAGGGATTTCTGAAAGCAGGATCAACGATTGGCTAATAAAGGCTGCACGTTTCAGCAGTTTACCCAGGCAAATCTACTTGCGTTTTCAGGAGGAGCAGACCCAATTGTAGCTGAAAATTGGGTTTAGGAGATGAGGGTATGTATCTATTTCTTGGATCCAGTTCAAAGAAGTTCTTTTTAGCAGATACTTCCTTGTTGCCACCAGAGAGGCGAAGGCAGAGGAATTTCTTCATCTGACCCAGGGGCCTATAATTGTGCAGTAGTATATGGTTAAGTTTGTAGAGCTGTCCCGTTTTGATTCGCATATGGTCTCAGATGAGCCTAAGAAGGCTTGAGTGTTCGAGAAAGGACTCAGGCAGGGTATACGTGCTCAGGTAGTGGCGTTATTGAAGTAGAGTTTTACTGAGCTAGTGGATAGGGTCATGGCAGTCGGGGCTAGTATTTAAGAGGGAGAAAGAGTAGCGAACCAAAATAAAAGGCCTTTGCCTTAGGTTTTCCAGTCTGGTGCCAGCTAGAGTTCATGGAGGTGGCCTGGTAATTTTATGGGTCAACAATAGGAGATGGGGTCTCGATACTTTCAGGGGAGTTCTCAGCATTTTACCTATCCTAAGTGCTATAAAAGGCATTGGGCGAGTGTAGGATTGGGACAGCTGTCTGTTATCAGTGTGGTAGGGCAGGACACTAGGTGCGAAATTGCCATGTGATTTTGAATTTCGCACCTCCATAACATCAGCATGGGAGAGGAACTCAGGAACCCCAAGGTAGTCACCAGAGGGGCACCACCCAGGCACGGGTGTATTCCATGACTTCAAGTGACGTCAAGCACACGGGAGATGTAGTTATAGGTAATATTTATCTGCTTTCAAATAAAGTTGTTTTGCTCTTTAATTCAAGTGCAACACACTTTTTCGTGTCTCGGGGGTTTATTAAACTGTGCGGGGTAGAAACGCAGCCATTAGATGTCGTGTTGGGTGTGGCCATGCCGACAGGGTCAGTGGTAGTGTGTAACAAGGTAACTAGAGACTACCAAATAGAGATTCAGGGGAGAAACCTGCCTACTAGTCTAATTGTCTTCGATATGCATGGATTCAACATTATTCTGGGGATAGATTGGCTAGCATCCAGCTATGCAAGCATTGACTATCACAGAAAGAAGGTAATGTTCAGATCACAAAGGGAGCAGAAATATAAATTTGTCGAGTCGTATGTGTGCTCGACACCACAGATCCTTTCAGTGATTCAGCTAAAGAGGTTGCTTCGAGATGGTTGCCAAGGGTATCTTGCTTTTATAAAAGAAGCACAGAAGGAGGAACTGAAGTTGGAGGATATCCCAATGATAAGGGAATTCTCAAACGTCTTTCCAGAGGACTTACCGGGATTGCCACCGGATCTTGAGGTGGAATTTGCCATTGAGTTGACTCCAGGGATTACCCCAATTTCCAAGGCTCTATACCGAATGGCTCCGGCTAAACTAAAGGAGCTAAAGGAGCAGCTACAGGAACTTCTTGATAAGGGGGTCATCAGATTGAGCGTATCACCTTGGGGAGCACTGGTGTTATTCATAAAGAAGAAGGATGGGTTGATGAGGATGTGCATTGACTATAAGGAGATTAATAAGGTGACAGTGAAGAATAAATACCCATTACCTCATATTTTCGACTTGTTTGACCAAGTGAAGGGCACTCAGGTTTTCTTTAAGATTGATCTGCAATATAGGTATCATCAGTTAAAAGTGAAAGCAGAGGATGTATTGAAGATAGCTTTCCAAACCCAGTATGGCCATTACGAATTTTTGGTTATGCCATTTGGTTTGACGAATGTTATTGCAACATTCATGGATTTGATGAATAGGGTGTTCCACGAGTACTTAGATCAGTTCATGGTAGTTTTCATCGATGACATCCTAGTTTAGTCAAGGAGTCCTGCAGAGCATGAAGCTCATTTGAGGCTGATACTTCAGGTACTTAGAGAGAAGAGATTATTTGCTAAATTCATGAAATGTGAGTTTTGGCTGAAACAAATTGCATTTCTAAGACATTTAATATCTAGGGAAGGAATCTCAGTAGACCCAAGCAAAATAGAGGCAGTAGTTGATTGGGCGAGACCAAAGAACGTGCATGAGATTGGAAGTTTCTTGAGTCTAGCAGGGTACTACCGTAGATTCATTAAGGGTTTCTCCAGGTTGCCTGGTGCTTTAACACAACTTACAAGAAAGAATAGTAAATTTGAGTGGCCTAGTGAGTGTGAGCATTCGAGAATTGAAGCAACGACTAGTCACAAACCCAGTGTTGACCATTGCATCAAGGGATGGTGGTTTTGTAATTTATAGTGACGCATCTCTGAAGGGACTTGGGTGTGTCTTGATGCATCAGGGAAAGGTTATTAAGTATGTTTTTTTTCCAACTTAAGGAATATGAGAAGAATTATCCCACGCATGACTTGGAACTAGCTGCGGTAGTGTATGCGTTGAAGATCTGGAGGCACTACTTATATGGTGAAAAGTATGAAATCTTTACTACCATAAAAGCCTTAAATACTTTTTCACCCAGAAGGAATTGAACATGAGGCAATGCAGGTGGCTTCAGCTGATTAAGGACTATGACCGTACCATTAGGTACCACCTAGAAAAAGCTAATGTGGTAGCTGATGCATTGAATCGGAAGTCAGTGAATGCGTCAGTTTCAGCAGTTGGGGTTCAGCATGAGATTGGGATGGACTTGGAAAGGTTGGGTATGGAATTAGGGGAATAAAATCATCAGACATTCATTGCTAGCCTAGTAGTGCAACCGACCTTACGGGAAAGGATCATATCAGCTCAGATGATAGATGTAGAGCTGGCAGAGATTATGAGTGGAACACAGATGGGTTGGATACAAATTTCAATGTCTCTGGTGATGGGATGTGGAGGTTTCACACTAGGATGTGCGTGCCTAATGACGTAGATATTAAAAAGACAATTGTGGAGGAGGCGCATCACTATCTCTATATTGTTCATTATAGAAGTATGAAGATGTATAGAGATCTGTGAGAATCGTTCTGGTGGAGTAACATAAAGAGGAAAATTTCCAATTTCGTGGAACAATGTCTGACATGACAGCAGATGAAAGCAGAGCACTAGAGGCCAACGGGACCACTTCAACCACTGGATATTCCCAAATGGAAGTGAGAGCATATCTCAATGGACTTTATATCAGGAATGCCTTCGGCGGTGCATGGTCAGAATGCTATCTAGGTTATTGTGGATCAGCTAGCAAAGACTACACACTTCATTCCAAATAGAGTCAGTTATTCTATGGATAGGTTGGCAGAGCTTTATGTGTAGGAAATTGTACGACTTCATGGCGTCTCGGTTTCCATTATTTCAAATCAAGACCCATGATTCGCTTCTCGGTTTTGGAAGAGTTTGCAGGATGCCTTGGGATCTCAACTCACATTTAGTACCACATTTCACCCATAGACGGATGGACAGTCTGAGAGGAAAATTCAGATTCTAGAGGATATGCTGTGGGAATGTGTACTGGATTTTTGGGATAGTTGGATTCGGTATCTACCGCTCGTTGAGTTTGCATATAATAATAGTTATCGGCCTAGTATCGATATGGCACCATATGAGGCTTTGTATGGTCGCTGGTGTAACGACCCGACCCTTTATATGGACCCAGGTGTCACTCACTCAAACAAAATACCTATACCTATTTAAGATACATAGACAACCTGCCCTAAACAGGGACATACGAGTGTAACTCATACATAATTGTAATGTAAATGTTGCATAAAAACATAAACATTCATTAGGATTTCTAATAGACATATACCAGAGTTTACTGTTATATCCTCAAATACATTTATACAAACTTGGAACATATCCTAATAATACAACCCCAAAAGAGGTATTCCAACTAAGTTCAATGTACACATAAACCACTTACGTATGCTACAACCCAAAAAACAATCTTCCCAGTCCCTTTAGCTACTAGGACCAACGTGTTGATGGACTTGAAAACAAAGGTTGTATACTAGGGTGAGACACCTCTCAGTAAGGAAGAAAGTGTTACAACAATGTGTGACTGTATATATGCACATTTTCATACGAACTCATATGTTTGAAACATTTGTTTATAGTACTGTAACATATAACATTTATCTGCACATCAAGTATGTAAATCATGCATATGATTATTAGAACACCTCCATCTTGATATGACAATTTGCCTGTTTACTCTGTGGCATGGGTTGTGCACTGATTGTCTCTAACAGTGTCCTATTCGTGCAGACAAAGCCGAGCATCTTTTATGGTCCGACCACACCCTGGTTTATTTTTACTAGTAGCTTACTAACTCCTTGAAGGTCGACCATCTAACGTACCCATACTGATTTCTCATGTATGGTTGCACTGTACTACCAACATTAGTACCTAGCCCTAGGAATTTATTTCAACCCCCAAACTGGAGTATCTTTCAACCCTTTTTTTTTTTGAAGTTTCTTTCAACTTCTTTTGGTCACAAGCTGTGGTTCCAGTATCATATATACAATTCATAGCAAAATATAGTAACCAGTGCAATTCCAGTATTTTTCACAAATTCAGATAATCACATTGGGTTCAAACCGGTGCCTATCCACTCAGTTTACCCCTTTTTGTTTACTGATATAGCTCGGTGTATCACCGACCTCTGTTTTCCACATACTCAGTATAACAAATTGGAACTCCGTTCCCATAATCTATATCAATAGTATAGAAAATTCATACATTTCAACATATATCACACGAGTTTATATCACACGAGTTTAGTCCAAAAATTCGCTAAATGATATAAATCTAGTAAACATCATTTAAAAATAAAAGTAAAGTATTCAAGCATCTCCTATTACAATATAAATGCAAATAAGTGATTTTCCTAAGATTCAGAGATCATACGCCAAACTTCCCATTTTTACCAAAAATCTTAAAATCATAAAATCGACATTTCTACTAGGTAGAATTTAGAAAATAAGCAGTTAAATCATACATAATAATAAAAACTAGCTTTTTAGTGGTTTAGTTTTCCAAAAATGTTGTTGTAATCAATTTCCCCTTACCTTAAACTCGAAATGAAACTTCGTACAAAATCGATCCAAACCGACCACCCAGGATCTTGGAAACCTAAAACCATAGAATATAACCTTACTATAATTTCGACTACTATCCAACTATCCAATCAAAATTGAAATCAGATCCTTACCTCGATTTTTGGAAAAACCCAAAAATCTCCGAAACTACGATCCGATCCTCTAAAATTATAGAGTTTCCTCTTCTGATCCACACAGTACCCTATGTTTTTTGAAACGAACGACGAAGATTCTTAGAGAGAGAGAAAAATTTCGTTGGTAAAGAGAGAGAGATAGAGAGAGAGAGTTTGGAAGCAAACTTAGCTTCTAAGCAACTAAAATGGATATTTATAGGGCCTTTGACCAAGTCCAACTCGTCAACAAGGTGGTGTCTTCGTCGTTGAATCTGTCACATAGCTCGTCGATGAAGCCATCCCATCATCGTCGAGCCCAAGTTTCGAGTATTTATTTGACCCGCTCAGTATTTGCTCATCGATGAGGCTCTGAATTTTGTCGATGAGGCCCTAAAGGATTTTGTCGACGAGGCCCTAAAGGATTTCGTTGACGAACATGACTCCTTCATCAACGAACCCAGCTTATTGCAGTTTGGGTCTCTACAATCTCCCCTCCTTATAAGAATTTCATCCTCGAAATTTACTAACAATTGCTCAACATAAACTTTTCTTATAATTCCGCTTTACAAAGAGTCGACCGTCACCTACAAAGTGACTTTGGCCCAATTTCATTATATATCCTCACATATGGCGGAGGAATACTGTGGTTACAAAAAGTTATTTCGAAAAATTACATCTATAAACAAGGCTCTACCAAAGATCATACCATTCAATCAATACCATCTACACTATTATATACCTACATACTATCAAATAACTGTGGGTACTTCTGGCGTATTTCAGATTCTAATTCCCATGAAGCTTCTTCCACTGCATGGTTACGCCATAATACCTTTACGAGAGGTATTCCTTAGTTCGTAACTGCTGCACCTTCCGATCCAATATCTGCACTGGTACTTCCTCATACGATAAGGCATCCCTGATCTTTAGAGGTTCATAACTCAGTATGTGTGATGGATCTGGTACGTACTTCCTCAGTACAAACACGTGAAATACATCATGGACTCTGGATAATGCGGGAGGTAGAGCCACTCGATAAGTAACCAAACCTATCCTTTCAAGAATCTCAAAAGGCCCGATATACCGAGGACTTAGCTTCCCCTTCTTCCCGAACCTCGTCACCCCTTTCATTGAAGTGATCCTCAGGAATACCATATCTCCTACTTTAAATTCCAACTCTCGTCGACAAGTATCAGCATAACTTTTCTGTCGACTTTGAGCTACTTTGATTCTTTCCCTGATTAGTTTGACCTTTGTAGAGGTTTGTTGGATAAGTTCTAGACCCTGTATCTGCCGCTCTCCTACCTAATCCCAATACAACGGAGATCGACACCAATGACCATACAAAGCCTCATAAGGTGTCATCTCTATGCTCGCCTGGTAACTATTGTTATATGCAAACTCAATGAGCGGTAGATATTGTATCCAACTATCACCAAAATCTAGTACACAAGCCCACAACATATCCTCTAACGTCCAAATAGTCCTCTCTGACTATCCATCCGTCTGTGGGTGAAAAGACATACTGAACGTTAGTTGCGATCCCAAGGCATCCTGTAAACTCTTCCAAAAATAGGATGTAAAACGCGGATCCCGATCTGAAACAATAGAAATAAGGACACCATGAAGTCATACCACCTCCTGCACATAAAGTTCTGCCAGTCTATTCAAAGAGTAGCTGACTCTGATTGGAATGAAATGTGCAGTTTTTGTCAGCCGATTCACTATAACCCAAATAGCATTCTGCCCATGTACCACCGCAGGTAGACTCGTCACAAAATCCATCGAGACGTGTTCCCACTTCCACTCAGGGATGTCAAGTGGCTGAAGTGGTCTTACTGTCCTCTAATGTTCTGCTTTGATCCTCTGACATGTCAAGCATTGCTCTACGAAATGGGCGATCTCTCTTTTCATGTTGAACCACCAGAAAGATTCCCTCAAATTCCGATACATTTTCGTACTACGAAGATGTACAGTGTAAAGTGAATGATGTGCCTCCTCTAGAATGACCCGTTTAATCATGGCATCATTCGGTACACAAATCCTGCTGCGAAATCTCAATATCCCATTGCAAGAGACACAAAAATCCGGCTTCAACCCCTTCTGAATTCCTTCCGTAACCTCAACCAACTCGGGATCCTCCTTCTGCGCCACACGGATCCTCTCCTACAAGGTTGGCTGTACCACCAAGCTAGCAAAGACAGCCTGATGGTTTCCTTGTACCACCTCCAAACTCAACCTTTCAAGGTCCATACAAATCTGATGCTGAACCTCCACTGCCGAAATAGACGCATCCACAGACTTCCGACTCAAAGCATCGGTTACCACGTTAGCTTTTCCTAGGTGATAGTTAATAACACAGTTGTAGTCTTTAATCAACTTAAGCCATCTATGCTATCTCATGTTGAGCTCCTTCTAAGTGAAAAATTATTCAAGACTTTTATGGTCAGTAAAAATCTCACACCTTTCACTGTACAAGTAGTGCCTCCAAATTTTCAGTGCAAACACTACCGCTGCTAATTCCAAATCATGCGTCGGGTAGTTCTTCTCGTATTCTTTGAGTTGACGAGAAGCGTAAGCAACTACTTTGCCCTGTTGCATTAGAACACAACCAAGACCCTTTTTCGAAGCATCACTATAAATAAAAAAACCACCCTCATTGGATGGAAGAGTCAGTACTGGAGTCGTGACCAGTCTCCATTTCAGCTCCTGGAAACTCAGCTCGCACTCATCCGTCCAATCATACCTCACATTTTTCCGCGTGAGTTTCGTCAAAGGACCTGCTAAACTAGAGAACCCTTCTACAAACCGACGTTAGTAACCTGCAAGACCCAGAAAACTACTGACCTCTTGAACACTCTTCGGTCTCGTCCAGTCCACTACCGCTTCTATCTTACTCGGGTCCACTAATATACCTTCTTTACATACTACGTGCCCCAGAAATGTAATCTGTTCCAACCAGAACTAGCACTTCTTTAGCTTAGCATACAACCTCTTATCCCTAAGCATTTGCAATACTAGTTTCAAATGAACTTCATGCTTTGTAGCACTCCTAGAATACACTAGGATATCATCAATAAATACCATGATGAAATGGTCTAGATATTCATGAAAGACCCTGTTCATCAAATCCATAAAAGCTGTAGGTGCATTAGTCAAACCAAAAGGCATAACCATAAATTCAAAATGGCCATACTGGGTTCGAAATGTAGTTTTCGAGATGTCCTCTGCTTTCACCTTCAGTTGGTGATACCCAAACTGTAGGTCAATCTTGGAGAAGACCTGCATGCCCTGGAGTTGATCAAACAAATCGTCAATCCTGGGTAGCGCATATTTATTGTTTATTGTCACCTTATTCAGTTCTCGGTAGTCGATGCACATCCTCATCGACTTATCCTTCTTCTTCACAAATAACACTGGTGCTCCCCAAGGAGAAACACTAGGCCGAATGTACCCCTTGTCAAGCAGCTCCTGAAGCTATTCTTTCAAGTATCTTAGCTCAGTTGGAGCCATACAATACGAAGCTTTCGATATAGGCGCCGTACCTGGAGCTAACTCAATAGCAAATTCCACTTCATGATTTGGAGGTAAACCTGGCAAGTCCTCTAGAAATACATCAGGGAACTTGCGTACTACAACAATCATCTCCAATTCCCGTTCTTCTGCTGGCGTGTCTTTCATAAATGCCAGATACCCTTGGCACCCTTTAAGGAGTAGCCTTATAACTTGCATAGTAGAAAGGATCTGTGGTGTAGAACGCACACACGATCCAAGGAACCGAAATTCCTACTTTCCTGGCAGTTTGAACAATACTTCCCTCCTATGGCAATCGATACTAGCATAACTGGCTGACAACCAGTTCATCCCAAAGATGATATCAAATCCAAACATGCCATACACCACAAGGTCAACTGGTAGCATCCTTCCCTGAATTTCAACCAGAAAGTCGTGGACTATACTGCTACACCCGACCGCAGACCCAGACGGTGTAGCTACTATCAGTTCATAATTTAACAATTGCACCTCAAGTCCACATAGTTTAACAAATCCAAGGGAAATAAAAGAATGCGTTGCTTCAGAATCAAATAATACTACAGCTTTATGAGAAAGCATGTAAATGATACTTGTGATAACATCGCCAACGTTCTTAGCGTCAGCTGGAGTCAGAGAATATACCCTCACCTGGGCCGTCCCCCCTTGCTGACCACCACGCTGTGCCTGAGTATTACCCCTTTATGGCTACTGTGAGGTTCCACTATTCCTCTGCATCTGATAGTCTCTCATCTGATGTCCTTGCTTTCTACACCACATACAGGCCCTCGTAGACAACCAACATTACCTATGGTGTGTCTTACCACATAAAGAGCAACGTTGAACATGTGCAGTATTCTGGGACGTACCACCACTGTTCTTCTTCCACTTACCCTGTCCTGCCCCAAACGAAGAATTAGGAGGCACTGGCCTCTTCTTCGTGACCTGAACCTCTACATCCTTAAGCAAACACTCCTCTGCCATGGTAGCTTTGTCAACCAACGTAGCAAAGTCTTGTAACTGCAGAATCGTCATCTGCCTACGGATCTCCTTCCTCAGACCCCTCTGAAACTTCCAGGCCTTCTTCACTTCATCCAGTATCACGAATGGAGCGAATTAGGATAGCTCCTAGAATTTGGCAACGTATTGCTACACTGTCAACGATTCTTAAGTCAGATTCATGAATTCCTCCATCTTCGCATTTCTAACTGTGGCCGGAAAATAACGTTCAAATAAGAGCTCTTTGAACCGAGCCCACGTCAATGCTACGGGTATTGGTCGGAGTTCCTCCATCTTCTTTACAGACCCCCACCATCTTTCAGCCTCTCCTGCCAACTTGAACATGGCAAAGGTGACCTTCTGATTCTCCGTGCAGTTCAAGACATCCAGGATCTTCTCGATCTCTTGGATCCAATTCTTACCGTGAACTGAATCTGCACTTCCAACAAAAGCCGAAGGCTTCAATTTGGTGAACTGATTGATGGAGCAACCCATCTTAGTGGTAGAATAGTCCTGTCCTCTATTCGTTCACACTACCTTAGCCATAAGCTGCTATGCGAAATCATGCAATACACTAGTGGAGTCACTGCCAGCCTTAGGGCCGACACCCTCACTACTACTGCCTCCCACGTTCGCAGTAATATCCCTAGATTCCATCCTAAAAGCAATTACCAGATTCCATTAGATCAGTAATAGCCTACCCATCAACTACTACTATCACAATATAAGGTCAATTCTCTAAGTTCATCTTCTTAACATTAATGTACTCCATAAATTTGACACCCTTATTCTAGTTAAGTTCCACTCTTCCACTTGGAAACAAAATCGTCAATGGATTGCCGTGATTTTCTTGAACCTTTCGATTGATCTAGAAAAACACAGAAGTCTATCAATGGATTTACGTCTCCAGGTATACAAAGCAAAACTCAAAGTCTTATCCATGTCCTATACTCTAGTATATTCTAGACTATCAAAACTAGCAAATCCTAAGTTCTGCACAAATCCTTAACTAGGCAGCATGAATCAAATCATACTTCCGACTAGTTATGGGCTCTAATACCAACTGTAACGACCTGACCCTTTATACGGACCCAGGTGTCACTCACTCATACAAAATACTTGTACCTATTCAAGATACACAGACAACCCGCCCTAAATAAGGACATACGGATGTAACTCATACATAACAGTAATGTAAATGTTGCGGAAAAACATAAACATTCATCAGGATTTCTAATAGACATATACCACAGTTTACTGTTATATCCTCAAATACATTTATACAGACTTGGAACATATCCTAATAATACAACCCCAAAAGAGGTATTCCAGCTAAGTTCAATATACACATAAACCACTTACGTATGCTACAAGACAAAATACAATCTTTCCAGTCCCTTTAGCTACTAGGACGGACGTGCTGATGGACCTGAAAACACAGGTTGTATAATAGGGTGAGACACCTCTCAACAAGGAAGAAAGTGTTACAACAGTGTGTGACTGCATATATGCACATTTTTATACAAACTTATACGTTTGAAACATTTTTTTATAGTACTGTAACATATAACATTTATCTGCACATCAAGTATTTAAATCATGCATATGATTATTAGAACACCTCTAGCTTGATATGACAATTTTCTTGTTTACCCCGTGGCACGGGTTGTGCACTGATTGCCTCTAACAGTGTCCTGTTCGTGCAGACAAAGCACCTTTTATGATCCGACAACCCCTGGTTTATTTTTGCCAGCAACTTGCTAACTCCTCATAGGTCGACCATCTAACATACCCATACTGATTTCTCATGTATGGTTGCACTATACTGCCAACATCGTTACCTAGCCCTAGGAGCTTATTTCAACCCCCGAACTGGAGTATCTTTCAACCCCTTTTTCTGAAGTTTTTTTCAACGTCTTTTGGTCACAAGCTGTGGTTCCAATATCATATATACAATTTATAGCAAAATATAGTAACCTGTGCAATTCCTTTTTTTTTTTCACAAATTCAGATAATCACATTGGGTTCAAACCGGTGCCTATCCACTCAGTTTACCCCTTTTTGTTTACTGATACAGTTCAGTGTATCACCGGCCTCTATTTTCCAGATACTCAGTATAACAAATTGGAACTTCATTCCCATAATCTATATCAACAGTATAGATTCATACATTTCCATTCAACATACACAGTATAACAAATTGGAACTCTGTTCCCATAATCTGTGTCAATAGTATAGAAAATTCATACATTTTAACATATATCACACGAGTTTAGTCCAAAAATACGCTAAATGATATAAGTCAAGTAAACATCATTTAAAAAGAAAAGTAAAGCATTCAAGCATCTCCTATTACAATATAAATGCAAATAAGTGATTTTCATAAGATTTGGAGATCATATGCCAAAATCCTCGTTTTTTACCAAAAACTGTAAAATCATAAAATCTACATTTTTACTTAGTAGAATTTAACAAATAAGTAGTTAAATCATACATAATAATAAAAACTAACTTTTTAGCGGTTTAGTTTTCCCAAAATGCTATTGTAATCAATTTCCCCTTGCCTTAAACTCAAAACGAAACTTTGTAGAAAACCGATCCAAACCGACAACCCGGGATTTTGGAAACCTAAAACCACAAAATATAACCTTACTATAATTTCAACTACTATCCAAATATCCAATCAAAGCTGCAATCAGATCCTTACCTCAATTTTTGGAAAAACCTAAAAATCTCCAAAACTACGATCTGATCCACTAAAATTGTAGAGTTTCCTCTTCTGATCCACGAAGTACCCTCTGTTTTTGGAAACAGACAACGAACGACAAAGATTCTTAGAGAAAGAGAAAAATTTTGTTGGTAAAGAGAGAGGGAGAGAGAGTTTGGAAGCAAACTTAACTTCTAAACAACTAAAATGGATATTTATAGGGCCTTTGACCAAGTCCAACTCATGGACGAGGCGGCGTCTTTGTCAATGAATCCGTCACATAGCTCATCGACGAAGTCATCCCTTCATTGCCGAGCCCAAGTTCGGGGTATTTCTCTGACCCGCTCGGTATTTGCTCATCAATAAGGCTCTGAATTTTGTCGACGAGGACCTAAAGGATTTCATCAACGAACATGACTCCTTCGTCGACAAACCCAACTTATTGCAGTTTGGTCTCTACAATTTCGTCGACGAACTCAACTTATTGCAGTTTGGGTCTTTACAACTGGTGTCGATCTCCGTTGTACTGAGATGAGGTAGGCGAGCGGTAGGTTTTGGGGTTGGAGTTAGTTGAGCAAACCTCTGCAAAGGTCGAGCTTATCTGGGAGATGATTAAAGTAGCACAGAGTTGGCAGAAGAGTTATGTTGATACTCGCCGACGGGAGTTAGTATTCGAGATCGGTGATATGATATTTTTGAGGATTGCTCTGATAAAGGGGGTGATGAGGTTCGGGTAGAAAGGCAAGTTGAGCCCTCGGTACATTGGACCATTTGAGATCCTATAAAGGATTGGTCCAGTTGCCTATTGAGTGGTGTTAACCCCAGCGTTATCTAGGGTTCATAATATTTTCCATGTATTAGTTCTTAGGAAGTACGTATCCGACCCTTCGCATGTGGTAAGTTATAAGCCTTTGAAGATAAGGGATGCTCTGGCATACGAGGAGATACTAGTTCATATTCTGGATCGGAAAATTCAAGAACTGCGTACCAAGGATATACTGTTAATAAAGGTGTTGTGGTGCAATCATACAGTGGAGGAGGTTTCTTGGGAGTTAGAGTCAAAAATATGTCAAAAATACCCACAAATTTTCTGTGAGGATCAGTGGTAGTAGACCAGTGCAGTTGCTCAAGTAAGTATTGGTTTTAATTGTAGGTCAGGTAAGGTAGGTTGATTAGTTTGTTAGTTGTTTATAATTTTGTATATGAATGGTCATTGGGAGAGTTTTGTATGAATATTGTAATCTCCCAAGACAATATTTGTAACCATGGTATTCCTCCGCCATAAGTGAGGGTACTTAATAAATTTGGGACGGGGCCGCTATATGGGTGGCTGCCGACTCTTCGGTAGAGATGGATAGTGAGATAAGGATATGGTAGAATTCAGTTAAAAAAATTTCAACGATGAAATTTTTATAAAGGAGGGAGATTGTAGAAACCCAAACCTAGAAAATAAAGGAAATAAATAAGAAAAGAAGAAGGGAAAAATACAAAAGGGGCAAACAGAAGGATTCATCGATGAAGCCCCTGATTTCATCGATGAAGGTTCTCTTGTGGTTTGATGATGAAGTTTAGAGCATCATCTACAAAGAGATCCCGAACGACCGAAATTTTGGGTTTAAAAGTTCTTTGACGAAGTCCTTCTTTCATCAACGAATGCCCTTTAGTAATTCGTCAACGAAGGTGCTAGTTTGTCGAAAAAATTGGCCAAGTCAATGACCTATAAATAGATATTTTTGTTGCTTAAGAGTTAAGAAATCAAAATTTCTCTTTTTCTCTCTCTAACCAATGCCTCACTCTCTCTCTCTCTCTTCAGTTTCTTCGTCGTTCGTCACCCGAATTGACTATCGAAAGTTACCACAAGGATCAAGGGGAAATTCTCTACAAGTCTAGCGGAGTAGATTCTAGAACAAGGGTCTTTTGAGGCACTACTTCAAAACCAGGGTAAGTAAGTATTTTTGAAGTTTTATTGTTGTTTTGAAGTATTGGAGGCTTAGGGAGTGTTTTATGAAAAGTATTATGTGGATGGGGATGATTAATTTTGGGAAAATGTATTTCATGGTTTTTGAACTTCGAACACCATAAGGCATGGTTTAAGGGTGTGAGAAGGCTTTCCTATAAGCCAAGTAAGGGGATTAAGTTAAGTTAGAAGTTTTATTAAAGTTGAACCTAATAAAATGCTAAATATGTATATTTATGTCTTCAGATGTTATTTCGAAAACTAACAATTCAAATGGTCTTTTCAAACCTAGGATATATGTTATAGTATTTTTAGTAAGAAAATGAATGGTGGAAAATATAGTTTGACGTTATAGATAGGATATACGGTATATATGAAATTGTGTGGCAGATGGATAAAATTGGTTGTGAAATATTGAAATGTTTGTGAAATACTGGAACTATCGTGAAAATGCAGTAAATTTCATTTGATGCCACAAAGGCCGAGTTCAATGTGATGGCCGCAAGGACCGAGTTCTATATGATGGCCACAAGGACCAAGTTCTATATGATGGCCACGAGGGCCGAGCTTTATATTATAATAGGTTTTATATGAAATGAGTTGAAATACAACTTTTATTACTTAAATTGCATGATATGCTTTAGGAGCCCTAAGGACCAGTTATGTTATGGGCATACTGCCGTTGCTAGAGTTCAAATATTAGACCATGTGCGCCCACATTGTTCGCGAGGAGGTGTAGGGTGGTCTCAACTGATTAGCCTTAGTAGAGGGGGTACCTTCCCTAGAAGACCGGACTTCCAGGATGTGGTCAGGCAATCAGACCCGCAAGCAAGTTGCAGATGCCTGCGTAGTCGGAGTTAGATGCAGACATATGAATTGAGTTTTTTTGGTAATGCATTATGGAGACTATGATATTTATTTCCACTGCTATTATATTTGATTATGGTGTTAGGTATATAGACGTCACTAAAGTGGCACCCCGGGCCTACGTGGTGGGTTGGGGCGCTACATGTAGACTAGGGATGCACTATCGAACAATTTACCCGCATGAATCCCCCCAACTTTTGCGAGAGGAACTGATCCATTTCAGGCTGAGAAATGTGTTCAGGACATAGAGGAACTACTAGTAGTCCTGCGTAGCACAGTGGAACAGAATGTTCAGTAAGCTACTTTTAAATTGGTCAGGGAGGCCAAACGATGGAGGAGATCAGTAAAGTTTCTTAAGGCGCAAAGACCAGGACCCACGACTGTGACTTGGAACCATTTTTGTAACGACCTGCTTAATTTCCATATAATCTTATATTTTTTTTTCCTTTAAAAACCATTATAGCCTATCCAGCAGATCATAATCAACCTATCATGTGTAGCAGGGATATAACAGACACACAAAACGGAAGCCTAAGCAGCAGGAAACATAAAATCATAATATCATAAACACGAAACCATCCATCACAATACCAGAGTTATTACATCCATTACATTTATATACACATCCCAAAACGAAAGTCCTAGGGACATTTCCCATAAAATCCAACCATCTCCCACCAAAACTTACCCTTCGGAGAGGGCAGATCAACAATACTATCTCAGTGGAGTTTTATCCGCTCTCTTATCAGGGGCTCCTGAAAATTTCATGTAATTCGGGGTGAGACACCTCTTAGTATAGGAAATAAACTAATATTAGTGTGTGGCAACATGTGTATTTCCATGTTCTATATGAAATCATACATAAACATATCAGTATAACCATGTGTATCATAGTTGGGAAACATATATTCTCATATCATGGCAGAAATTACATAATTTCATAAGCATAATTCATCTTATACAACCATAAAATGAAAACAACCTTGGTAGGTTAGCTGGCTGTTGTCATGTATTGCCCCCATATGACTAGGCTGTGTGGCCCGAAGACAAGACCTGACAATGGTTGGCCGACCACTGGTAAGTTAAAAGTACAGTCTGTAAGTACAATGGGTCTGCCAGACCTAGTCTGTACACCAGGAGCACTCACACTTCTTAAAACGACATCGACTATTTGTCCTCACGCTACTCCGTATAGCAGCGTTAACACAATATCGTGATGATCATGAACACATAGTAGCAATACCGTGCAAGTGCTAGTCTAAACCAAATCAACCAGGTTCTGATAACATATAACATATAATGAAACTGTGATACATAGATATTTCATACCATTAATTATCAAATCAATATCAACATATCGTTTTGCATATATATATATATATGTATGTATATCATGAAAATCATCAGCCCGTATCCCGGTATTTCAAATTTTACCATAACTCGGCCCGTACGCTGGCAAAACATATCCATAGCTTGGCCCATACGCCGGCAAATCATACACATAGCACGGCCCGTACACCGGCAAATCATATCCATAGCATGACCCATACGCCGAAAATTCATATCTATTGCACAGCCTGTACACCGACAATTCATATCCATAGCATAGCCCGTACGCTGACAATTCATATAAAAAATTCTTGGCCCGTACGCCAGTTTTTCATTATAAAAATCCATATTTTATCATATTCCCAAAAAACACTATTTCATTATAAATTCTGCTCATGCCACACAAAATAGGTTTTATACATATTTAAACATATCATCTTTTACAACAGTATTTCCCAACATAATGCATATATAAATATATTTATTCTCTTGAAATCAGATGCTGTAATAACATACATACATTTCATAAAATAACTAACTTAGTTTATCCCCTTACCTGATTCTTGAAAAGCTCTTAAGATAATCAGTCCCGCACCCATAGGGTTCCCTGCTCAACACTCTAAAAATGATATTTTCTAGAACTAAAGTTCAATATTTCTACGCGTACTACACTTTCTACAACTGTTACGAAACCAAACACTAAGTAGAAAATCCTACGCTGGATTTGGGATGGTTTCCAACTCAGCCCCATCGACAATCCACTCCAGCAAATTTGAAGAGAACTCTCCCAAGATTGTCGTGGTGGCTTCAGATCATCGAACCTGTGGAAATCCCGCCCATAAATTAAGAGAGAAGAGAGGGAAACCGAAATGGGAGAGAGATAAAGATTTTACACCAGAAATTCTGCTGAAAATGAAGTTTAACCCTATTTATACACTGGCCTTCATCGACGAGCCACGTCACCTCGTCGATGAGGTCATGAAGGAAGTTCATCGACGAACCCTGTTTCTCATTGACGAAATTAAGAAATGAGAGGATTGCTCTTCGATATTTTCTCGTCAACGAAATGTACCCTCGTAGATGAGCCCAATTGTAACATCGTCGATGAACGCTTTGCATTTGTCGACGAGGCCTGCTGCCTCTTTCCTTTCCTTTCCATTATTATTCAAAATATTATAATTTCTCTAGGTCACTACAATTTCAAGGAGATCTTCTTCGACAGATACTTCCTCGCTGCCACTAGGGATGCTAAGGTGGAGGAGTTTATGAACTTGACTTGGGGGCATTTGACCGTACATCAGTACGCGGCCAAGTTTGTTAAGCTATCCCACTTCACCTCATGTATGGTTCCAAATAAGGAGAGGAAGGTGAGAAGGTTTGAGAAAGGCTTGAGACAGGAAATCTATGAGCAGGTAGTGGCTTTTCAAGTACAAAATTTTTCAGAGCTGGTAGATAAAGCCACGGTATTGGAAACTAGTTTGTAGAGGAGTGTGGGGATCTCTAATTAAAAGATGACGCGTTCCTCTTGGTTTTCAAGTTGGTATGAGTAAGAGTACATGGAGAAGAAATAAAAATAATGTGGGCTAGAGATTTGAAATGGGGAATCGAGCGAGGCAAAGTAATCTGTTATGCCCTCTTTGTCCCAGGTGTAATAAGAGACATTCGGGAAAATGCCAGGCTAGGACGAACATTTGTTATCGGTGCGGTCAGCTTAGCCACATTGCACGAGATTGTCGTGCATCACCGATCAATGCACCACCTATTAGTCAATTTCGGGGAGATAGTCAGGCATCCCGAGGCAGCCATGAGAGGAACACCACCCCGCCACGGGTCTGTTCTCTTACACTTGGAGAAGAGGAAAATGCAAAAAACGTGGGGACTTGTAATATTTTATTATTGTCAAATAAAGTTGTTGTATTATTTGATTAAGGGGCAACACACTCATTTATATCTCAAGAGTATATCAAATTATGTGGGATAGAAGCTCAGTTGTTAGATACAGATTTATCGGTGGTCACACCGATGGGGACTGTGGTGGTGTGTAGAAGGGTTCTCAAGGACTATCCAATTAGTGTTTAGGGGAGGATGCTACTTGCTAATCTAGTGGTTTTTGATATGCATGGATTTGCTGTGATTCTGGGGATGGATTGGCTAGCCTCTAGTTATGCCAGTATTGACTATTATAAGAAGGAAGTAGTGTTCAGACTTCCAGGGGAGCAGGAGTACAAATTCGTTGGGTTGTATGTGTGCGCCTCTTTACAAATACTGTCAACCATGCAAGCAAAAAGGCTACTCCTGGATGGTTCTCCGGGATACTTAGCTTATGTGAAAGAGACACCAGAGGGAGAAGTAAAACTCAAGGATATCCCAACAGTGAGGGATTTCCCTGATGTACTTCTAGGGTTGCCTCCCAACCGTGAAGTTGAATTTTCCATTAATCTACTTCTAGGAACGACACAAATCTCTAAGGCTTCATATAGAATGGCTCCAAAAGAATTGAAATTATTGAAAGAACAGTTACAAGAGTTACTAGATAAAGGATTTATCATACCTAATGTGTCACCGTGAGGAGCACTGATATTATTTGTTAAAAATAAAGACAGGTGAATGAGAATGTGCATTGATTACCGGGAAATAAATAAGGTGACTGTTAAGAACAAGTATCCACTTCCCTATATTGATGATTTGCTTGACCAACTCCAAGGAGCATGAGTTTTCTCTAAGATTGATCTTCGATCCGGGTACCATCAGGTGAAGGTTAAGGCAGATGATGTTCTAAAGAATGCATTCCAAACTAGGAATGACCATTATGAATTCTTGGTTATGCCATTTCGAACTAACTAATGCTCCTGCTGCATTTATTGATCTTATGAATAGGGTTTTTCATGAAAATTTGTGTAGGAACCCGAACCCAGAAAAGAAAAGAAAAGAAATAAATAAAAAAGAAAAGAGAAAGGGAAAGAAAAGAAATGAGATGGTTTGGTACAGGGTCAAGCCGTCGACGGTTTCATGCAGGCCAGCTTGGCTATATATATGTGAGCTTTTTTTCTTTAGAAAATAAAAACCTATCTCTCTCTCTCTCTCTCTCTCTCTCTCTCTCCCTCTCTCTCTCTCCCTCTCTCTCTCTCTCTCTCTCTCCTAGGGTTTCTATTTTCTCTTTCTTAAGCCTCGCAAATTACTATTACGTGCTCCTCGATCCTTTCTTCCTCCTCCTGACTCGTAGATCATCGATTCTTGGCAAATTTAAACGGATAGGGTTTTGTGTTTCTGAAGGTTTTAGGAAAATTTTCCAGGAATATGTAAAGGGATTAGATTATGTCAGTTACTTTTGAGATATGAACCGCTTAAACTGAGGTATATGACTTTTAGAAATGGTATATATGCTTTTTTGTACAAATCAATTTTATGAAAATGGAAATTTTTCTTATTATACAAATTTGGGAAAAACTAACATGAATTGGTTGTACATCTCCTTTTTCCTGTAAATCCTATAGTTGAGTTAAACTAAACCCTATAGATGATCACCCTTTTGTTTTTAGCAAATTATATGTTTTCCCAAGTAGTTTATTATTATACTATAAATTATGAGTAAAAATTTGTGTGGCATGAGAATGGTTAAAATAACATAAATGAATAGGACGATAATACAATTACGATTCAGTATGTGTTGGCTTTTTGAGTTCGATCCCTATTTTCATGTTGACAAACTACTAGTATCTTATGTGTACATTTAGTGTGTGAATAGGTTTTCATTTCAGCACGAACCTAAGATATCGGGAAATGGAAGCTAGCAGAGACATAAAGCTCACACACTACTAGCGAATTCCATGGAAAATGAAAAGCAAAAGAAGAAGACATTTTTTTTAGTTGTAATGCATTTAATTTTCGTATCTATGGTCTATAATAATGGATACATCTACATGATATGGATAAAATGCTCATAATGACCATAGATAGACCCTAGGGACCAACACATTTCACCAAAAACCTTTTTCTGAAAAGACTAAAATCATACAAAGTTTTTGAAATAGATTTAGGGTAAAAATCGGGGCAAAAACAATTCGGTCTACCGACGCCTGATTTTTTGGGCAAAATATTCATTGTTAATACTGTCAGTCAACCGAACCAAACCAGTAATAACTAGCTTGGTCAACCGAACTACTGTTTGCCCATGAGTCAAAAGTTTGACTTGCTCGGTTGACCAAACATGTGCATTATAATTGCCACGGTTGATCGAACTGTTCGGAGGTCAATATTTTGACTTTGGACGGTCGATCGTTCTATTTTGAACATATCTTCCTCGATCGATCGAACCAACACATGTCTGACACCCCAACTACTTGGCCGACCGAACTCATAGTTCATTTTGGCCACGGTCAACCAAACCCATGAAAGGGTTCAAAATTGCCCCTGATATGGTCGACCAAACTTGCAGTTCAAATTATCCATGGTTGACCGAATTCAGTGATATGGTCAACCGAACCTCTCATATTGGAAATTTTTTAAGGACTAAAGCATCATTAACTTTTTAATTAAACTTTTTCAAAATACCGAGCATGTCCCTCAACGGTCAAATTTTCTGGGAATCTATAAATACCCCCTCCATAACTCAGATTAGCAACTTTGATTAACCCAAATTTTTTCTCGAATCCATTATTAGTCAAAGTTCCCCCAAAATGTTTTTTATTATTTAAATCATTCTTTTAGGGCAAAATATTTTATACAAATCTCTCCAACTCTCTTTCTTGCTCTTATTTCAAAATTATTTTTGAGGAGAGTATTTTATTTAGGGCATTTCATTTGCATATACTCTCACTTGTTATTTATTTCTCGAAAATTATTTTTGAGAGTATTGCTTAGGTTTTCTCCCGGTTGTTTCTTTGATAAATATTTTTGGGAGAAAATTATTTAAAGCACAAATATTTTCTTGAACTTAAATTCCTAGATTCTCCAAATATTCTTTATTTGCAAAAATATTTATAGGAGAACAATAATGCTCATTTTTCATATATATTTTATTTGTGCAAAATTATTTGGTAGCACCCTTACTCTACTGAGCATAATGCATATCATTAGAGAGTGCATATATTTTATGAGCTTAAATGTGTAAATCTCAGCTTATTGTTTAAAGCATGTAAAATGTACAAAAATGTTTTTATTGTACCGATTGGGTTCAGCTCGAAATTGAACTGGGGAGCCTCAACCTCGTAAGTGAGACCAATTCGGTTCAGCCTGAAAATTGAACTGGAAAGTCTCAGACCCATAAGTGAGACAAGTTAGGCTCATCATTGTAACTGAGTTAGGGTTTACCTCGTCCCGTAAGGAGAGGTTGTAATGACTTCTGCTCTGCCCATTTAAGTAAGCAAGTTTAGTGGAATCCTTGGGGGGGGTATGCCCAATGTAAAGACCCAAAGAATTATAGAGATTAAATAATAAAAGGGGGAGAAAAAAGAAATTGTAAAGGGGGTCACATTCGTATTCATCAACGAAGTGGCTTATTAGGATCGTTGACGGGGACACGTGTCTCGTCGACGAGTAATTACTGAGAGGGCTATTCAGGGCCTGAAATTCGTCGACGAAGGTTATGAGTTCGTCAACGAACCCCCTTCTTGACCTCGTCAACGAAGTGACGTGTCTCGTTGACGAAGGCTAGTGTATAAGTATGCCAAATTCATATTTTAGCGCAGAAAACTTGCATGTAGCTCTTTCTCTCTCTAGATTTCCATCCCCTCTACCTTCTTTCCTTGATTTCGGCCTCGTTCTTCGCCTGATTGACGATCCGAAGCCGTCACATCACTCCTGGGAAGATTCTCTTCACATCTACTAGAGTGATTTGTAGGTCAGGCTAACATGGGAACCACCCCAAAATTTGGGTAAGTTAGTTAATTTCAGTATTATTGGGTATTTGGAGTTTCTATTCCGAGGAGAATATGCTAGGAAAGTTAATTTCAGGGTGTTGTGCTGGAAACACTGCAAATGTAGGAATTGGGGGTTTTGTGGGCTTCTTAGTAAACCAGGTAAGGGCATAAACTAAGTTAGTATTTTTCATGAAATTGTTTATCATTTTACAACATTAAATTTCAGGAAAATACGTATATTATATAACTATGTTTAGGAAATACTGTTATGAACAGGATTATGATTTAAATATGATTTGTCAGAAATCATGAGTTTAGAACAGATTTTATATTCAGAATGTTACCCATTTCTGTGTGACATGAGGTTAAATTTCCATGTAAATATGTATATCAGAATAATATGTTTTCCCAGATCAAGTAAGATATGATAGTTTTCAAGGTAATTATAAAAGAACACAGGACCCATGATTTTATGATTATAATAGTACAGGAAAATTATGTTTAGTATGTTATGTTATGGCAGCGCAGATGCCGAGATTCATGTTGGCACAGATGGCATAATCAAGTATGATCAGACAAAATTTATGAAATATCTACATCACAATTATTATTATGAAATACGAAACATCTATGTTCAGTATATGGAATTTATTATATGATATCAGAACCTGGATGACATGGTTTAGTACAGTTTCAGGAGCACGGTACCGTAGCCATATGTTCAGAATTATGATAGTGCTACTACACGACCAATAGTGTGGGAGATGGCAGTCGAAGTGGCATCAGTGTAAAGTGGAGTAGTCCCCCTGGCAATCCTGGGACAAGTTATGGGCGAGCCCATCGTACTTACAGACTTATATTTGATCTAGTATGGTTGGCCAGCCATTGCTAGGTCCTGCCTTCGGGCTGCACACCCTAGTCATGTGGGGGTAAGACATGACATCAACTAACTATCCATCCTAAGTGTATTTCAGTGTTGTACAGTTATATAAGATGATTTTCATGTTAGTAATTTAGTACGTTATATTATATGATGAGGAATCATGTTTTATTCAGGTACGATATCAATAGTTTTTACTAGATATGATGTATATATCGATATTATGTATAACACAAAAACACTTATGTTGCCACACACTGATATTAGTTTATTTCCCTTACTGAGAGTTGTCTCACCCCAGCTATATAAACTTTTCAGGAAATCCAGGTAGAGGAGCGGACTGAGCTCCGCGATAGTAGAAACCGGTGAGGCTACCCTATCTAAAGGGTGAATTGTTCAACTAGGGTCAGGTTTATTTTTGGGTTATGACCCTAGGGTACATTTGGCCTTTTTGATGGATGATTGTAAATATAACAGGTTTAGTTAAACTCTGGTATTGTGGTTGGCTGGATGATATGTATGTGATTGTGTTTCCTGCTGCATAGGTATCAAAATGTTGTTTTGGGTATATCCCTGGTACCCATGGGTCCAGGTTGTTTATGTTATTTAGTTAAATGGGATATCAGATTTATTATGTTAAATGAATTATGAAAAAATAAAATAATAAATGGGTAAATTAGGTAGGTCGTTATACCCAAGGCAGGGACGTAGGTCGGTTTGGCCGAACCTCGATAACAAATATCGCGTGTTGCCCTTTCCTTATCTCATTTAATTTATGCCCTTTAAATTCAGCATGTGTATGCTTGTTCATTTATGGTTATAATTATTTGTATGCACACTTTTATTTAATCGAGATATGTTGCACGTGTATGTTCACACTTACGACTTAATCATTTTTCATACACGTTATTATATTGAATGGGATATGATATGTGGTGAATCAACGTAAATGTTTAATTTAGCCAAAATATTTTAAAACCTAATTCACCCCCCTCTTGGGAACACACCAATTCCAACAGTACAATATGACGACTATGCGTCGAGTTTTGATATGACGGCCATGCACTGAGTCTTGATATGATGGCTATTCACCGAGTTGTGATATGATGGCTATTCGCCAAGTTATAATGTGATAGTTTTCTACTGTGATAGAATGTGGTAGATATTTTACATAATTATGAACAACTATTGTTTTATATAGATTTATGAAAGTAAAATCACGATTATAGTTTTTATTATGTAAATTGTCATATATGATCTAAGAACTCTGAGGAAATCAGATATTACGATGAGCACGATACCATAGCTACAGATTTTGCAGGGAGTGCAATCACACGGGTATGCTAGTGTGATGATGGATCGTCGATTTGTGGCCTGGGTACAGTACTACTCCCGATGCAGTTTCGAGAGACTCCTCTCGATGCAGTTCCGGGTGACCCTCCCGATGGGAATTCCAAGTATAGGGCAGGCACAATCGTACTTACATCCTACTTTGACTTAGCTATAGTCGGCCGGCCATATGCTAAGTCCAGCCTTTGAGCCGCACAACCCGTCATGGGGGAAAGCATGTCGATGGGAAAACATGACGATACTAGTTCAGCAATTCAGGTTGTCTCTTCTATGCATATATGGGCAAATTTACTAAAAATGGGCTATATTGAACCGACAATATGTTATCCAAAAATTATATATTTTTAGTTATACATGTCAGTACTGTTTTAAAATGCCATTTCATGTACAGTTAAATAAATGGTGGTATTATGTTCATACTGAAACTCATGTTAGCCACACACTAATGATAATCTGATCCACCTTACTGAGAAGTATCTCGCCCCAATATCCATATAATATTTCAAGCCCTTCAGGGAACCAAGCCTAGCATACTTTGGGCTGGGAATTAGACTGTTGGTAGTTGCTGTCAGAGCTGGTGAGATACTAGTTGTTATGTTTTGTTATTTTGGGTTGTAATATAATATAATGACAGTGAGTTTTGTATGTGTGTTTGGGACAATTAGAACTTTGGTAACGTGTGTTGAGGAGGTTTTTCTTCCGTTGCATGTTTATGTTTATAGTTATGGACAGGAACACCCGGGGCCCTAGTTTGGGGGTGGGTTGTGTATTTATGGTATCAAAGACTATTACAGGGATTTATGCAGGTTTTCCTACATGGCACTCTGGGCCCCACGTGGTGGGTTTGGGGCATCACAATTTGGATCGATTTGTAGTGGTGTTCATTGATGACATTCTAGTTTATTCAAGGAGTGTCGAGGAGCATGAAAATCATTTGAGGATGGTACTTCAGGTGTTGAGGGAAAGGAGGTTGTATGCTAAATTTAAGAAATGTGAATTCTGATTGGAAGAAGTTGCATTCCTCAACCATATGGTATCCAGAGGTGGTATTTTTGTGGACCCAAGTAAGATAGAAGCAGTGGTAAACTAGGCAAGACTGAAGAATGTCTGTGAAGTCAGGAGTTTCTTAGGTCTGGCAAGATATTACTGCCAATTTGTTGAAGGTTTTTCTAAATTATCAAGTCCACTACGAAAGTTGACAAGAAAGAATGTAAAATATAAGTGGATAGATGAATGTGAACAGAACTTCCAGGAGTTAAAGCCGTGACTCATCACTGTGCCAATACTGACAATTCCTTCAGGAGAAAGTGATTTTGTGATTTACAGTAACGTGTCTTGGAAAGGGCTTGGGTGTGTACTGATGCAACGGGGAAAGGTTATTGCGTATACTTCTCGGTAGCTCAAGGAGTATGAGAAGAATTACACGATGCATGATTTGGAATTAGCAACAGTGGTTCTCGCACTGAAAATTTTGAGACACTACTTGTATGGTGAGAGGTGTGAGATTTATACAGATCATAAAAGTCTTAAGTACATCTTCACGCAAAAGGAGTTGAATATGAGACAGAGGAGATGACTAGAATTGATAAAATATTATGATTGTACCTTTAACTACCACCCAAGGAAAGAAAATGTGGTAGCTGATGTGTTAAGTCGGAAGTTAGGGAATGCGGAGCTCTCGGGAGTGGTAGCTCAACATCAAATCAGGATGGATATGGAAAGATGTGGTGTAGAAATAGTGGAAGGGAATCATCAAGCTTTTATTTCTAATTTGGTGATCCAACCGACCTTGTTGGAACGAATTAAGGTCGTATAGAAGTGGTAAAAATTATGGATATGGTACGAACTGTACTATGGGTGGATTTTAATGTCACAGATGATGGAGTTTTAAGGTTTCACGCCTGATTATGTGTGCCTGATGATACAGGGATCAAAAGAACAATTCTGGAAGAGGCTCATCACTCTCTCTATATTGTGCATCCAGGAAGTAGTAAAATGTATCGGGATTTGCGAGAATCCTTCTGATGGATCAATATAAAGAGGGAGATTGTCCAGTTCGTGGAGCAGTGCCTTACGTGTTAGCATATGAAAACTGAACACCAGAGACCAGTCGGCCCATTGCAACCACTCCACATTCCTAAGTGGAATTGGAAGCACGTCACCGTGGATTTCATAACGGGGTTACCGTCAATATTGCATGGATAAAATGTCATTTGGGTACTTGTTGACTGTCTAACAAAGACTGCACACTTCAGTCCAATCAAAGTTAGCTATTCCATGAATAAATTGATAGAACTATATATATAGGAGATAGTTAGACTCCATGGTGTACCAGTGTCCATTATATCAGATCGAGACCCATGGTTTACCTTATAGTTTTGGAAAAGTTTGCAGGGGGCTTTGGGATCTCGGCTAACTTTCAGTACAATATTTCGCCCCTAGACTGATGGACATTCAGAGAGAACAATCCAGATTTTAGAAGATATGTTATGAGCATGTGTGTTGGATTTTGAAGGAAGCTGGATTCAGTATCTGCCATTAGTAGAGTTCGCCTATAACAATAGTTACCAGGCTAGTATGAAGATGACGCCGTATGAAGCATTGTATGGCTGAAGGTGCTGATCTCCAATGCTGATACTCGCCAACAAGAATTGGAGTTTGACGTGAGGGATGAGATATTCCTGAGGATTGCTCCAATGAAAAGGGTTACGATATTTGAGAAAAAAGGCAAGCTAAGCCCTAGATATATTGAATCATTCAAGATACTGTAGAGATTGGTCTAGTTGCCTACAGAATAACTTTACCCCCAAAATTATCTAGGATCCACGACGTGTTTCATGTGTCCATGAAGAGAAAATACATCCCAGATCCTTCACATGTGATAGGCTACGAGTCATTGTAAGTAAGTGACACCTTATCATATGATGAAGTGTCAGTTCACATCCTAGATCGGAAGGAGTAAGAATTGCATACTATGAAAATTCTGTTGGTAAAAGTACTCTAGCGTAATCGCCCAATTGATGAAGCTTCATGGGAATTAGAGGGGAAAATACGTCAGAGGTACCCATACTTATTCAATGAGGCCCAACGCTAGGCAGGTAAGTGAGACCGTTCAGGTAAGTGTTTGGTTTTTGAATATGAATTTGTATAAAGTAGGTTTGTTTAGTTTAAATTGTTTGTTTTGGTTCCAAGTTAAGGGTGGTTTTTGGGAGAGTTTTTATTTTGCTACTTGTAATCTTCTAGAATTTTTTATGTAACCACGGTATTAGTGAGGGTAATTAATAAATTTGGGATAGGGCCACTATGTGGGTGGTTGCCGACTTTTCTGTAGTGTGGGGTTACCATTTAAAGGAATTCTAGATGTTGGTATAAGTGTCAGTTAGCAGATTTCGAGGACAAAATTTTTATAATAATAATAATAATAATAATAATAATAATAATAATAAGGGGAATCTGGTTTGGTGCATGACCAAACCGTCGACGGTTTGGTGGAGTTTAGGAAAACCATCAACAGTTTCATATTACCGAGGGCCATTAAATGTAAAAATGCGATAAAAATGGTTTGGTTAAATAGCAAACCATCGACGATTTTGTCTGGGGCAACAACCTATAAATAGAATCTTAGCTTATTCTTTTGGAAAATTTCTCTCTCTCTCTCTCTCTCTTCAATTTCTCTCCAAAACTCAATCAAGTTAATAAATAAACACCATTTCTAGGTCTTAACTCCGATCCTCAGTATTTGAACCGGAGTGGATTCGTTGTTTGGGCATCGTAGGCACCACTCTAAAAATAAGGTAAGGGGAATAAATTATGTCAGCTTATTTTTGAAATTTAACCGATTAAAACTGAGATTATGAGTACAGAAATTGTGAATATGATTTCTATGAATGATTTTGGCATATGGAAATTGATTATTATATATGTATTTGGGAAAAGCCAAGTAAGTAGGGTAATCATCTCATTTTTTTTAAAAAATGTGTATTGTGGGTTAAAGTAAAATTGTGGAAATAATCATACCCATGTTTTTAGAAAAATATATTTTTTCCGGACAATTTATCAGATTATGATTTAAGCATTTAAATTGTGTGGCATGAGAATAAATGATTATAATTGCAGAAATAAATTGGTTGGAATCTTTTGTGGTATTATATAGAGAAATTGTGATTTTATGCATAAATGTGATTTTAAACTAAGTTATGATTATATGTAAAGTTGAGATGTTATACTGAGTAGTAATTACACATAGAAATGTGAATTTATACTGAGTTATAAAAATGACAGTTTAATACCAAGTAATGGATATGATAGTTTGATACGATCCTGTGAATGATTGGAAATTGTGAACATACTGATATTTGTTAAAGCAATTGCGGAGAAAGGTAAAGAGGGATGATGAAACGAAACATCCTGATTCTCGGGATTTTAGCTCGAGGGCTTACTGAATTGGGGGACGGCGATACGAAACACCTCAATCTTAGTGAGTGCTTGATATGAATTGTTGAATTGGGGGATGGCGATACAAAACGCCTCAATTTCAGCGAGTACTTGATATGTACAGATCATGTAATTTGTAAATTATTTTTATGAATGAGGCTTTTGAGCCAAATTATGATTTGAAAAGAAATATGTGTCATGCAATTATATAGGTGTGAATACATTTTATAAATGCTATTTCATTTAAAGTTAATTAATGGATGTATTATGCTTATACTAAAATTCTTTTGCCACACAATGATAATATTTTATTGCATCTTACTAAGACGTGTCTCACCCTAATAAATATTTCAACATTTTAGGATCCCTAAGAAAGCAAGCCTAGGAGCTCAGGGTTGGGGTGTAGATGTTACTGATAGGGTAAGTGCTGATGTGAATCAGCATATATAGATTTTTTTGGTAATTTTTGGGTTATAGTTCTGTCTTGGGAAATGGTACAGTAATGGTTGGGAGGTAGTACTCTGATATGTATAGTTTGGAAAGGTTTACTTTTGCTTCTGCAGGCAGTGGATGGATACAGAAGTAATATTTGAAATATTATGAATATATGTTTTATGATTATTATGAAAAATGGGGAAAAAAATAGAGGCGTTACAACTGTCGTATCAGAGATGTCATGTGCTGACGTTATTATTATTATTATTATTATTATTATTAGTACATCAGACAATCAAACAATTGTGTTTGGTTGATCTTTTTTTTCCTTGGATGAATTTTGAAATTTGTTTAAATGTATTTGTAAGATGTTCTTTAAAAATTTTTGTTTTGATTTTAAGTTATTTATATTTATATAATTTAATATAACGTGTCTACCGTGCTATAGCAATGAAATTCTATATGAATTAAAAAGCATAAAATGTCCTATATACAAAAAAAAAAGCATTAAATTATAAATGCATATACATTATTTCTACCCACATTATCGAAGTATCATCATTTGACAGCCTAACTCATAATTTAATTTTAATTTTTAAATCTTAAAAAAAATAATAAATAGTCTCTACTAGTATATTTTAAAAAATTATTTATTAAATATTTTGTATACATTATTTTTTATTTTTAGTAGTAGTTAAAATATTCAATTACAAATTTAAATTCAAAAAAATTTGATTCAATTATCAATGTCTACCAAAATTATTTATTCACATTATTAATAAAGAGCATTTTCATGCATATGGTATCATCTAAACACTCTTGTCACTAGATATCATTCCCTAAACATGTGATTTCCAGAAAATCTAAAAAATTGTAATAAAATATCTAATAATGTTTGATGGCATCAATTAATAAAAAATTAGAGGTTATAAAAATTGAATTATAAATTTACTAGGAGGTTTCAAACTACTAACAACTTTATAAATAGAGTGGTTTAAACATTAACTAATAAAATTGACCCACACTTTTTGTTGGACAGACATAGGTATTTCAATAATTAGTTTTAACAATAATATCAGATTTTAACACATTATTTTATATTAGTTTTCAATAGAATTGTCAAATATTGAAAACATTTATATCAATGATATAATATTTATAAAAAATTGCATATAGCGCATAAAAATTTAAAGAATGTTACGGACATTGTACATATGATATAACTTTATTTATAGTGGAACAATTTAAATATAAAATTAATTGAGAAAATAAAACACACATATAGACCATACTAATATTGACCGAGAATTTAAAATGTAAAATTTGAGTAAAATTTAAATATTTTATTGTATAACCTATGGAAAGTTGAACACTTATTAAAATTACATGCATTTATTTATATACATACATATATATATATATATATATATATAATTTTATTTTTTTACTAAAAATTATTGGTGGAAAGTAGGTGAAAAAAATTGTCTTGTATTTTATATATTATATTGAATATTTTAAAAAAATTCCAATCACTTTTTTAATTTTAAGGTATGTGAACAACAATCTAACATGATGTGTGTATATTTATTTCTATATCTTTGAATGATATAAATTAAAATTAATTCAATATTTTAATAGTACATAAATGTAAATAAAAGATACAGAAAATAGAAACTAATAGTGTAGATTAACTTTATAATATAAAAGTACGGACAAAGAAAATGGTGGAAAGTAGATAGTTGGGATCCATTTGGAAAAAAATTATTTTAGTGAAATTAATTTATTTTGAGATTTTTTAATTTTTTTCTAATAAAAGTGAGAAATGAGTGTAAAAAATAATAAAAAATCAACAGGACTAGATGTAGACAGGGAGGGAGGGAGGGAGAGAGAGAGAGTGAGTGAGTGAGGGAGGGAGGAGTTTAAAATTAATTTAAAATAATTTTAAAAAGTAAGTGGCCTTGTGTTGGGTCCCTTTGGCTCACAGAGAAAGAGAAAGAGAGGAAAAAAAAAAAGTTGAATGTAGAAAACAAAATAGTGGCGCTCACATAGGCCTTGCTTTTGTCAGCTAACAAAAGAGGAGGATAAACAAAGTTTGATCTGAAAACAAAAATAATGGGGCCCTTATGGGTTCCTATTTTCTACTAAGAGAAAGAAAAAAAAAGAAGTGTCAGTGCTAGGGGTGTACAAAAATTATCGAAAACCGGACCAAAACTGAACCGAAACCATAAACGGTTTGGTTTTTCGATTTTCGATTTCGATTGCGGTTTTTAAAAATAAAAATGTTCAGTTTTGGTTTTGGTTTTATGTTGAAACTGAACCGAAAAAACCAAAAAATTAATTTATATAAGATATATATATATATATATATAAAATGACTAGTAAAAATATAGCATACAATATAGCCATATAGCTACTATGGACAATAAAAATCTTCAATAAATTTTTAAGAACTTTGTGAAAAATAAAGGTTATTTTTGTTAAAAGTGCCCAATATATTTTATTTTGTTAAAATTATGAGTCCCTATAAAAAATTAAAATGCTCAATAAATTTTCAACAACTTTATGAAAAATAAAGCTTATTTTTGTCGTAAAAAAATCGATTTAAAACAAAAAAACCGCAACCGAACTGCCACATTTTCAATTTTCAATTAAAGCATAATTTCGGTTCGATTTCGATTTCGGTTCGAAAATCCCAAAACAGAAAATTTTGATTCGATTTTCGGTTCTGGCCAAAATTGAACCGCACTAAACCGTGTACAATCCTAGTCAGTGCTATTCATCAATACTAGGTTTGTTTGTGCTTCAAGATTCATACATAGTATAAATTATTTATTTATTGTTTCACAAATTAATTTATTTACTAACGATGACTATAATAATTATTAATTCAATTATTATTCACTACTATAATTACTAATAATGTTTAAAAATTAAATTACAAATAATAATTGTTATTGGTTACCAAAATTATTAACTTAATAAACGATACAAAGTGTTTTAATGCATATAAAACACTCTTGGTATTTAATATCACTCCTTATATATGAAAATTTCTGGAAATCAAATAAAAATAATAAAAACAATAATAATGATGATGATGATGGTGGTGGTGGCGATGATGATAGTGATAATAATATAGTATGTAATGATATTTGATAGCATCGACAAATAGAAAATAAATTAGCAAATTCAATTATTATTACAGGTTAAAAAGTTAAATTATAAATTTGTCGGAAGATTTCAAAACACTAATCAATTTTCAATATATTAATTATTTTATTTATTATTTCATAAAAATTAATTTTTTTATAAAATATCAATTCAATTAATTATAGCAGTTAAAAATTGAATTAAAAATTAAAATATAGAAAATTTTATCTCAATTATTAATGGTTACTTAAATTATTAATTCAATTTTTAATAGGTAGTAGATAAGCACTTTTAGCACTACATATCACTCCTTAAAAATAAAATTCTCAAAAAATAAAACATAATAATATATAATAACATCGGATAAGATCAGTAAATAAAATTTAGATAAAAAAATTAATTAATTTTAGTGGTTGTAAAAGTATTAATTTAATTATTAAAGGGTTTACAAAAATTAAATCATAAAATTTATAGGAAAGCTTTAAGACACTAATCATTTTATCAACATGTGAATATGTTCCATCTTTAATTATACATGTTGATTAGAAATATGAATATTGACATCATATTAGAGGTAAAGTGTAATTAATCACATTAAATTAGATTTTTATTGAACTTGAAAATTTTTGTGGATATTACAAATGCTTTTAAAATTGGATTCTTATATTATATATACACATAGACAATCAAACAATCGTGTTTGGATGATTTTTTTTTTCTTACAAGAATTTTGAAAAATTAATGTATTTTTAAGATGTTCTTTAAAAATTTTTGTTTTGATTTTGATTTATTTATACTTATATAATTTAATATAATTATATAACGTGTCTGTACTAGAGTTATGAAATTCTATATGAATATAAAAGCATAAAATGTCTTATTTACCAACAAAAAGCATTAAATTATAAATGCATATACACTAGTTCTACCAATATTATCGAAATATCATCACTCATAATTTAATTTCAATTATTAAATCTTAAAAAATTATTAAATAGAGTCTCTACTAGTACATTTTAAAAGAAATATTATTTATTTAAAATTTATTATAAATTTTGTTTATTTTCAGTAGTAGTTAAAATACTCAATTACAAATTTAAATTCAAAAAACTTTATCAACGTTTGCAAAAAATTATTAATTTAATTATTAATAAATAACATTTTCATACATATGGTATCATCTAAACACTCTTGTCACTAGATATCATTCCGTAAACATGTGATTTTCAAAAAATCTAAAAAATTGTAATAAAATATCTAATAATGTTTGATGACATCAATTAATAAAAAATTAGAGGTTATAAAAATTAAATTATAAATTTACTGGGAGGTTTGAAACTACTAACAACTTTATAAATAGATTGTTTTAAACATTAACTAATAAAATTGATCCATACTTTGTGTTGGAAAGACATGTATTTCAATAATTAGTTTTAACAATAATATCAGAATTTAACACATTATTTTAGACTAGTTTTCAATATAATTGTCAAATATTGATAATTTTTTTATCAATAATATGATATTTATAAAAATTGCATAAAGTACATAAAAATTTAAAGAATGTTACGGACATTGTACATATGATATAACTTTCTTTACATTGACAAAATTCTAGTGGACAAAAGATGAGAGAGAGGAGAAAGAGAGAGGGGAAGTTTGGTGAAGCTTGAGGCTTAGGATGCTCTAAGAGAATACCGAAACTTGGTTCGAGATACAACTAAGAAAGAAAATCTTATTTGTAGACTTGAAGCCGGACTTCAAACATTTGGAATCCGTAAAGAGAAATGAGTATGGGTACACTTTGGGCCCCTTCGACCACTTAAGTCTACTTTAAAAATTCCGTACAGGACTTGTGCCGACACAAAAAATAAAAGACTTTAAATAAAGAGAAAAAGGTGATAACGACACATGGACGGTCATCCTTGGGTGGAAAGTCCACTATCACACAGTATTTTCTAGATAGACTCAAATACAAAGTTAGCTTAAAGGTGAACGGCTGTAAAATCACTCTCCTGACTCACTTCTAAATACATAATTAAAATTACAAGCTGGCTCAATCGGGTGACAACTGAAAAAGAAACTTTAAAGATGAAGACAAATTATCCTTGTCATCTTGCAACTTTTAAAAGTAGATTTCAAGAAAATTCAATAGATTATTCAAACTCTGAATCATCATCTGAGGAAGAATCTTGCAAAGAAGACGTAAGATTCTGTTTTTGTAACAAATGTTCAAAATCATTAAATGTTATTTCAAAAGAAAGTGAAGTCATGCTAGAAATGATAAAACATATTGATGATCCCAAAATTAAGAACAAATATTTGACAAAATTAAAGGAACAATTAGTAAAGGACGAGACGAGAAACCAAAGTTTCAAAAGGGTTATGATTTTATAGAAATTATTAATAGATATAGGGAGAAAGAAACTTTAGCCAACAAATAATCAACCCACTATACAAGACTTATGGTGAGAAGTTAATAATACAAAGGAATGAATAAATAAATAAAATAAAAATAGAAATGAGTAATCTGCAAATTAAAGTTAATTCACTTTATGACAAAGGAAAAGCTAAAATTGAATTTGGAGGTGAAAAGGAAGATGAAGCAAATGATTTTCAAGCCGACATTGAAAGAGAAGCATTCCTAGGATACTTATCAAAAGTTAATATACACAAATGGCATACAGAAGTTAAAATAGTAATCAATAAGACATTTGTTCTTGTAGCCCACGCTTTGTTAAACACAGGTGCAGACATGAACTGTGTACAAGAAGGTTTAATTCCAACCCAATATTATGAAAAAACTACGACTCAACTATATGGAGCAAATAATACAAGATTACAAATACCATACAAAATTTCAGATGTACATATCTGTAATCAAGAGATTTGTTTAACAACTACATTCATACTCGTCAAAGATATGCAACAAGAAATCATATTAGGAATACAATTTTTCACACTATCCATTTCATGTTGATGAAGAAGGTATACATACACAAATAGGAGGTCAAGAAGTGTTGTTTGAATTTTTAGACAAAAAGAAAGAAAAGGAAGTCAATACATTAAAAGATTTGGCAGTGAAAAGAATAAATTTAATCATACAAAAAAGAAGACATATTAAGCAATTATCTAAAGAAATTTATCATAAAAAGTTGAAGAAAGAATTCAAACTCCAGAAATCAAAAGTAAAATTGAACAATTTAAAGAAAAAATAGAAAGGGAAGTCTGTTCAAATTTACTTAATGCATTTTGGTCTCGCAAAAAATATATGGTAAAACTACCATATACAAAAGAATTTACCGAAGACAAAATATCTACAAAAGTAAGACCAATCCAAATGAATCAAGAATTACTTGAATATTGTAAGAAAGAAATTAAAGACTTGACAAAACGTTAATAAGAAAAAGTAAATCACCTTGGAGTTGTTTAGCTTCTTATGTTCAAAATCAAGCTGAAATTGAGAGAGGTGCTCCAATATTAGTTATTAATTACAAACCCTTGAATGAAGTCTTGCAATGGATTAGGTATCTGATACCTAATAAAAAAGATTTATTTAATTGATTTTGTACAACTTCAATATTTTCAAAATTTGATATGAAATCTGGATTTTTGCAAATTTAGATTACTGAAGAAGACAAGTACAAAACGGCATTCACTGTGCCATTTGGACATTACGAATGGAATATAATGCCCTTTGGTCTAAAAAATGCACCTTTTGAATTTCAAAATATTATGAACGAAATTTGCAATCCTTATACAAAGTTTACAATTGTATACATTGATGATGTCCTTGTATACTCTCAGTTAATGGAACAACATTTCAAATATCTAAACATTTTTCTTGAAGTAATTAAGAAAAATGGTCTAATGGTTTCTTAACCAAAGATCAAATTATTTCAAGTAAATATTAGATTTTTAGGACATGATATTTATCAAAAGACAATCACTCCCATACAAAGGTCATTAGATTTTGCTGACAAATTTTCAAATGAAACAAAAGATAAAAATCAGTTACAAAGATTTCTTGGATGTCTTAATTACGTAGCAAATTTTATTCCTAATATAAGGATAATTCTAAAGCCACTATTCAAAAGATTGAAAAGGATTCCGCTAGCATGGGCCGATGAGCATACTCAAATAGTCATTAAGGTAAAAGCCTTGGTAAAAACCTTACCTTGCCTTAGTCTCTGAGACCCAAAAGCGTTTATGATCATTGAAACTGATGCCTTTGATGACGGATTTGGAGGTATTCTTAAACAATGATTAGGAACAAAAGAAACCTTAGTTAGATCTCATTCAGGAGCCTGGTCAGGTCCTCAATTAAATTATTCCACAGTCAAAAAAGAAATTGTCGATAGTTTTGTGCATTTAAAAATTTCAAGATGATTTATTCAATAAAGAATTTTTAGTCTATTGTGAAAGTGCAAAAGACATTTTAGAAAAAACGTGTCAAAAATCTTGTTTCAAAACAAATCTTTGCTAGATGGCAAGCCATCCTTTCGATTTTTGATTTTTAAATTGAAGGAACTTTAGATTCATTACCAGATTTCCTTATAAGAGATTTTTTTATAGGGAAAAAATGTCTCGCTAAAGAACAAGTGACTGTTACTCAAAAGCTAGTCCTTCAAAAGAAATTCTTATCCAGAATAAATTCCAACCCCTTGAAAAACCTTCAACAGTTTGAACCCCTTCATTCAAAAAAATCATGGAAGGTCAATAGAGTTTTTCTTCTTCCTCTCAAAAGAAGGCTACAAAAGGTTATGTTAACTCTTTGATTTCTTGTTTAACCCTACAGTCTTTACTATAATGACCCCTTTTTCCACATTTGAAACATGTTACTTCACTCTTGTCTCGATACTTTGATTTGCCTTTTGATGGCTTGGAATAGTTTTTCTTTTTACGTCTATAATAATTTTTGTCATAGTTCTTGTAGTGTTTTTTGGTGGACTTATGTTTATAATGAGGTTTATTATAATGTTTTTTACACTTCTTCTTTGAGGGTGCTTGACTTTTCTCATACCCGTATTGAGTACAAAAATCCCCTAGTTCACCTCTATTCTTTTTAAATCCATACTTCATTTGAGAATAATTTTGAGTTCATTGCATAATTTTAAACCTTCATGATTAATGACATTAATGATTTGACCATAAGTAATTGTTGCATAATTTGTTCCTAATGTATTTTTAATTCTATTTCTAACTCTTTGAGCAAATAGTTTTGGTAATCCTCCTGTAAACTTCTCTTTCCAAAAACCAATTCTACCATCTGGTCTCCATAAAACTTTTACAAGGAAAATGTCTTTGTAAATTAGACAATTTTGGACAAGTTAAATTGACTAATATGACACTATTTTTCTCTAATGCATTGTCAGGTTTTCCTAGAAAGGCTTTAAGAATTGACCAAAGTAATGCTAAGATAGCATCACTTACTTGAGTTGGTTGACCATTAACTTCTTCTATTTTGACTGTTGCAAATATTTATTCTTTTTCTCTTGAAGTGAGATAATTATCCCACCAAACTTTGAGTGATCCATTAAGTCCTTGAACAAGTAAATTTGCTATTATTGGTTCTTTAGCTCTAGTGTTATTTAATTTGAAGGTAGTGGCTGCAAAAGTCATTTGCTGGACTAATGTAACAATTTGGTATTCTTTGAAACCGTCTAAGTTCCATTCATATAAAGCATTACCACTAAAGATTATTTCTATTTTTAAAGGTTCATCTTCAAATAACAGACTTGGAGGTGTTGGTCTTTTGTAATAAGTTTTATTGCTTTTATTTTTCCATGAACTATTTATCTTATTAATTTCAAAATAATTTTCTTCTTTAAAATTCTTCTCTAAATTATGAATGACTTCTTCTTTTGTCAAGGTATTAATATTCTTATTTTTATCTTTGTACTTCTTAAGTATTTCTAAAATCTTTTTCATATTTGGATCATTTTGAGATTCAAAGCTAAAATTAATGTCTTTAATTGAGAAGGGTTTGAATATAGGTTCTTGTTTTTGGAATTTACTTGATTCTCCTTTTTTGAAGGCGCTATTGAATTTAATATCTACTGATTCTTCTAAAAGATTTTCAATTCTTGTAGATTGATTTGTGATAGTTTGTAATATCTGATTGGTATTATTATTTTGACTAATTATTTGATCGAATTCATTATTTACTTCTTTATCTTCCTTATATGGAGAGGCTATGACTTTCGTTCCTTTATAATCAATTTTGAATGAATTAGATGGTGGATGTGTTGATGAAATGTTATTATTAGCTAACAATTTCCAATTCATTTTATTATCATGAATAACATTGACTATTTGTTTGTCTTTTAGATAATTGAAAAATAAAATGTTCTTTTGAGTCTTTTGCATTTCTTCTAACCTAATGCTTTCATTTTCTCTCTTTCTTCTTTATTATATTTTTTGAAATATTCAATTCTATTCTTTTGATTAAGCTTATGTTAATAATATTCTTTAAGAACTTTCATATTCATGGTTTATCTATTTTGATCAAAAGGTTTTAAAAAGCTTTCTCAAATGGTTTTTGCCATGGTTCAAGTTCTTTGGTCCTAAAAACTGTATTTTCCTAGAATCAATTCAGAAAGATTTCTAATTGTTTCAAAAGAATTTCATCCTCCTCAGGATCAGTCTGACCCGTCTTTTCAAGTTCTTACTCTTTCGTTCATATCTCACGATAACATGGATATTTTGCTAGGACTATATTATAGTTCCTCTAGAAGAAAATTCAATTTGTTTTTCAAAATCTGTTCGAAGAATCTATAAGGTTAGATGGTGGGGCAAATTTACTATGCCAGAAGGCAAGGTTAGAGCATGACTCGCTCAAGTTTCTGGTCAGAATTTTCCTGCACTACCTAAAGGATCTCATCCAAAAGCCAAAGACAAGAAGAACGTCTTTGAAGAAGAAGATATTGTTTCACTATGTTAAAAAAAATTGAAGTCCAAGTTAAATTATATTTTTATTCAACTTGAAAATTTTTGTGGATATTACTAATGCTTTTAAAATTGGATTCTTATGTTATATATAGCCATAGACAATCAAACAATTGTGTTTGGAAGATCTTTTTTTTTTCTTATAGGAATTTTGAAAAAAATTTTAATGTATTTTTGAGATGTTCTTTAAAAATTTTTGTTTTGATTTTGAATTATTTATATTTATATAATTTAATATAATCATATAATGTGTCTACGGTGCTAGAGTTATGAAATTCTATATGAATATAAAAGCATAAAATGTCTTATATACAAACAAAAAGCATTAATCTATAAATGCATATACACTAGTTCTACCAATATTATCGAAATATCATCACTTGACAGTCTGACTCATAATTTAATTTCAATTATTAAATTTTAAAAAATTATTAAATAGAGTCTCTACTAGTACATTTTAAAAGAAATAATTATTTATTTAACATTTATTATAATTTTTTTATTTTTAGTAGTAGTTAAAATATTCAATTAAAAATTTAAATTCATAAAATTTTATCAACGTTTGCCAAAATTTTTAATTAAATTATTAATAAAGAACATTTTCATACATATGGTATCATCTAAATACTCTTGTCACTAGATATCATTCCCTAAACATGTGATTTCCAAAAAATCTAAAAAATTAGAATAAAACATCTAATAATGTTTTTTTTTTTAATAAAAGAGGGCGGCACCTCCATTTATTTATTAATATACCCTCACTTTTGACGGAGGAATACCGTGATTACAAGATAAAACAAAACAAAAGAATAGCATCAATTAATAAAAAATTAGAGGTTATAAAAATTAAATTATAAATTTACTGGGAGGTTTCAAACTACTAACAACTTTATAAATAGAGTGTTTTAAACATTAACTAATAAAATTGACCCAAACTTTGTGTTGGAAAGACATATGTATTTCAATAATTAGTTTTAACAATAATATCATAATTTAACACATTATTTTATTTTCGTTTTCAATAGAATTGTCATATATTAATAAAATTTATATCAATAATATAATATTTATAAAAATTGCATAATGCACATAAAAATTTAAAGAATGTTACGGACATTGTACGTATGAAATAACTTTATTTACAATGGAACAATTTACATATAAAATTAATTGAGAAAATAAAACACACATATAGACCATACTAATATTGACTGAGAATTTAAAATTTAAAATTTGAGTAAAATTTAAATATTTTATTGTATAACCTATGGGAAGTTGAACACTTATTAAAATTACATGCATTTATGTATATACATACAAACATATATATATATATATATATATATATATATATATAATTTTATTTTTTTTACTAAAAATTATTGGTGGAAAGTAGGTGAAAAAAATTGTCTTGTATTATATTTATTATATTGAAAATTTTTAAAAAATTCCAATCACTTTTTCAATTTTAAGGTGTGTAAATAGAAATCTAACATGGTGTGTGTGTGTGTGTGTGTCTATATATATATATATATATATATATATATATATATATATATTTCTATATCTTTGAATGATATAAGTTAAAATTAATTCTATAATTTTAATTGTACATAAATATAAATAAAAGATATATATATATATATATATATATATTTCTATATCTTTGAATGATATAAATTAAAATTAAGTCTATAATTTTAATAGTACATAAATATAAGTAAAAGATATAGAAAATAGAAACTAATAATGTAGATTAACTTTATAATATAAAATTACTGACAAAGAAAATGGTGGAAAGTAGTTAGTTGGGATCCATTTGAAAAAAAATTATTTTAGTGAAATTCATTTATATTGAAAATTTTAAATTTTTTCTCATAAATATAAGAAATGAGTTTAAAAATAATAAAAAATTAATAGGACTAGATGTAAAGAGGGAGAGAGAGAGAGAGAGAGAGAGAGAGAGAGAGAGAGAGAGAGAGAGAGAGAGAGAGAGAGAGAGAGAGAGAGAGAGAGAGAGAGTGAGGGAGGGAGGAGTTCAAAATAAATTTAAAAAGTTAGTAGGCCTTGTGTTGGGTCCTTTCTGGCTCACAAAGAGAGAGATAGAGGTAAAAAAAAGCTGAATATATAAAACAAATAGTGGGACCCACATGGGCCTTGCTTTCGTCGGCTAACACAAGAGGAGGACAAAACAAGTTTGATGTGAAAACAAAAATAGCGGGGCCCATATGGGTTCCTATTGTCTACCGAGAGAAAGAGAGAAAAAAAAAAAAGTGTCAGTGCTACGCATCAACACTAGGCTTGTCTGTGCTTCAAGATTCATATATAATATAAATTATTTATTTATTCTTTCACAAATTAATTTATTTACTAACAATGGCTATAATAATTATTAATTCAATTATTATTCACTACTATAATTACTAATAATATTTAATGTAACGACCCTAAAAATAATATGAATAGAAGTGTAAAAAAAATAAATATAAAATAAATAAATATTAATTAAATAATATAATATAATATAGTAATATATTGATATAATATAATATAATTTAATATTATATAATATATATATATATATATATATATATGTTAAGGATACTTCCTAAAGTATCCTTAAGATTAAAATCTCCCCCCTAAAGGCCATACAGGAAGTATCCTTAAGATTAAAATCTCCCGCCCAAAGGCCGCACGCTCTCTCTCTCTCTCTCTCTCTCGCATCAATCTCTTTCTCTCTCATCAAGTTCTCTGTGTAACACCCTGAACCCGAAACTAAGATCCGAAGTGTTATTTAAAATATACTACCTTATGATGCCTTGAACCTGCCAAGTGGGGCCCGGGTGCCACGTGTTCTATTTACTTGAACCTGACTCTATATCAGTTATGCAGCGGAAATAATAACAAGTCCTTAATAATATACCAGAGTATCTACATTTATACATATCAAAAATTAACTTTCAACATCCAGTACTGCACAACTTAGAAAACATAAACAAACGAAAGTTTGTTACAAGTATAAATATAATACAGAAGTTTTAAATCACAGGAAAAATAAATCATAGCACATTTTAAATTCTCAATACATGTCCAGTATTTCCTGCATCTCATACATATAATACAGAAGTTTCATTATCCTTATGCCACACAATTTAACAACATATATTCATACGTTCATTGAAAATAAGCCAACCCATATTCTTCATTTATATATTGAAAATAAACATTTAATTTCTTACACAATTAACCAGAAAATCTACCATTTTAACTTTCAATTTTCACAAATAATATCTAGTAGCACAGCCCTAGGCTCATAAATTTACAATTCAAACGGTTGGCTCTTCAGAACTCACATGAAAGTCATATATATACATAATATTTCCATTTTTCACCAATTATTTCCTCAAAAATCCTAATTTAAAATATTTCGCTTACCTGATTTCTTTAACTACACCAGTAGGAACCCCAAAATGATGTCTGCGGCGCTCACTCGAATCCTGAATAAAAAAACCCTAGTTTAATCAAATAAATCCCAAATAACCTACTATTTCAACATTTCCTCAACTCATAAATCTCGAATAAACATTTAAACCCCAAAAACTAAGAATCCTAACCCTCACCTCAACTTTGGAACGATGCTTGGAAAGCCCAGTTTAGAAATCTGTTTCGCTAGATGTGTAGAGAATCTCCCTTAAAACATAGTAGGGGTTCCCGTTTGTTGATTCGGGCTGAATCCGGGCCGGAATCAAAGATAGAAGGCAGAAAGAGGCATTTTAGAGAGAGAGAAAAACAAAGAAAAAGTAATTTCTTTGCAGAGAAGCAACCTCAGATCTTCTTATACGCGATGTTGCCACGTGGTTTCGTCGACGAACCACATAAGGAAATTCGTCAACTAGAAGATGCATTTGTCGATGAAACCTAAAATCTGAAATTCACTCACTCGGGATCTCTTCATTGACGAGGGATTGAATTTCGTCGACAATCTCTAGAAGATCACTTGTTGACGAAGTCAAAAGATTCGTCGACGAGGTCTACCGTTCTTTTCTTTTAAATCTTCCCTTTTCCCTTATTATTTATTTATCCATTCTATTTATTATCTTTATTAATTATTTTAATAGTTATAATTTTTTGGATCTCTACACTCTGCCATTTCTCAGCCAAATTGAAGAACAAACATCATTCTTGAGTCCCAATTCCGCTCTTTAATGATTTAACCAAAGAAATTTCATCATCTGCGTGTTGTAGGCACCACTCCAAGGCTAGATTCTCTCATCAATCTCTCTCTCTCTCTCTCTCTCTCTCTCTCTCTCTCTCTCTCTCTCTCTCTCTCTCTCTCTCTCTTTTTCTCACACATCAATTTCTCTACCATTTCTTGGCCAAATTGAAGAACGAACATCATTCACGGATCCCAGTTCCACTCTTTAATGATTTAACCAAAGAAATTTCATCATCTGTGTGCCATAGGCACCACTCTAGGGTTAGGGTAAGTGGACTAGATTATGTTAGGTTTTATTTTAAAATATGCCTGATTTAAATTGATTATTTTATTTTAATTATATTTGTATGTCTGGGCTAAATTAACGAGGATTCGATCAAATTGGATTTTTGAAAATATATTTTGGAATTAAATTAAACTGTGGGGATTTGATCAGATCTGATTTTTTGGAATAAATTGGAATATATGCTCAGGTCAAATTAAATCGCGGGGATTTGATCATATTTTCATTTTAATTATATCTGATTAAATTTGAGCATATGAATTTGGTGATACTGATTTTATTTAAATATTTATGTGAGTGAAACTAAAGTACGTAGATTTGATCCTGTCGTATTTTATTTAAATATGTTGAGTTAAATTAAATATGTGAAGGTGATAAATTGGAATATATGCTCAGGTCAAATTAAATCGCGGGGATTTGATCATATTTTCATTTTAATTATATCTGATTAAATTTGAGCATATGAATTTGGTGATACTGATTTTATTTAAATATTTATGTGAGTGAAACTGAAGTACGTAGATTTGATCCTGTCGTATTTTATTTAAATATGTTGAGTTAAATTAAATATGTGAAGGTGATCATACCAGCATTTTTAATAAAATATATCAGAGTATATTATTATATATTTTCTTTGGTAATTTATTAAATTATAATTAACAAGCAAATCGTGTGACATGAGTTTAATTTATTTTATTGCATAATTAAGTATGTTGAGATTTTTATGGTGTTATATTTATTATGTGTTTTATTGGGAATAATGATGAAATTTTATTTCAAATTATATGTTGAGAAAATGATGAAATTATGATACTGTTTTATTGCATAAATTGCAATTATATCTTTTGAGAACCCTGATAGGCCGGATGTGGTGGATGCTCGGCATCATAGTTACAGAGGAATATTAGTGCATCCACACTGTAGTGGAAGTGTTGGCGGTGGATAGTTAGTTTTTCCTGAGTAGGGTTGTACCCACTTATCTCTGGACCAAGATGTGGTAGGCAAACTGATCTTACATACATAAACTTTTGACTTAATTTTGGTCGGCCAACCAATGTTAAGTCCAGTTTCAAACCGCACAACCCATCATGGGGGTTAAACATGACATGCATCGGTCAGAAGTTGTTCTTTTATACATATTTGTGTATTTATGTGACTTTAGCCATTAAATAGGTTTATATGTTGTTTTGGATAAAAGTACGTGTATTTTTTTAAATATGTGATTCAAAGTTTATAAATGCAATTTCTAGTATAGTAAAGTTTTTTAAAATTATTATTAAATTATTTCTACACTAAAGCTCATTATAGCCTTACACTGATAATAATTTAGTCCATACTTACTGAGAGGTGTGTCATTAAATTATTTTCATATAGTTTAGATACCTTGAGGAGCCTAACTGAAATCAGAATAGCGTAACAGAAGTGTGGGTGGGATAGTAAGAGTTATTTAGAATAGATCTTAGATTAGTTGTATTTTTAATGTTTTAGAATTTTACGAATGATAATATTTGATATTGGAGATATTAATGTAAGAAAAGGTTTTTAGTACTCTAGTATAAATAAATTTGAGGTCTTCCGCTGTGCAAATATTCAGGTCATCACATTTAAAAATTAAATTACAAATTTAAATTACAAATAATAATTGTTACTAGTTACCAAAATTATTAATTTAATAAGCGATACAAAGTGCTTTAATGCATATAAAGCACTCTTGGTATTTAATATCACTCCTTAAATATGGAAATTTCTGGAAATCAAATAATAATAATAAAAACGATAACGATGATGATGATGGTGGTGGTGGTGGTGGTGATGATGATGATGATTATTGTGGCGACCTGCTTAATTACTCATTTTTTTTTATATAATAAAATCAATATCACAAAACTCAATAGATCATAATCCACTTGGACCTGTGGGTACCAGGGATACATTAGAAACATAATATGAAAGCCTAGGCAGCAGGAAACATATAATCATATACATCACATTATACCATACATCACAATACTAGAGTTACTACAACCATTGTATTTATATACACATAGTACACAAACCAAAAGATATCTTAGGGCCATCCCACAAAATACATCCAACCCTATCAAAACACTTACCCTTCTGGAAGGGCAGATCAATCGTACTAGATCAGCGGGGCTTTACGTGCTGTCCTATCAGGGGCTCCTGAAATGTTTATGAAATTTGGGGTGAGACACCTCTCAGTAAGGGAAATAAACTAACACTAGTGTGTGGTAACATGAGCATTTCTGTGATATACATATAATCATAAACATAACCAGTAGGACTTTATATATATCATTTCTGGGAAAAACATGCATAATCAAAACATGGCAGAACATAATGGTTTCCATAGTATAATTCATCTCATATAAATAATAATATGAAAACAATCCTGGTAGGTTAGCTGACTGTTGTCATGTATTACCCCCACATGACTGAGTTGTGTGGCCCGAAGGTGGGACCTGACAATGGTTGGCTGACCACTGCCAAGTCAAAAGTATAGTCTGTAAGTCCAATGAGTCTGTCAGACCTGGTCCGTACACTAGGGGCGCTCACACACTTCTTAAAAATCACATCAACCATTCAATCTCACACCACTCTGTACAGTAGCGTTAACACAAATATCATGATCATGGTGACCATGGACACATAGCAACGGTACCGTGCAAGTGCTAGCCTAGACCAAGCCAACCAGGTTCTGATATCATATAACATATACTGAAACTGTGATACATGGATATTTCATATCATTAATTATAAAATCAATCATATCATTTTGCATATATACGTACATCATGAAAATCATCGGTTTGTATACCGGTATTTCACATTTTACCATAGCTCGGCTCGTACGCCAGCAAATCATATCCATAGCACAACCCGTACGTTGGCAAATCATTTCCATAACTCGGCTTGTACACCGACAAATCATATCCATACAGCCTGTTCGCCGGCAAAGCATTTCCATAGCTTGGCCCATACATCGGCAAATCATACACATAGCTTAGCCCTTATGCCGGCAAACATATATAAAAATGTCGGCCCGTACGCTAATTTTTCATTATAAAAATCCATATCATTAACATGTTCCCAGAAAATAGTATTTCATAACAATTTCTACTCATACCACACTAAACAGGTTTTTTATATATTTAACATACCATCATTTTCAACAGTATTTTCTAAATATAAATCATATATAAATATATTTATTTTCCTGAAATCAAATGCTGTAACAATATACATATTTTTCATAAAATTATTAGCTTAGTTTATCCCCTTACCCAATTCTTAAAAAGCCCCTAAGAAAATCAGTCCTGCATCCGCAGGGTTCCCTACTTAACACCCTGAAAACAACATTCTTCAGAACTAAAGTTTAGTATTATAACGCGTACAACACTTTCTACAACTTTCAAATAATCAAATATTGAGTAGAAAGCCTTACCGTGGATTTGGAATGGTTTCCAACTCAGCCCCACCGATGATCCGCTCCAGCAGATTTGCAGAGAACTTTCCTAAGAGCGTCGTGGTGGCTTCAGATCGTCGAACTGGCGAAAATTTGACCCAAAAAATTAAAGAGAAGGAGGAGAAACCAAAGGATGAGAGAGAGAGAAAGAGAGAGAGATTCTGCGCAGAAAATTTCGGCCAAAAATGGATTTTAGGCCTATTTAAACTGTGTCCTTTGTCGACGAGCCACGTCATCTTGTCGACGAGGCCTAGAAGAAGACTCATCGATGAACCTCAATCCTCGTCGATGAATTTCAGACTTCCAAAAATTCTCTCTTCGTATCTTCACGTCAATGAGACAGAACTTCATCGATGAGATCCTGAAGAAACCTCGTCGGCGAAACCCCTGTGTTCGTCGACGAGGCCTGGAAAATTTCTTGGGATTATCCCATCCAAAATTCAATGTCGTTGACTGCCTCCTTCTGTTCTTGTTTCCATGTCCCTTTCTTTTTATTATTTAAATATCATTATTCTTTGGGATGCTACAATTATAGAGATTCGAAAAGTAGAAATAATGAGAAAATTAGAGGAAAAGGGAAAAATGGTTTGGTGAGGACCAAATTGTCGAAGGTTTTAGGAGTGCTTAGAAAACCATCAATGGTTACATTTTACCGCGGCCAGGTTAAGGATAAAACAGTGAAAATCGGCGTGGTTATAGACCAAATCATTGACGATTTTCTAGGAGCCCAAGAAAATTGTCGATGGTTTTGCTCCGGGACAGAATACTATATAAGGATAGCAAGTCATTTTTCTTTGGAATTTCAAAACTCTCACTCTTCCTCTCTCTCCAACTACGAACACACACACACACACACACACACACACACACACTTTCTCTCTCTCTCTTTCTCTCTCTCTCTCTCTCTCTCTCTCTCTCTCTCTTTCTTTCTCTCTCTCTCTCGCTCTCTCTCTCTTCATTTTCTCACTCCAAACACCCCCAATTGATGATCAGACTCTGTTTTAAAGGCCTAGGAACAATTCTTTGCAAGTTAACCAGAGCGGTTTTGCAATTTGGGGTTCTTGGCCACCACTCCAAAACTAGGGTAAGGGAGTTATTTTTTAAGTTTAAATAGTTATTGGGATTATGTGGACTTAGGAACTTTAGAATGGCATGCATTTTGGGATTAAGCTGATGAGTTGGGATTTGTGGAATACAAGGTTTTGTGCGAACGCCGCAAGCTTGAGTTTAAGATCCTTGTGAGCATTTCCTTAGGGAATCAGGTAAGGGGATAATTTATGGCAACTAGTTTTAGAAATTTTACCAGTTAAAGTATAATATTTAATTATGGGATATCAGTATATGATTTTCTGAATATTACAGGATACGAATTTAAGAGTATGGAAATTTTTGGCTTTTCACATGTTATTTACCTTTGGGAAAATTCAAAAATTTGGGTTTCAGAAAAACCCTATAGATGAGATATGCTATTTCCATATAGCAGAAATATAATTTTCCCATACAGTAATAAAATACAGTTTCTCCTATATAGAATATAGTATTATGAGCAATACTCAATTGTGTGGCATGAAAAATACTGGTTTTAGTATAGAATTTAATATAGATTTTTATACAACTTTTACAGAACCATGATATTATAGTCATTAAAGAATCATGATATTTCAGTTTATGCATAATCATGGTAAAACAATAATATATAGAGATAGTATTATATAGTATTAGAACCCTGATGGACCATAACAGAATACAGAGCACGGTACCGTAATTGATACAATATAGATAGTGCAATCACACATTTCAGATAGAGTGTGGTATTGACAGTCGATTGTGCCTTAGAGGAGAGTAGAGGAGCTCCCTGGCAGTCCAGACCAGGTTAAGCAGGCCAATCGTACTACAGACAATTTATAGTTTGACTTAACTTGGTAGGCCAACCATGGTTAAGTCTAGCCCTTGGGCCGCACAACCCGATCATGTGAGGTTAATTTATGATTACAATTATCTATTTAGGGAAGTTTTCATAGTTATATATATATAGATTTACAGAAAATAGGAACAATGTATTGCAGTTATAAGTATGATCAAATAGAAAGTTTGTATTTTAAATGGCAAAGGTGTGAATAAGAATATGTATTTATATTCAATTACCATCTCAGTTACAGTTAATTAATAGTTATGTTATTTATGTAAAACTCATTTGCCACACATTGGTGATAACTTATCCCATCTTACTGAGAGGAGTCTCACCCAAAAAATTCAAACATTTCAGGAAATCCAGACCAACGTGCAGAGCGAGCTCCGAGATAACGGGGACTTTAGTACTGCCCTAGATGAAGGGTAAGATTTATATTAGGAGATGTATTTTGAGTAGTCCCTAGGAGTACTTGTCGATTTTTGGGAGATGCACATGTATATTTTTGGGAAATATTGAAACTCTGGTATTGTTAATAAGGTTTAACTATTTTATGTTTTCCGCTACATAGATGGTATGTTTTATGAACATATATCCTCGATACCACTTTGGGTCTGAGACGTTATAATGAATATTATGGGTATCAAAGTAATATTATTTTGTTGCCGAATACATACAAATATAAAAATGGTAATAATTTTGTCGTTACAATGAGGATGGTAATGATGATGATAGTGATGATAATATCGTATGTAATGATATTTGATAGCATCAAAAAATAAAAAATAAAATAGAAAATTTAATTATTTTGGGGTTATCCCACATCGGTTGTGGAAGGGGCTGATCGTCAGTTATTAAGTATGAGTGAAAGCCTTACTCCATGAGCTAACTTTTAGAGTTGAGAAGGCACTGGACTGCCCAACACTAGTATCAGAGTCATGGTTCAACATTCTCCCCAAGATGCAGGGTACATGGTGTTGCCGATTTTAGAGCCTAATGTGTGAGATGGAGATTGTTGGGGTTATCTCACATTGATTGTGGTAGGGGTTATTCGCTACAAATCTTGCACCCTTTGGATTTTGTAGGAAGACGAAAAATATAAAAAAAAAGAAAAGAAAATACAAACTACAAAATTATATAGCATAATGTATAATTAAAACTTTGTAGGTATGACCTTTGGTTTTTCCTCTGATTAATCATCTTTTGAGATTTCGTCGAGGGCTGTAGTAGCTTGATCTCTAGTGAAACGAATCTTGTCTGAGTCTTTACTTTGGTGCCAAAGACGATCCTATAGGTGAAGTTTTGGTCATGAAGTTAGACTTTTTTTTTTTTAGTGGGATGCTTTTCTCTCTTCGTATATATATATAATAGAATGAACGACTGGGGCAAGTGGTTTTGGAGGGGGGGGGGGGGTCCCTCCTTTGGTAAAAAATGGAGGCTACCTTTCATAGAGTGTGGAGAGAGGGGATGGGGGAGAGAGAGAGAGAGAGATGATGGAGCAAAAAATGATGGAGGGAGAAATGATGGAGGTAAGCTTTTAAGTGGGTATCATCTCCCACTTTTCACAGAATTCCAAAAATAATTCTGCTGCCCAATTCAAATGCTGGTGACTAGCGCATGCTCCAGCTTTCTGAAGGGGCTGGATGGAGTCAATGAAGGTGAAAGGAGTTACTGGAAGCGAATTAGGTGGTGAATTGGTTTGGTGCAAGGATGTTTGCTACTGAGGATGAAATCGAAGGCTTTGAAAATTTATGGAGATCTCAAGAAGGCGAAGCAGCTGATTTCGCCTGGCGGTAAGCTCACAAGCTTTCTCAATTCTCTGTTTTTTTTCTTGATGCTTGCTCTTTTTTCTTGTGGTTTTTTTTTTCATGTTATGATGCCTGGTTTGGAAAAAGGCTTGGGCATTTATAGGCGAGATGTGATCTCGCCATTTTCTTCCCTAATGGTGACTCTCTTGACTAGATATTTCAAATTCGATGTCATCCTCTATTTGGATGGCGACATGTTTTGACAAAAGGGGTTTAGATTGGGTGATTTTCTCAACTTCGGTGGCGACACTTTCAGTGAAAGTCACAGGTCTAGTGAGCTTTTCAATTTTGGCGCAGCTTTCTCAACTTCGGCGGTAGTGCTTTCAGCGAAAGTTGCAGATCCGACGAGTTTCTCAACTTTGGCGGTGGCATCTTCAGTGAAATATGCATATCCAACGAGCTTTTCAACTTTGGAAGTGGCACTTTTGGTGAAAGTCGTAGATCCGGCGAGCTTTTCAATTTTGGTGGCGACTTTCTCAACTTTGGCGGCAGTACTTTTGGCAAAAGTCGCAGATCCGGCGATGAATATTTTATTTTATTTTATTTTATCTGTCTATATGTTTGTATTTTTGTACGCCTGGAGGGCATATTTTTATACACAAATATTTTTTTGTCACTTGTACTTTTACAAAGTGTATACATATGCATTTGAACTTTTTACTTTTATTTATTTTTATTATTATTATTATTATTTTTATTTTTTTCGCTCTTAAAATTTGAGTGTTTACAAATGCCACCACTTCAAGTCTCGATATGACGCGTAACTTGTAACGCCATCCAAACTGAGTTTTGAATTTTTGTAGATTTGTTGATTCCCGTGAGCAATCTTGACTGGTTGAAGGCAAAATGCATGGTGGATTTCTCTGCCCATGGAGTCTTTGAGAGAGGTTGGTGCTCGCGATGCTATGATCATGTGCAGTTAATAAGAACTCAAGGCCCTTGTTCGTTTCTCCATCATTTGTGCCTTAAATGGGATAATCTCCCTCTTTGGCCACCACTTGGTTTGGTGGCCTAGCGGCAGGGAGCCGGTCGTGCCTCTAAGAGGTTACAGGTTCAATTTTTCGGCTCCCCATACCCCACTTTGCCCAAGTGGTCTCATGCTCTACATTTACTTTGGGGGTAAGTGAGGTACTGCCGATGAGTATCCACCTACGACGCTGCCATTTTTTTACTGCTATAGTAATTTTTTTTTTTTTTTTACATCCTTTTAGATAAATTGAGACAAATCAAATCCTTTATGTCTTTGTCTAATGGATGTGTGGGGGCTTGAGTTTAAGGGTTAGGTCGACGCCAACATCAGTTGAAGTGCTTGTAGTGTCATCGCTACTTGCTATGGATCTCGTCTGACGGTGATAGACTCTGGTGATGTCATTGGCATAAGTCGGGAAAAGCTGAAGAATACCTCTTTTTGCGATGTGAGAAGAAGAGTAGTTTTCTCTTCTCGATGGCCTGGGGTTGGGATGTTCAAATGATTGGATGTCATCCCTTCTAGTAACAAGTTGCCCCTTGGATTTCGGTACGTCGAACTTAGTGTATAACGGACCTGTTATAAATGGTAGTGCAGGCCAGGATAGCTAGAAACCCCCGTCGTGGTGATTGCGGTGTGAGCAGTATATACACTAGGACCTGTCAGAGCGATGAAGGTGGTAAGCTCCACAACCGGAGCATTGATGATGAGAGCGGCGGAAAGTGGAGCAGTGGTCGAGGTAGTGGTGCGAGCATTACTTGGTGTGGCAACAGTGGAAGTGGTGAGATCAAGGGTCAGTGGAGTAGTGGTAGAAGTAGTGAGATAAATGGTCAGTGGGGTTTTGCTAATGGTCCCCTCAATTGGCCCCTTCTTGCTATTTCTTCGATCTTGGAACTAGAGGCGTACATCCTTTGGTTTGACTAGGCCATATTGTCGGAGATCTATTGTGAGCAAGTAGACTACCTCTGGGGAAGGAAGTTCCCTCTTGTAGTGAAATGCCACCTCTAGCATCTCCAGTTGTTCCCTTTTGGGTGCTTATCTAGGGGTTGATGTGTAATGAAATAGAAAATTTTAATGATTAAGTAATTAGGAAAATGATAGATGGAATAGATAAATAAGGAATAAAGGGGAAAAGGGAAAATTTTGGAAGAAGGGAACAACAAACCTCGTCGACGAGTGTTCTACTAAAGATAGTCGATGAAGTTCAGTTCCTCGTCGACGAGAAGATCCCGAATGAGCAAATTTCATATTTTAAGACTCGTCGATGAATGAGTCTCCTCATTGACCAAGTTCCTTTTGTGACTCGTCAACAAATCCTCTCCACTCGTTGACGAGGCCATGTGGAAAAATCGAGCATAAATAGAATCAGGGAAGCTTCCACGTGAAGAAATCATATTTTCTCCATTTTGTCTCTCTATAGAATAGTTTTCTCTGCCTTCTCTCTAACTTTTCGGCCCGAATTGAGCCCGAATCGACGATCAGAGACTACTACAGTGTTTTAGAGAAGATTCTCTACACATCTAGCGGAGTAGTTTTCTAAATTGGGCTTTTCGGGAAATACTCCTAAGTTGAGGTAAAGGTTAAGATTCTTAGTTTTAGGGTTCTAAAGGTTTATTTGAGATTTATAGGTTGAGAAAATGTAGAAATAGTAGTTTATTTGATTAAATTAGGGTTTTTGATTCAGGGTCCGGGTGAGCGTCACAAGCATCTTTTGGGGATTCCTATTAGCGTAGTTCAAGAAAGCAGGTAAGAGGGAATATATTAAACCTGATTTTTATGAGTTAATTGGAAAATGAAATATGTTATGAATATCTATATATATATATATATATATATATATTTATATTTATATGCATATGTTTTTGTATGGGTTTAAAATGCCAACCGTTTAAATTATGATTTTTGAGCGTAAGGCTATTTTATTAGTTATGTATATGTGAAAATGGACAGATGAAAGTGGAAGATTTTTCAGGATAATTACGTTAGAAATTAAAAGTATAATTTCGGTATAAGAATAATAAATGAGGGTTGACTTATTTTACGAAACATATTTGAAATATATTGTTAAATTGTGTGGCATGAGTAAAATGGAAATTATGTGATGAATTATGATATGTACATTTATGAGATGTTGAGAATACTGAAATGGGATAAAAATATGTATTGCATATGTATTGTTTGTTATGACATGAGATCCACGCAAGGTGGACTTTACACGAAATCCACGCAATGTGGACTGTTATAAATAATGTATATAACATGAGATCAACGTAAGGTGGACTTTACACGAGATCCACGCAATGTGGGCTGTTACAAATAATGTATATGACTTGAGATCCACGTAAGGTGGACTTTACATGAGATCCACGTAATGTGAACTATTACATGAGATCCATGTAGGTTGGACTTTACATGAGATCCATTCAAGGTGGACTTTATATGAGTTTTATGTATTGTGAACTATGAAAGTGAACTATGTAATATGAACTATTAAGAACATGAAAAGATGTATATACAGAGATAACAAATACCAAGTAAAGTAATAATGAATTGTATATTGCAGTATCAGTATTCAAGCTATTATGATATACATTTATACGGGTGGGGCAAACTCTTCGCCTGAGGGCTTGTTGAGAAAGGCAAGTGCCCTAGTTGGTATCAGATGTAGCATTAGGCTGCATAATGTATTAGGGTAGAAGAAAATTACTTGTATGGGTAGGTAAATTTATTTATTCTCAAGAGCCTTTGCTGGTAAACCATTGTATGAATTGTGTGAGTACGAGATAACTTTTTTTTTTTTTCACTTGAGGGCTGACTAAGTAAGGTAAGTGCTTACATGATAGGCTTCAGTTGTGACCATTGATTGCCTAAAGTATCAGAGCAGAGGGGTACTACTTGTATGGGCGGGTAATCACCCCAATCCTTAAGAAATCTCGTTGGTAAAATATCTTGCATGTGTTTTATTAGGCTTAGGAAAGGATTTTAGAAATTACGATTAAATGGAAATGATGATTTTATATGTTATTTAAAAATTGTATGTTGGCCACACGTTGATTTAATATATTATTTTTTCCCTTATTGAGATGTGTCTCACTCGAATACAAATTTAATTTTTTTTTTCAGGACCTCCACGAGATCGAGCTTAAAGAGCTCAAAATTATTATAGCATTTTTGGTTATAGAAAGGAAAAAAAGGTATAAACTTGATGATACTTTTGGGTTGTATAAATTTATGTTTTATGTTTTATATTTTAAGCCTTCTGAGAAATGGATGATTATGAATAGTGGAAGTTGTGGATTATATTTTTAATTGGAGTTATGTATATATATGGATATAGGTGGATGTATGATTTATGTTGGAATGTAGATAAAGGTAGAAAACTCTGGTATTATACTGATTGAGGATTGTAGTTTGGTTTTTTTCTGTGTAATTATTAATGGAATAACAGGTATAGGAAAATGAATGATGTGGTACTTGAGTCCCACAAGGGGGGTCGGGGCATCACAAGCATGGTTAATAAGGTATAACACACCGGACCGGGTTTATGGGTCCAGGGTGTTACATTTTGGTATTAGAGAAATATGTTTTGGGATTCTGTAGACTTAGGAGTGATTTATACCAGAGTATAGGAATTAGTTAGGTTAAAGATACTAAATGGATATGTTAGGTGTTGAGAAGTATAAGATTTTGTTTTGTAGTTTAGATGCGAAAATACGTCGACAATTTCCTGTGAATTTTCTGAAGTAGTTGATGGCCTTAGAAAAGCCACGGTAAACCTTAAATGATTTCGTTTCTGAGCTGTGAGACTGATCCTTATATGGGGAACTTGTATGTATATTGGATTTAAATTATATAATTGTGTTGTTAGGGTTATGATATGGAATTTTTATCTCTTTCCTATCCTATTTTAAGGATGGATCCTAGAGATGAGGATGTAGAGGCAGAAGGAAGGGACAATTTGTGAATTCTAGTTAAAAGGTAATTGATACTTCCACAATGTTGCGGGTTATAGCCTGTTCGTTAGGTTAGGGCAAAAATAAGGAAGGAGCCTAGGGAGTACAACTGTCCAGTTGTAGATTAGGGCAGTAGCATAAAAGAGTTCATGAGGTTGAACCCTCCGACTTTTGAGGGAGGACATGATTTAGTGGCTGCAAAGAACTAGGTTTAGGAAGTTGAAGAAATAATGGAAGAATTCAGTTGCACGGATGAACAAAAGGTTTGCTTTGCTGCGTTTAAGATGATTGGAGACGCGAAAAGTTGGTGGCTTTTTGTGAAGCTGTTAGAGGAACAGAGGCTAGTGAAAGGGCACTGAACTGACAATGATTTAAGGAGCTATTCTTTGATAGGTATTTTCCTTTATCCACTAGAGAGGAAAAGGTTGAGGAGTTTATAATCTGACATAGGGAAATATGACCGTTGGAGCGTATGCGACAAATTTGTAGAGCTATCTTTCTTTACACCTTTAATGATTCCAAATGAGGTGAGAAAGTCTAGAATGTTCGAAAAAGGCCTCGAACGGAAGATCTTCGAGCTGGTAGTGGGATTCTAGGTCCAGAACTTCTCGGACTTGGTGGATAAGACTTCAGTATTAGAAAAGAGCTTGCAGGGTAGTTCAAGGTCATCAGAGCAGAAGAAGAGGCCTGCACCATCTAGTTTTCAGGTTGAGGTTAGTCAGGGATCAAGAAAAAAAGGGAAAGAAGCAGTCAGCACGAGGCAGGAGACGGGAGATCGGGGTTATCTCGGTTATCAAGATTGTCAGTCTTACCCTGTATGCCAGACATGTAATAAAAGACATAAAGGTTAATGTCAGTTTCGGACTCCTAACTGTTTCAGGTACGGTAAGCGGGGGCATATCATGCAAAACTGCCATGTACTGTTGCTGAATACACTTGCACCAAGTCAGAATCGGGGAAAGCAGCAAGTACCACTTGGCAGAGTTGGTCCAGCACGAGTTTACTCATTGATCCAGCCTGAGCCAGAAAATGCCCGGGGAGCAAGTATGGGTTTATGAATAAGATAATTATAAATTAATTCAGTTATGGATAAATTGAAAGTTTATATGATGATTGTATTATAGATGATGCAAAAGTATTTGGTGATGTATACTGAATTGTATGGAATATATTAAGTTAATCATGGTTGAAATGTTAAAATATAAGATTAGCAAAACTTTGAGGACGAAATTTTCTAAGGAGGGGAGAATGCAACGACCCAAAAAATTTTAATGATTAAGTAATTAGGAAAATGATAGATGGAATAGATAAGTAAGGAATAAAAAGGAAAAGGGAAAATTTTGGAAGAAGGGAATAGTAGACCCCGTCGTCGAGTTTCATGTCCTTGTTGACAAGTGTTTTACTAAAGATCGTCGACAAAGTTCCTCATCGACGAGAAGATCTCGAATGAGCAAATTTCATATTTTAAGACTCTTTGATGAATGAGTCTCCTCGTCAACGAAGTTCCTTATGTAACTCGTCGATGAATCCTCTCTACTCGTTGACGAGGCCACGTGGCAAAATCGAGTATAAATAGAATCGGGGAAGCTTCCACGTGAAGAAATCATATCTTCTCCATTTTTTCTCTCTGTAGAATAGTTTTATCTGCGTTCTCTCTAACTTTCTGGCCCGGATTGAGCTTGAATCGACGATCGGAGACCGCTACGGTGTTTTAGGGAAAATTCTTTACACATCTAGCGAAGCAATTTTCTAAACTGGGCTTTTCAGGAAATGCTCCTAAATTGTGGTAAGGCGTAAGATTCTTAGTTTTGGGGTTCTAGAGATTTATTTGAGATTTATAGGTTGAGAAAATGTAGAAATAGTAGTTTATTTAATTAAATTAGTGTTTTTGATTTAGGGTCCGGGTGAGCGTCACATGCATCTTTTGGGGATTCCTGTGGGTGTAGTTCAAGAAAGCAGGTAAGGGGGAATATATATTAAACCAGATTTTTATGAATTAATTGGAAAATGAAATATGTTATGAATATATATATATATATATATATATATATATATATGTTTTTGTATGGGTTTAAAATGGTAATCGTTTAAATTATGATTTTTGAGCTTAGAGCTGTTTTATTAGTTATATGTGAAAATAGACAGATGAAAGTGGAAGATTTTTTAGGATAATTACGTAAGAAATTAAAGGTATAATTTCAGTATAAGAATAATAAATGAGGTTTGGCTTATTTTACCAAACATATTTGATATATATTGCTAAATTGTGTGGCATGAATAAAATGAAAATTATGTGATGAATTATGATATGCACATTTATGAGATGTTGAGAATACTGAAATGTGATGAAAATATGTAGTGCATGTGTATTGTTTGTTATGACATGAGATCCATGTAAGGTGGACTTTACACAAAACCCTCACAATGTGGATTGTTACAGATAATGTATATGACATGAAATCCATGTAAGGTGGACTTTACATGAGATCCACGCATTGTGGACTGTTACAAATAATTCATATGACATGAGATCCACGTAAGTGGACTTTACACGAGATCCACGTAATGTGGACTGTTATATGAGATCCACATAGGGTGGAATTTACATGAGATCCAAGTAGGTTGGACTTTATATGAGATCCACGCAAGGTGGCCTTTATGGGAGTTTTTTGTAATGTGAACTATGAAAGTGAACTACGTAATATGAACTATATAGAACATAAAAGGATGTATATACAGAGATAACAAGTACCAAGTAAAGTAAGAATGAATTGTATATTGAAGTATCAGTATTCACGTTATTATGATATGTATTTATACAGGTGGGGCAAACTCTTTACCCGAGAGCTTGCTAAGAAAGGCAAGTGCCTAGTTGGTATCAGACGTAGCATTAGGTTGTATAATGTATTAGGATAGAGGGAAATTACTTGTATGGGTGGGTAAATTTCCTTATTATTGGGAGCCTTTGTTGGTAAACCATTGTATGAACTGTGTGAGTAGGAGATTACTTTTTTTTTTTCACTTGAGGGCTTACTAAGTAAGGTAAGTGCCCTAATAGGCTTCAGTTGTGACCATTGGTTGCCTAAAGTATCAGCACAGAGGGGTGCTACTTGTATGGGTGGGTAATCACCCTAATCCTTAGGAAATCTCATTGGTAAAATATCTTGCATGTGTTTGATTAGGTTTAGGAAAGGATTTTAGAAATTATGATTAAATGCAAATGATGATTTTATATGTTATTTACAAATCTCATGTTGGCCACACGCTTATTTAATATATTGTTTCTTCCCTTATTGAGATGTGTCTCACACGAATACAAATTTTTTTTTTTTTTTTTCAGGACCTCCACAAGATCAAGCTTAGAGAGCTCGGGATTCTTATAATTTTTTTGTTTATAGAAAGGAAAAAGGGTGTAAACTTGATGATACTTTTGGGTTGTATAAATTTATATTTTACTTTTTATGTTTTAAGTCTTATAAGAAATGGATGATTGTGAATAGTGGAAGTTGTGGATTATGTTTTTTATTGGAGTTATGTATATATGTGGATACAAGTGGATGTGATTTATGTTGGAATGTAGATAGAGGTAGAAAACTCTGGTATTATATTGATTGAGGATTGTAGTTAGGTTTTCCACTGTGTAATTATTAATGGAATAATAGGTACAGGAAAATGAATGACGTGGGACCAGGGTCCCATAAGGCGGGTTTGGGGCACCACAAGCATGGTTAATCAGGTATAACGCACGGACTAGGTTTACGGGTCTGGGGTGTTACATGATGAACTTGCATTGCCCCTGCAATTTGTGCCATTTGGTGGTTTGGCATTATCTTTGCAGTGAAAGTCGCCTTGGCCAAACGGAAGAACGAAGATGATGAACAGGAAGGATGGCCAGTAAGAATGAGTCAGAGTGGCTTATTTCTTTTACCATACCTGCCTCTTTTATAGAAAAATTGATCAAAAATCAAAGTTGGTAGGTTGCTTAATTTTGACATTGTGGGAAGCCGACGTCTACAGGTTGAAAGGGAGCAGCCATCAGTGTCGCAAAGAATGACAGAGTGGCAACCTGCCCCAAAAATATTGAAGCAGCAGCCGACTACTCTGGATTATTCTTCCTTATCTTACCTACCACATGCATGTTTTTTTTTTTTTGGGCCATTCACAGTTTATACTCTTGCGGGCTAGGAGTGTGTTGGACATAAAGTGGAGCTTTATGTGTAGTAGCGCTTCAGGAACTTGCCGTTTATTGGGCCAATGCCAATGCCTTCGTGGTCAAGTAGCATCTAAGCATTGTTTGTGTAGGCTTCTTACACTAAGTATGGACCTTCCCATTTCGATGTGAGCTTATCTCCAAGCTGGAATTTCAAATTGATAGGCCGTCATATTGCGAGGACTAAATCTCCAACTTGGAATGATAGCGGGCGAACCCTCTGATCAAAGGCCTTGGTGATTCGAGTCTGGTAGCACTCTAGTTGTTGTTGTTGTGCTTGGATCCTTTTTTCATCTAGAGCCTCTAGCTCTTCCAATCGGAGGTGTGCATTTTCTTCTTCAGTGAGACCTTCTTGGATCGCCATGCACATCGATCGTATTTGTTTTTCAAGTGGGAGCACAACTTCAACATCGTAAATAAGGGCATAGGGTGTTGTCTGGGTAGGTGTACGATAAGTCGTACGATATGCCCATAAAGCTTTAGGAACCCTATCATGCCAATCTCACTTTGTCTTGGAGACCACTTTGTGCAGTATGTTATAAAGAGTCTTGTTGAATGCTTCGGCCAATCCATTAGCAAGAGCATTGTACATGGAAGACTTGTACTGTTTGAAGTTGAACTTATCGCAGAGTCTATCCATCAAGCTATTGTAAAACTGTTTCCTATTGTCGGTAACAATGAACTGGGGAATACCATAATGGTAGATCAGGTGGGTCCTGATAAAGTTCACAACATGCTCCTTCTTCACTTCTCTAAGCGGGTTTGCTTTAGCTTATTTAGAAAAGTAATCTGAATCTTCCGGTATGTACAGGTGGCCAAGGGAGGACTTTGGTAGTGGTCCGACCAAGTCGAGGCCCCATGCTTCAAAAGGCCAAGATGCTACGGTGGGGATAGAGGCTCTGGTGGCTGATGTGTATAATTTGCATGGAATTGACACACTTGATAGGTCATACTGTATTCCATGGAATCATGCACTATCGTTGGCTAATAGTACCCCATACTTTGATTTTATGGTGAAGCTTTGGTCTGGGTTGATGTGCACTGCACACGCTAGAGTGAGCTTCTTCTAAGGCCTCCTTCGCCTCGTCGCCACTTAAGCATCGTAAGAAGAGTCCATCAGTGGATCTTCGATATAATGTATCTTTGTAGTATATGTATTGGGCAGCGAGTCGACGCAACTCTTTCCTATGACAACGATCTTTAGGAAGCTTTCCATGCTATAGATAGTCAATGATGGGCTATCATCAGTCCTCGATTTTGATGAAATGGATGAATACAATGTTTGTTTCTTCTTCTTCATCTTTGATCGGTGGCACGACCCATTTTTGGTATACAGTAACGATTGCTGTTTGGCTATATGATTTGGCTAGCGATGTGGCCAAGTTGGCTAGTTCATCCACTTGAAAATTCTCCTTTCTTGGGATATGCTCCAAGACAATGCTCTTGAGCTCTTCTAGTAGACATTGGAAGTACTTGTGGTATGGCACAAGATCCTCCTTTTTGATGTCGTATCGTCCAGAGAGCTGGTTGATGACAAGTTGTGAGTCACCGTATACTTTAAGGACAGCAATTTTCATGTCAGTGACCATTTGGAGGTCAATGATCAATGCTTGATATTCAGTGATGTTGTTTGAGGATAGTTGACCGAGGATGAATGCGTACGGAAACACTTGGCGTTGAGAAGTAAGAAATACTACACCGAAACTAGCACCATCACATCGTGCGGCTCCATCGAAGTAGATTGCCCACAGCGGCAAGATGTTTATTTGGAATACTTCCTTGTCTGGGAGGTTGTTTGTGAATACCCAATTAGATGGAGTCAAATGATCTACCAGAAATTCGGCAAGAGCTTGCCCCTTAACCACCTTTTGAGGCACGTAGACAATGTCATAACTTTACACTATGACTTCCCACTTAGCGAGTCATTCGGATAGAACTGGTCTGGATAGTACATATTTTACCAGGTTAGCTCTTGCAGTAAGGTGGATCGTGTGGTATTGCATGTAATGCTTCAGCTTATCGACAACGAAGAAAAGTGCTAGACATGTCTTTTCAATGGGTGAGTGATTTAGCTTTGGGACAACCATCGTCCTGCTTAGATAGTATAGTATGTAAAGACCCAAAAAATAGAAATAATAGGAAAAACAAAAGGAAAGAGGGAAAATGGTTTGGTGTACACCAAATCATCGATGGTTTGGTGGGGGCGCTGAAAACCGTCGACGGTTTTGTGTAATCGCAACCCAGTAATAGTAAAACAGTGAAAAAATGGAAGGGTTAAAACCCAAATCGTCAATGGTTTTGAGAAATCGTCTATGGTTTCGTCTGGCAGTAGCTTATATGAAGGGTTTTGCAACTCATTTTTCTTAAAGGAAAAATCAAATCTCTCTCTTTTTCTCTCTCAAAGGGTTGTGGCCAGCTCTCTCTCTCTCTCTCTCTCTCTCTCTCTCTCTCTCTCTCTCTCTCTCTCTCTCTCTCTCTCTCCTTGATTTCTCGTCTAATTTGAGCCCGAATTAGCTGATAAACATGATTTCGGGGTCCCGGCTGCAATTCTCCACAGTTTAACCGAGTTGTTTCATGAATCGGGAATTTCGGGCACCACTCCAAAACTAGGGTAAGGAAGTTATTTTTTAAAGTTTAGTTAGTTATTGGAAGTATGTGAGCCTAGGTATGTTGAATGATTGTTATTCTAGGGTTAAGTTGATTGGATTAGGGTTTATGAATATTGGGATTTTGTGCGTATGCCGCAGGCATAGTATTGGATTCCCTACAGGCATAGTTTTAGGAATCAGGTAAAGTGATAGATTATGTCAGGTATTTTTAGAAAGTTTACCGATTAAAATACAATATTTGATTCAGAAATTATATAAATGATTTATCTGGATATGCAGGTTTATGGGAACCATATTTGTGAATTAATGTAAGTTTTTGGAAATTTGATGTTTGAATTGAGTAAACCCTAGAAATAGAATTAATATTATTTTTCAAACATATATAATCTTCCCTGACAGTTAACATATTATAGAATAATACTCAAATTGTGTGGCATGAGTATAAATATTCACTACAAATATTAGCATGTCAAATTATTTTATGATTACACAGAACAAGCATGATTTGATAATGAATTTTAGAAAACTATAAACAGTACAAAAATTATGATATTTTTAGTATATCATGATATTTTAGTTGGCCTAGATGCCGTGATATTTCAGCCGGCCCAGATGCTGGATATTTTAGCCAGCCCAGATGCCGTGATTTTTCAGTTGGCCTAGTGCCGTGATCATATATATATATATAACAGTTTATTCAGGAATGTTAACATGACAGATTTTACATAGAAACATGAAACGAGTTATATTATAGTGATTTATGAAATGTACTATATGATAATAGATTCCTGATGGCTTAGTTTAGTTTCAGAGCACGGTACCATAACTATTAGTTTAGATTAGTGCCACCACACGTCTTAGATAGAGTGTTGGTGAATGGATAGTCGATTGAACCCAAAGTAGAGTAGTGTGCCCCGTAGCAGTCCGGAACAGGCTAGGCAGACCAATCGTACTTACAAACGATTTAGTTTTTGCTTAGCATGGTAGGCCAACCATTGCTAGGTCCCGCGTACGGGCTGCACAACCTAATCATGTGGGGGTAATATATGATAACAACTAGCTATCCATCTAGGGGATAATTTCAGTATTTTATAGGCATAGCAGATGATTTACATGTATACATAAATTTATTATGACATAATATGTTTATGTTGAAATATGTTTTCTTCTGACTTATACAAAACATATTTACTTGATTTATCAGATGCAGTTAATTATATATAGTATATGTTTATAATACAATAAAACTCATGTTGCCACACATTGATATTAATCTATCCCACTTACTAAGAGGTGTCTCACCCTAGAATTCAATTGTTTCAAGAAATCTAGATAGACAAGTGGAGCGAGCTCCGAGATCGAGGAGACTTTAGTACTACCTAGTTTCAGGGTAAGTGTTTGAGTTGAGAGTTACCTTTTGTGTAATTCCTAGGATATTTCTATGGATTTCGAGGTTGTATATGTATAATTATGAAGATAGTAGAACTTTGGTATTGTATATAAGGTTAAGGTGTATCATGTTTTCCACTGCTTAGATGGTAGAAATTTATGAACAGGTATATCCTTGGTACCCCACTTTGGGCCCGGGTTGACTTTGTTTATATTTTGTGGTATCAGAATTTATTATGTGTAAAAAAAAAAAAAAAATAGTCAAAATTTTCGGGTCATGATAGCCACCTCCTTTCCTTGCTCATTTTCTTGGGCAAGTAAAGCACCTAAGGATCTTTCTTGCGCGACGATGTAAAGAATCAATGGATTTCCTTTGATGGGTGCACCTAAGACTGGTAGATTTGAGAGGTAGTCTTTTATGCTCTGGAAGGCTTTTGGTGTATGCCTCATTCCACTCAAAGTCAAGGCCTTTTTTCATCAATTGGTTGAAGGGTTGACATCGTCTTGCTAGATTGGAGATGAAGCGTCAAATCTACGCCAACCTTCCTTGAAGACTTCGTAGCTCTCTCAAATTCTCGGGCTTTGGCATTTTTTGGATGACATCGATCTTTGACTGGTCAACTTCGATGCCCCAATGATGTACAATAAAGCCAAGAAACTTGCTAGATGTGATGCCAAATGCGCATTTAAGCCGATTCATCTTTAGTTGGTACTTTCGAAGCCTATCGAACACCAATTTGAGGTCTTGCAGGTGCTCATTACACTTCTTCATCTTCACGACGAGGTCATCGATGTAGCATTCCACCTTCCTATGGAGTAGGTCAAAGATCTTTTGCATGGCACGCTGGTAAGTGGCACCAACGTTCTTTAGCCCAAAGGGCATCACTTTGTAACAGTAAATCCCTTTTGGCATGCAGAAGGCTGTGAGTTCTTTGGCGGTAGTGCTTTTGGCCAAAGTCGTAGATCTGGCAAGCTTCTCAACTTTGGCTGTGGCACCTTCGGAAAAATTCGCAGATTTGGCGAGCTTTTCAACTTTGGCTGTGGTACTTTCGGCGAAAGTCGTAGATCCGGTGAGCTTTTCAACTTTGGAGGTGGCACTTTCAGCAAAAGTCATAGATCCGACGTGCTTTTCAATTTTGGCAACGGCTTTCTCAACTTCGGCGACAGTGTTTTTGGCAAAAGTTGCAGATTTGGCACTGAATATTTTATTTTATTTTATTTTATCTGTCCATATGTTTGTATTTTTGTACGCCTAGAGGGCGTATTTTTATACACATGTATTTTTTTGTCACTTGTACTCTTACAAAGTGTATATGTAGAAACCTGAACCTAAAAAATAAAGAGGAAATAAGAAAAGAAGAAAATGAAATATAAAAGGGGCAAATAGCAGGACTCGTTGACAAATCCCCTGTTTTTGTCAACGAACTCCCTTCTGTAACTCGTCGACGAAGTTCAAACATCGTTGACAAAGAAATACCAATAGGAATTTTAGGCATATGGTTTGTCAACGAATCCCTTCTTTTGTCGACGAATGTTCTTCTACGATTCGTTGACGAAGGTCCCATTTCGTCGATGAATTGTGCCGAGTCAAAGGGTTATAAATAGATTTTTAGTTACTTCTTCATTAAGGAAAAATAAATCTCTCTCTCTCTCTCTCTCTCTCTCTCTCTCTCTCTCTCTCTCTCTCTCTCTCTAACCTGCGCCTCTTACTCTCTCTCTTCGATTTCTCGCCGTTCGTCATCCAAATCGACGATCGGAAGCCGCCACGAGGATCTAGGGGCGTTTATCTACAAGTTTAGCAGAGTGGATTTTTGAACTGGGTTTTTCAGGCACCACTCCAAAATCAGGGTAAGTAGGGTATTTTAGGGGTTTATTGTTAATTTGGAGTATATTGGACCTTGGAAATGCTAAATGAGAAATATTATGTGAGTTGAGTTGATTAATTTGGGAAAAATGCAATTTCAGGGTTTTGATCTTCGAATGCTGTAGGACGTGGATTTAGGATTTCTAGTAAGCCAGGTAAGGACATTTTATTATGTCAGTTGTTTTGAATTATGGACAGATTTAATGGCAATGTATATTTTTAGAAATGGTATATGTAATTTTCTAAATAAATTGGGTATATGAAAAAAAATGGTTTTGATTGTTTTATGTTTTGGGGAAAATTAACGTGATTGGTTTGAAATCTCTTATTTTCTATAAAATAAATAGTTTAAGTTAAATAAAACCCTGGAGATGCTCAGACCCTTTTTTTTTTTTTTTTTTCAGTAATTTATGTCTTTCCCTATCTTTTTTATTTTATTTATGGTTATCAGATAAAAATTGTATGACATGAGAACAGTTTTTAAATGGTATATATGAGCAGAATGTTTTTACTGATAATACAGAGTATGATATGACAACCGGGGGCCGAGATTTGATATGACGAGCGAGGGCCGAGATTTGATATGATGGCCAGGGGCCGAGATTTAATATGACGGTCGGGGGTCAAGATTTAATATGATGGCCAGGGCTGAGATTTAATATGATGGTTGGGGCGTTAAGAGTTAATAAATGACATGTTTTATATAACATGAGATATAATACAGTTTTATTATGTAAATTTCCATATATGATTCTAGAGCCTTGTGGATATGAGATGTGATATATTGAGCACGGTACTGTAGTTATATGTTGGCAGGGAGTGCAATCACATTGGGATGATAGTGTGAAGTTTAGTGACCTGAGCACAGTACTCCCCCGAGGAAAGCGTCGGGGGTCCCATCCAATGTAGTTTCAGATGACCATAGGTAGGCACAATCGTACTTACTACCTTTTGTGACTCAGCTATGGTCAGCCGACTATATGCCGAGTCTAGCTTTTAGGCCGCACAACCCGTAATGGGGGAAAGCATGTCGTATGAGTATATGATAGCATGGCGTCGCTAATACAGCAGTCCATGTTATATCTTTTATGCATATATAGGCAAATTTACTATAAAAGGGCTATATTGAGCCGACAGTTTATTATTCAAAAATTATGCATTTTCAAATATACAATGTAGTACAATTTTAAATGCCATTTCATATACAGTAAAATAATGAAAGTTTTATATTCACACGAGAACTCATGCTAACCACACACTGATAATAATATAATCCATCTTATTGAGAAGTGTCTCACCCCATTATACAAATCATTTTTCAGGTCCTTCTGGGAACCGTACCTAGCTTACCTCAAGACTGAGATTAGACTTCTGGGAGTAGTTATCAGAACTGGTGAAATATCAAATGTCTTATTTTGTTATTTTTGGTTTGTAATATGTTGACAAATAGTGATACGAATGTATTTGGGAACAGATAGAACTCTAGTAAAGTGTTTGGATGATTTAGAAATTTTCTGTTGTATGGTTTAATTTCAGTAATGGCAGGTGCACCTGGGATTCCCTAGTTAGGGCAGGTTGCATTTATATATGCTACAGGTGGTATTAGAAAGATATATATATGTTTTACTAGCACTCGAGGTCACGTGGCAGGTTGGGGTGCTACAATATATATATGCATTTGAACTTAGACGTTTTTTTTTTTTTTTTTACTTTTTTATTTTTATTTTTTTCGCTCTTAAAATTTGAGTGTTTATAGGGACTGGTGGTAAGTTATTAAGTGTGACAGAAAGCCTCACCTCATGAGCTAGGTTTTGGGGTTAAGAAGGTCCCGGAGCACCCAACAAATTATTATTAATTGTAAAATATTAATTTAATTATTATTACAGGTTAAAAAGTTAAATTATAATATTGTCGGGAGGTTTCAAAACACTAATCAATTTTCAATATATTAATTATTTTATTTATTATTTCATAAAAATTAATTTGTTATAAAATATCAATTCAATTAATGATAGTAGTTAAAAAAAATAAAAAAAATAAAAGTATAAAAAAATTTAACTTAATTATTAATGGTTACTTAAATTATTAATTCAATTGTTAATAGGGAGTAGATAAGCACTTTTGGCACTATATATCACTCAAAAATAAAATTCTCAAAAAGTTAAAAAAAATAATATATAAAAACATCTAATAACAATAGTAAATAAAATTTAGATAAAAAAATTAATTAATATCAGTGGTTGTAAAAGTATTAATTTAATTATTATAGAGTTTACAAAAATTAAATCATAAAATTTATAGGAAAGCTTTAAGACACTAATCATTTAATCAACATGTGAATATGTTCCATCTTTAATTATACATGTTGATTAGAAATATGAATATTGACATCATATTAGAGTTAAAGTGTAATTAATCACATTAAATTATATTTTTATTTAACTTGAAAATTATTGTGGATATTACTAATGCTTTTAAAATTGGATTCTTATATTATATATACACATAGACAATCAAAAAATTGTGTTTGGAAGATCTTTTTTTTTTTCTTACATGAATTTTGAAAATTTTTTCATGTATTTTTAAGATGTTCTTTAAAAATTGTTGTTTTGATTTTGAATTATTTATATTTATATAATTTAATAAAATCATATAACGTGTCTACCGTGCTAGAGTTATGAAATTCTCTATGAATATAAAAGCATAAAATGTCTTATATACAAACAAAAAAATTTAAATTATAAATGCATATACGCTAGTTCTACCAATATTATCGAAATATCATCATCTGACAGTTTGACTCATAATTTAATTTCAATTATTAAATCTTAAAAAATTATTAAATAGAGTCTCTATTAGTATATTTTAAAAGAAATAATTATTTATTTAACATTTATCATACAATTTATTTATTTATTTTTGTTAATTAGCATATTCTTTTTTAAATTCAAATATTAACTCATATACATAAAAAAGTTTAAATGTAATTTATCCAATTGAATTGAACTCTTCAAAAATAAAAATATGATTTTTTTTAGGAAATACTTTGTTTATTTAGCCTTTGTAATATTATTACCTTTACTTTTCTTTTTAAATCAATTAAATGATTTTTTTTTTTTAAGTTGTAACCTCAATGCACCTAAAACAAAAATTTGAAATTTATTTTTATCTAATTTTATTTTGACTTAATTTTCAGAGATATGTCATGTCTCTTCTAGTGACATGTATAAGAATAAGATAAGAAAATACAATAGATTAGAAAATGTTTCAAGACACGTTATAATATCGTTTTCCTTAAAATATTATTTTTCCCCGCTAGATCAGTGAATACTGAGTCCGCAAATATGTTTTCAGGATACAATGAAGTCCATAATATAATTTGATATCAGTTTGTGTTATATACAAACGAAAACTGATCACAAACACCCTTAGAGTAATTTGAACAAATTTTTTGGAATTCTATTTTTACAGATAATAGAATTGAGATTTGAAAAAGATATAATTTGTAGAAACTTTATGTAAGAAAGAGAAGGAGAGAATGATGAATTTTCTACACATTCTGTGGAGTTAATTCTATCTTTAAATAGAATGAATTATGCCTTTTTCAAAAGGTTGCATCTATTCAAATCGCGAAGCAGATTCGACCTGGTAGCACTAGGCGTCGACTTGGTCATGCCTTGGTCAAGACTCTTAGGAAAATCAATGTTTAGTCTCTTTGTTGCCCCACTTGATATTAAAAAATATAAGACTAATTTTTAAGCCATCTGATCATGATCAACAGTCACGATTTCATAACGATGCAAGCGTGCTAAGTGTTAAGTACTTTTGAGCCAACTAAATGCGCCACCAGTGCCCTACATCCCATGCCGCACGTGCACGCGAGTGCGTGTGTACACTAGAGTACACCCTAGCATCTTGATTCTCGTACTCTCTGAGTTCCATGGATCTTGCCAAGATATGTATACTTTACTTGATGACTTCCATGATTCATTATTCTTCAGTACATGCTTAATATGGTTCCTATTCATAAACTCAATGCACAGATCAAATACCGAGTGATTTGCCATTATCAAAACTGGATTAGACTCGTAGAGTCAACAATCTCCCCATTTTTTATGATGACAAATGCACTAGAAAAAATATATATAATGAGTTACGCCAAACAAGGTTCCCCCTCAATTAATGCATCAAATATTCAATGAATGGCAATATGCTCATGATATTTCAACAATATTTGTTATTATACTTCTCCCCCTTTTGCACAATTAGTTTTGCCAACAGTTTTTGCTCCTAATATTTCTCCCCAACTCATTTAATTTTTGCTCCTTTTTTCTCGATTTCTTTTATTTATGCTTTTTCTCCCGATTTCTATTATTTTTGCTCCCAATTTTCTCCCCCTTTTGACATCAACAAAAAGGTATAAAATAATAAAACATGAGTAAACGTACCCTTATGTACTTCTTCCGTTAGAAATCTTAAGGTTTTAAACGTGTTCAACCATTAGGTAAAAAAAAAAATTCCTTCTCATGTTTTTTGACATCAACTATCCCCCTTGCTAACGCATAAATTTCAAAGATTATATGAGGATGCCAAATGTTGATTAAATGTTATGTTGAAGTTTTGATACCAATTGTGAATTAATGTAATATTGAAAATTTGATTAATATGATATTAAGTGATTACATCTTAAGTGACGTTGCTCCCCCTGAATTATATCATCTAACATAATTCTAGGCAACCTCTCGACTATTCATAAGACCTAATTCATGCCTAATTTGGATAAACCTATCCCCTACAAGTGGTTTCGTGAATATATCTGCCCATTGTTCATCCGTGCACACAAACTCTAGAGTCACATCCCCTTTTTGTACATAATCATGGAGAAAGTGATGTCGTATTTCTATATGCTTAGTTCGTGAATGTAATATGAGATTCTCTGAAATATTTATCGGACTGATATTATTGCATCTAATAGGGATTGTTTCATAACTTAATCCAAAATTCTTCAGTTGTTGCTTCATATATAGCGTTTGAGCACAACAACTACCTACCTCTATGTATTCAGCCTCAGCTGTGGAAAAAGCTACTGAATTTTGCTTCTTAGAAAACCAAGAGACTAAGGAATTCCTAAGAAACGACAAATACCACTCGTGCTCTTCCTATTGACTTTGCTACCCGCAAAATCAGCATTCGAATAACTGAGAATCTCAAAAGATGTGCACTTAGGATTCCATAATCCAATTTCCACAGTTCCTATTAGGTATCTAAGTATTCGTTTAACGACTAACAAATGTGACTCTTTTGGTGCAGATTGAAATCTTGCATGCAAACATATGCTAAACATTATATCAGGTCTACTAGCAGTCAGGTATAATAAGCTTCTAATCATTCCACGATAAAGTTTGACATTTACTGGTATACCTTGTTCATCTTTGTCTAATTTCAATGAAGTGCTTATAGGTGTACCTAGTATTTTTCCATGTTCCATATTAAACTTTTTGAGTAGGTCTCTAATATACTTTGATTGATTTAAGAATATTTCATGTTTTTCTTGTTTGATCTGAAGTCCTAGGAAAAAATTTAGTTCACCCATCATGCTCATCTCAAATTCATTTTGCATGGTATTGGGAAATTCATCACACAGTTCTTTATTTGAAGCGCCAAATATGATGTCATCTACATATACTTGCACTAGGAGAATATCATCTTTCTTGGACTTAATGAATAGGGTTGTATCTATCTTTCCTCTTATAGCCGCCTAAACTCCCCCAAAACCATTACTCATGCAACATAAGACCATGAGAACCCCAAATACACAAGACATGAACACAAAGATTATTATTTTATGTAAAAATCCATACCTATTGCGTGAATTATTTTCTTCTCCCTTTTTATTCTCTCTTCTTTCTCTTCTCTTGGTGTGGCTGACCCTCTCTTTCTCCCCTTTGATACTCCTATTGCCAAACCTCTCCTTTTTCTTCCTCCTTTTTTATGGCCAAACCCTTCTCTCATCTTTTTCTTACTTGGGTGGTTTCTTATTTCTCTAACGCTAATCTCTCTCCTTTCTTCTCTCTCCCAAGCCCTTATTCTAAATCACTCTCTCCTTTTCATCCTCCAATTGAGCTCCCCCCTTTCCCTTGCTCCCTCTACTATTTAGGCAAGGAGGAGAAGCTAGGGTTTCTTAAAAATCAATGGGTAAGAGTGTCATTGTGGCCCAAGGTTAACTACAACATTGCCCCTTAGCCTTAAGTAGCTAGCTTGTAGGCCCCTAAAGACTACAAGGAGCCCTTTTTTTAAATTTAAAAAGGCCCCTTGAGGCCCTAAAGAAGCCTTGTGAACCCCAAATTAGACTTATTAAAATCCTTTAGACTCTCTTTGACTCATTAGCTCAAGTAATAAAAATCATGGGTCAAAACGGGTATTGATAATATTTAGGCAAGATCAATGATTCACCTTGTCCATTGAATATCTTATCATCTCCATGGCCTTTCGAAGCTTGGGGCATGGATGCGGTAGAACCCCATCACCTCAAAAGCTTCAAAAGGTCATTGTTTTATCTTAGTGGTGATTGATTGCTTTACGAAGTGGGTAGAAGCTGCTTCACATGTCATCTTGACCTAGAATATAGTTTTTTTGATTCATGAAAAGAGAGATCATATGTTGATAAGGCTTGACCTAAAGGCTAATCACATAAAATGCAAAGAACCTCAACAATACAACAATGGAGAAGTTATATGCTCAACTCAAGATCAAGCACCACAACTTTACCCTTTATAGACCAAATATGAATGACGCTGTAGAGGCAGCTAATACGAATGTGAAAAAAAGTTTTGTAGAAAATGATCAAAACATACAAGGATTGGCATGAGAAGCTCCCATTTGCTTTTGTTGACTTTTTGATTCCTATCCCCTTTTTGATTATGACAAACAACAACATCTTATGTTTGTGCTTAAGTGTGTACATGTTAAATCTTAGAAAAGCACAAATGATGCTGCAATATGGAAGCCTTGAAAAGCACTTACACAATCATATTTCCAAGGCATATTCCATGAACACCAGAGAGCTAAGATTGAAGGCTTATGTAATTTTTGTGTTGTAATAGTAATTAGGGTTTGGATGTGCATGCATTTAACTTGTTTTTTTTTATTGAAACTCTACTAAGACCATAGGAACCCAAAATTCATAAAAACGTTTTTATACTCGAAGTAAAACATTTTCACAAAAGGTTTAAAGTATTTTTTTATCGCAGGACAATGGCGAAAACTCAAATTTATAAAGGCATGGTCGACCAACCTCCCATAGTATATTTGGCCCAGTCGACCAGTGCATGTAAAGGGGTCAAACTTATAAAGGCTTGGCAGACCGGCCTTCACACAAGGGACCTAGCTCGATAGACTAGAGGGCATAAATGTCATATACATAGGCTTGACAGATCGACATTCTTTTAACATATGAAGCCTAGTCGACCAGACTAAAGAAATAGGCATTATATACGTGCCCAGTCGACCGGCCTCCTAAATGCTTAAATGACATAGTCAATCGGCACTGTTCATTCGGCAAACCGGATCTTGAGCCGGCCAACTGTTTCTCGCGAATTGGGAAATAGCCTTAAGGGCTAGTCGACCAAACCTCTCCAGCATTTCAAATTCTAGGCATAAAAAGCTCAGAAAAATTTGAATTAAAATATTATTTTAATACCCAATGGTCACCTAACGACCACATTTGAAATTTGCCTATAAATTCAAGCCCAAAACACTTTGCAAATGTTAGAAACTTACACTAAAAATACATTTGATTATTCTTTGATTGTTTCTCTTATTTCATACTTCATATTCAAAGATCAAACTCATTTTTTCCTACTCTTTCTTTTGAAAATATTTTTAGAGGAAATCTTGGGGTTCTTACAAGTAAGCCTTGAGCATATATTTTATTGATATATACTTGCTTGAGGTGCTTCTTGTTCTTAAGATTTCAAAGAGAAAATTATCATTTCTCTAGCTTTAAAAAAAAAAAAAATACTTTATTGGTGACATTTTTTAAGGGTCCTTGAAAAAGGCTTAAGCTTATATTCAAGTTCATATATCTAACTTGAAAGCCTTTATCGTTGTTGGTTAACAATCTAAAAGATCAAACTCTCCTATACGTTTCATCATTGAGGATTGTTTGTGGAGAAAATCTTTGAGTAAATCAAGAGTTCTTAAATAATATATTAATTCATATATTTTTGCTTGAAAAGCCTCTTGTATTTTGATTTTACACAAGGTCAATCTTGAAGAAAAACATTTTTCATACTCTCGATTTCATTTGAAATATATTTTGAGGGGAAAACCTTAACTCTAAAGGGCTTCATTTTACAAATCATTTGAAGCGTGCATATAGTTTTCAAAGTGTACAAATTAACTTGTGAGAAGTATTAATATTGTACGACAAATTATTTTCATATTTTTTTATTCCAGAGTGGATATCGCTGTAAGTGGAGGGCACCATCCTATAAGGTGTGTACTGGTTTGGCTCCACCCGATTAAGTGAGGTAGGAGGACTCCACCCTGTAAGGAGAAACAGTTTGGCTCCACCCAGTTAAGTGAGCTATAGGGAATCCACCTCGTAAGGAGTATTGTAAATGGCGTTGCTCTATTAGCCTTGATGGCCACACTATCATGGCTTATTATGTTTTGATGATATTAACCTACTTGTTGATCCTAGTTTCTTCCATCTTTGCAGATTATGCTTAATACAGGTACAAGTGACACATTCACGAAGTACTGGATCGAAGGTAAAGATTGGACCGAGTTGACGATCAAAGTAGGAAAGATCAAAAGGTCACATACTCAGATGAATCCAAGCACAACCGATGGAAGCTTCATCATTGAATTATTTGTAATAAGGGTTGTGATTTATATTTGCGCATTTAAGGAGCATTGTGTTGTATTTCCATCTTCTTGTAAGGTTGCTTGTAAGGTTCTTTATGAACAGTTTGGTGAAGGTTCGTTGTGAACCAAAGTGAAGGCTCTTGGCGTCGCACTTCTATTTTCCATACTTACATCTAGTGTGGGAATAAAAGCTACAAAATGATCATCAGTGGTGGAAGCTGCATGAATGTAATTTCAAAATAAGCTTCAGAAAAATTGAATCTAAAAGTTAAACCTCATCCCCAACCCTAGAAAGTTGCTTGGGTAAATGCTACAACCATGCCCGTTAGCCATAGGTGCGTAGTCCCTATTAAGATTGTAGATTATGAGGATGAAATCTGGTGTAACGTCCTTCCCATGGATGCTGCTCATATTCTTTTAGGCAGACCTTGGCTATATGATCTTGATGTTGCACACAATGGTAGAGCCAATACCTATATTTTTAGGTGTAATGGCAAGAAAATTGTCTTGAGTCCTTTAGAGCCCAAGAAGGACAAACAAGACAAGGAGAAGAAATGTTCAAAAAGAAAAGAGAGATTTGGAACTTCCTTGCATATCCTAAGCAAGAAGCAATTCAAACAAGAGACACCACTTGAAGTTTCACCTATACTTGCTTAATTTAGTGATGTTATCTCTGAGCCTCCAAATGAATTACCACCAATGAGAGATATTCAACATGCTATAGATTTAGTTCCAAGAGCCTCTTTGCCTAATTTGCCTCACTATAGGATGAACCCTAAAGAATATGAGGAACTAATTAGGCAAGTAGACGAGTTGAGAAGTAAAAGATTTAGTCAGGAGAGTATGAGCCCATGTGCATGTCCCACCTTTCTCACTCCAAAGAAAGATGGCACATGGAGAATGTGCATTGATAGTAGAGCCATTAACAAGATAACCGTCAAATATAGGTTTCTTATACCAAGGTTAAACGATATGTTGGATCAAATGGTTGGTTCCAAAATGTTTTCTAAAATTGATCTTAAAAGTGGATACCACCAAATTAGGATTAGACCCGGAGATGAATGGAAAACAACCTTTAAGACTAAGGACGATTTGTATAAGTGGCTAGTGATGTCTTTCAGTCTCACTAATGCACCAAGCACTTTCATGAGGGTGATGACCCAGATTTTGAGACCCTTCATAGGGCATTTCCTTGTTGTTTACTTTGATGACATTTTGATTTACAGTCAAAGGAAAGAACACTTAGATCACCTAAGGAAAGTGTTTGAAGTCCTAAAAGAGCAAAATATGTATGCAAATCTAAAGAAGCACACCTTTATGAATCCTCAGGTATTTTTCTTAGGATATGTAGTATCTAAGAGCGAAGTTGCTGTTGACCCCGAGAAGGTCAAGGCCATCCAAGATTGGCCTAGTCCTAGAAACATTCATGAGGCCCAAAGCTTCCATGGGTTAGCCACATTCTATAGGAGATTTACTAGGAATTTCAACACCATCATGACACTCATAACCAATTGTCTAAAGAAAGGAGAATTTGTGTGGCTTAAGGCTACAACCAAAGATTTCTTGGATATAAAAGACTGAATGACCAAAGCCCCTGTGCTACACCTCCTAGATTTTTAGAAAGTGTTTGAAGTGGCTTGTGATGCCTCCAGTGTTGGCATAGGAGGGGTGTTGAGTCAAGAGGACCACCCTATAGCCTTCTTCAGTGAAAAGCTAAATGATGCTAAGCAACGTTACTCAACCTATGATAAGGAGTTTTATGCTGTGGCACAATCCTTAAGGCACTGGAGACACTATTTACTCCCTCAGAAGTTTGTCCTCTTTTCATATCACTAGGCCCTTAGGTACCTAAGCACACAAAAGAAGCTCAACGATAGACATCTAAAGTGGATCGAATATTTCCAGTAGTATACCGTTGTGCTTAAACACAGTCGGTGTTGAAAATAAAGCTACTATTGCTTTGAGCCGAGTAGTAGCCACTGTACAAACGTTGGAAGTGAAATTCATAGGCTTTGAGAGCATAAAAAAGGACTACTCCCAATGTCCAGACTTCTGCGACATTTTCTCTAATTTGTTCCAAGGACTACCCAGATCCCATTCAGACTATGTGATCCATGAAGGATTCCTATTCAGAGGAACCAGATTGTGTATCCCTTCTACATCCCTTCATGACCAATTGTTATGGGAGTTGCATGCAGGCGGTGCTGCAGGTCACTTTGGTAGGGACAAGACCATCACTATGGTAAAAGATAGGTTCTTTTGCCCTAGTCTCAAGAGGGACGTAGCAAGAGTTGTTTCACATTGTGGAACTTGCCAATCTGCAAAGGGGAGAAAGCAGAATACTGGTCTTTACACTCCTTTACCTGTACCACACACCCCTTGGCAAGACATTAGTACGGATTTTGTATTAGGACTCCATAGGACTGCTAGAAAGAATGACTCTGTGTTTGCTGTTGTAGATAGGTTCTCCAAAATTCCTCATTCCATGTAACAAAACACATGATGCTTCAAAGGTTGCCTCCATATTTTTCAAGGAAGTGGTGAGATTGCACGGTCTTCCCAAGACCATTGTTTCAGATAGGGATGTGAAATTTGTCAACTATTTTTGGAAAACTCTGTGGGCAAGACTAGGTACTAAGCTTTAGTTTTCAAGTGCTTACCATCCCCAAACTGATGGCCAAACAGAGGTAGTTAATAGGAGTCTAGGAGATGTATTAAGATGCCTTGTAGGAGACAACATAAGCTTATGGGATTTGTGTCTTCTGATGGCGAAATTTGCGTTCTATAGCTCAGTGAATAGAACCACAGGATTGATTCCTTTTCAGGTTGTCATGGGATATCAACCTAGGAAGCCTATAGATCTTGTCCCATTAACTCCACAAGTTCGAGTGAATGAACAAGCTGATGCATTTGCTAAGCACATACATGCCCTACAATTTGAAATAAGAATGAAAATTAACTTGAACAATGAACATTATGAATTTAGTGCTGACATACATCGCAGGTTACAAGAATTTTTAAAGGGTGATATAGTTATGGTCCATATTCGTCCTGAGTGGATTCTTGTAGGAGAGGTAAGAAAGTTGCATGCTAAAAAGATGGGTCGCTTCAAAATTTTAAAGAAAATTAGTTCTGATGATTACATACTTGATATTCCTGTTGATTTTGGCATTAGTAATGTTTTAAATGTTGAGGATCTAACCCCATTTCTTGAAGCATCTTCTTTTGTAGGACCTTCAAATACTAGCCTTGCAGGTGATCCCACTCCTTTACCCACTTATAATGAACCTGAAAACCCGAAATTGCCTTTACCTCCACCTTGACCCATACCTAAGAATCGTGATGAAATTGAAGAGATCATGGATGACAAGACAATGTTCACACGAGCGGGATCATACCAGAAGTTCTTGGTTAAATGGAGAGGTAAACCACTTTCTGAGCGAAGTTGGATTCTAAAAGAAGACCCCCTTCGTCTTAACCCAAAATTATAGTAAATCTGTTAGTGAATCATGTACTGAATAAGATGATGATTGTATGCCCACTTATGAGGAATTGAAAATGGAATATATTTAGACTCATAAATTTCTTGTTAAAATGAACAATTGTTATACTGCATTGAAAAACAAGAATGAGGCATGAATAAAAGAATTAGATTCTAAAATTCTTGTTGATAAGGAAAAAGATATGAAAATCATAAAATTAGAAAACAAGAATGAAATATTGAAAAAGAGCGAAAAGTCTTAAGATCCCAAATCTCTAGTGAAAATAAAAAGGATTTTCAAATTGCTGAACTTGAGTATAAAGCAAAAAACATGATCATGGAATTTGTAAAACTACAAGCTATTTGCAAGGGTCTAAAAGACTTGAAAATACTAGGCTTAGAAAGAAAGATAGATGATCAAACTAAGATCATCCATACATTCTCTAAGGGCAAATAAAATTTTGATCAACTCTTAGGTTCACAAAATATGGCCTTAAAAAAGGAGGGTATAGGTTATAATGGAATTGAAAATAGGAAGAGAAAGAACCTATACATGGGGTACTTTGTAAGAGCATCAAAATTCTATGCAAGTACCTCCTCAGGTCCCTACATTCACACCACTTGTTTCTTATGTAAAAAGAAGGGGCGCATCAAGTTTGACGGCCCATTTAGAAGAAAAGGTGTGAAACCAAAACAAGTATGGAAAGTCAAAGAAACACCATATTCTAACTCACTAAGACTTAAACAAAAAAGTGTACCAAAATGAGTCCCATTCCTCCCACCTTAGATCATAGGGTTATGAAACTAAGAGAACCTATGAGAAAATATGAGTCACATACTTCAAAATAAATGAATTTATTGAAGGGTTTCCTATTTAAATTTTATTTGTAAATCTGGTAAATCATACTTAAAAATTAAAAGCCAATTATTTATTATTGAAAACTTTACATACCTTGGCTAAATATGTTAAATAAGAAAAGGTCAAAAAAGGCTAAAATAACGAAGCTCGGTCAACCAGCCTTGCATGCCTTATTGGCACCAGCCGACCGACTTGTGGTTTTGACCTGCTTTACAAAGCCCCAGCTAACCGGTCAATATTAATATTGAAAACATTAGTCAACCAAACCCCTTTTCGGTTTAGCACCGGTCGACCAAACCCAAAACTAGATGTTTCTGTCTAAAACCGAGCTGACCAGGCATCGCATGAGCAATTTTCACTAGTCGATCGGCTATGGAATTTAAAAAGTCTTCGAAGGCCAGTTGACCGGTCCCTTTCCCTAGTCAGCTGACCAGAGACAAAACGGGTTCATTTTAAATGCAGGCTAGCCGACTAGGACATGCCCCAATCAACCAAACCAACGATCTATATATGGTTTTTAGTGCCTGACTGTCTCATTGTTCACGCCCATTTGAGAGCAAAAATCCTCTCTTCCCTCATTTTGTACTTTCTTTCAAAATCATAATCCATCCTAGCCTAAATCCATCACCCAATCCATACTTCACAATGCTAAGGGCCGATAAACGCGTTGATTTTTTGGGAAATCGGTGCAACTCCTAGAAATTGATTTGCTTCCCCAAACAACAAGGCTAAATACGAAAGGGAATTCTGACCAAAGGAAGCTATCTTACCGTTGAATTTTAGGAATGTCCTAGATATGTTCAGATACCAGGGGTGGTTCCCCTTCATTGCCTACCAGTCCAGAGGAGTCTACCCTACTCTGGTTAGATTATTTTACTCCAATCTAAGACATGATGACTAGGTGCATTACTCTAGGGTCCTAGATACGCCCATTAGGTTTGATGCCAACTACCTGGATAAGACCTTTGAGATTGAGAGGAGTGAGTTCGAATATTCTGACCCTGGGGTCACCTGGATTAATGAGCAGGACTTCACTATTTAGACCTTTGTCAATCTAGTCATGGTTCACCCTATAGTTAAACATAACCATACTCCTGAATATAAGTACTTCACCTTAGAAGCCAAAATCGTGCACCACTTAATATCATACGACATTTTTCCAAGGAGTGGGTCTATAGTGTATGTGTCCTTCCTAGATTGTTTTGTTATGTGGTGTCTTTTCACTAGGAAGAAGCTAAACCAACCTACTCTGATCATAAAGTGGATGTTTGAACAGAATAATCATGCCTTATGGGGGCATACTCAATAGGGTCTTTTTGAAAATGGGGGTCACGAAGTCAAATTACCCACTACTTAAGAAAAGAAAGAACACAAACCAAGTCTCCTCCACCGCCATAAAGCTGATAGGGTATGATCGCACTGGGAATATGTGGTTGCATCTGGTCCCTATGAAAGCAAGAGACCTGCCAGGAGCTCCACAGGATTAGCCTCTACAACCTCCATAGCCAACGAATGCCAAGATAATGGTAGTAATTACGAGTCTTGCATCATCCTTTAGTGAATTCATAGAGGCCACAACAAAATCCACAAAGACCACAAATGCATGCCTCACATCTATAGAGAGAGAATTAAGGAAACTGGCAGCTTCTTTTGATGCTCACTATACAGTGCTTCAGAAGGAATTCAGATAGTATGCAGTCTCTAAAGAGAACAAGTTCATTGTTAATGAGAATAGATACATAGAGCTGGAAAGCGTCATGCTTGCAAACTTTAACGAGCTCAATGACCGCATCAATGAACTAAACATCAATGATGATGATAAGGATGAAGATGATCAGATGGACGTTAGTGGTGGTGAAGCATGTTCACTTGGTGGAGCGCGGGATGGAGAGGTCTAGGCTACACATCTCAGGAGGAGCAGCATCAGAGGGGGAGCATGACTTATTAAATTTTTCAGCCAATATACATTTTTTTTCATTGGGTTTGTAATCATATACATCTCACATTTTGTTTTTATGTTTCACACTACACCACACTACACTACACACACCCACTATCTAGTTTTGTTTATATTTGATGGGTGGTTTATATTTCATCTGAACTGATTAATTAGACTACTAAATTGCATGTTTAAATTAGAATGCCACCTACATGACCAATGCATTAGTGTGAAATGCATGCTAGTAGTTGATATTAGGAGTGCATGGTGATTGAACTGAATACCACCTGCATGGTTAATGTAGTGATTTTTGTATTGCATGCTGGTAGAGATTCTAGGTTGTTGCGTGCTTGAATTAAATGGCATCTGTATGATGCAAACTTGTGAATTGCATGCTGTACAATCTGCTAGGTTATCTGGAGCATGTTTTTATGACCTGCAGGTATGGAAAAATATTCTATTTACAGACGGTATGGTGCTGAAATTTTGTTAAAGTTCCCATACATGATTACATGATTATGATATGTTGCATATTAAAACATTTTTGAAAGGATGAATGAACTACAAATGAATTTTGAACTACATCCTTAAATTTAATTTTTCATATGCTTTGTAAAAGCTCCTTTAATCACGAACTCATTTGCATTATGTGACTATTGTTTTTGTTTTTGAGTCCTAAGGTTGCCTTGTGCACCATTAACATCATATCCCATTTTCATAAAACTATATTTTGATATGGATTGGTTGTGGGATGCATGAACACATTACATGATTTAATGCCTATTATCCGAAGCTTCTATGTTCTATAAAATTCATTACTGGTTGGATTATTTAATTGCTTGATTTGAATGGCATATGCATGATGCAGATTATTGTGAATTGCTGTAAAACAACCAGGTTTTAGAGCATGTCTTTATGGGAAATGTCCTATTTACAAACAGCATGTTGCCAAAATTTTCCAAAATAATCTAAATTATACAAATCTATGTTTTTGGAAAACTTAAACCCTAAGAACTTACATGCATACCATTGCTTTTATTTTTTAGTCCTAAGGATGGTTGAGCGCCTTGAACATCATATCCTTTTTTTTTTTTATCGCATGTTGTTGATATGGATTGTTCTTGGAGCATATGAACATCTTGCAGGAACCAACTATAAACTCTTTGGTGCATGAGTGTTCCATGGAAACATTTTTCCTAGTTGGTTAAAATCATTGATCTATGACCAATCAAATTACTTTATCTAAAGTTATTGCTTATACTGTTGTAATGAACTTACCACAAATAGTATCAATATAAGTAGTTAAATGTATCTAAGCACATATTCAAATCGAAAAGGGGGGCTTTCTAACTTAAAAAGTTTATCTCTTGCGCTTACCCACATGTGTGGCCTAGATTTCTAATTGGAAGTTTTTGTATGGCTTGTGTGTATAAACATGATGATTTTATTGAAAATCATAAGTAAAATTTATTGCTTAGCCACAATCACTTTTTGATTAGCCATATGATCTTCCATCAAATTTCAAATTTCTTGGATCCATATGATTGTATATAAACTATTTTGTGCTTAAAGGTTTACCAAAAAAACATAGCTTGCTTAAATTCCTTTTAAAGTTTCTTTTTCAACAAACTTTGATATCAATCCCTTGCAATCAAGGGGAGATTTTTATGTGCAACTTAAAATCATTTTTGATAGGCAAAAACTTCAGGGATCTGATTGTTTTAAAATGATCTTCTTATATAAAAAAATTTTTTTTTTTTACCTTTTTGTTGATGACAAAAGGGGGAGAAGGATTATAAGCAAAATTTGAAATGCATTCTCCTAACTTTATGCTTCAAAATTGGAAAATGATAAAACATTTAACCTTGTTCTTAAATGAATATTTTTATAAGCAAGCTTCAGATACATACTGCATATTTGAATCACTGGACTTAAATGCTAAACCTAAAAATTCTTAAGTCTTCATTTTGTATATGCTTGTAACATATTGAATATCTTGTTTAAAGTTATGCATATTTTTAGGGGGAGCCTTTTTAGGCCAACCTAAATTTTGCTCCGATGTTTGTCATCATAAAAAGAGGGAGATTGTTGACTTTTTGAATCCTATCCCTGTTTTTATTAGGACAAATAATAACATCTTATGTATGTGCTTAAGTGTGTACATGTTAAATCTTAGAAAAGAACAAATGATACTGTAATATGGAAGCCTTGAAAAGCTCTTACATGATCATATTTCCGAGGCGTATTCCATGAACACCAGAGAGCAAAGACAGAAGACTTATGTACTTTTTGTGTTGTAATAGTAATTAGGGTTTGGATGTGCATGTATTCACTTGATTTTAATTGAAGCTCTACCAAGACCATAGATTGACCATAGGAACCCAAAATTAATAAAAACCTTTTTATACTCAAAGTAAAACATTTTCCAAAAGGTTTAAAGTATTTTTGATCACAAGACAAGGGCCAAAACTCAAATTTATGAAGGCTCGGTTGATCGGCCTCCCATAGTATATTTGACCCAGTCGATCGACGTGTGTAAAGTGGTTGAACTTATAAAGGTCTGGTAGACCGTCCTTCACTCAAGGGAACTAGCTCGGTAGACTGGAGGGCATAAATGTCATTTACATAGGCCCGACTGACCAACCTTCTTTTTAATGCATGAAGCCCAGTCGTCCGAACTAAAGAAATAGACATTATATACGTGCCTAGTCGACTGGCCTCCTGAATGCTTAAATGGCATAGTCGACCGACATTATTTATTTAGCATATTGGATCTTGAGCCAACGGACTGTTTCTCGCGAATTAGGAAATCGCCTTAAGGGCCAATCGACCAAACCAAGGGCCAATCAACCGAACCTCTCGAGCATTTCAAATTTTGGGCATAAAATGGTTAAAAAAATTAAAATTAAAATATTATTTTAATGCCTAACAGTCACCTAACAGCCACATTTGAAATTTCCCTATAAATTCATGCTCAAAACACTTTGCAAATGTTAGAGACTTACACTAAAAATACATTTGATTATTCTTTAATTGTTTCTCTCATTTCATATTTCATATTCAACGATCAAACTCATTTTCTCCCACTCTTTCTTTTGAAAATATTTTTGGAGGAAATCTTGAGGTTCTTACAAGTAAGCCTTGAGCATATATTTTATTGATATATTCTTTCTTGAGGGGCTTCTTGTTCTTAAGATTTCGAAGAGCAAATTATCATTTCTTCAGCTTTTGTTTTTGAAAATAATTTATTGGTGAAATTTTTTAAGAGTCCTTGAAAAAGGCTTGAACTTATATTCAAGTTCATATATCTAGCTTGAAAGCCTTTATTGTTGTTGGTGTTAATCTAAAAGATCAAACTCTCCTATACGTTTCATCATTGAAAATTGTTTGTGGCAATAATCTTTGAGTAAATCAAAAGTGCTTAAACAATATATTAATTCATATATTTTTGCTTGAAAAGCCTCTTATATTTTGATTTTACACAAGGTCAATCTTGAGGAAAAACATTTTTCATACTCTCGATTTCATTTGAAATATATTTTGAGAGGAAAACCTTAACTTTAAAGGGCTTTATTTTACAAATTATTTGAAGAGTGCATATAGTTTTTAAAGTGTACAAATTTGCTTGTGAGAAGCATTAATATTGTACAAAAAATTATTTTCATATTTTTGTATTCCCAATGTGGGATATCATTGAAAAAGGAGGGCACCATCCTGTAAGGTGTGTACTGGTTCAGCTCCACCCGGTTAAGTGAGCTAGGGGGACTCTACCCTCTAAGGAGAAACGGTTTGGCTCCACCCGATTAAGTGAGCTATGGGGACTCCACCCTGTAAGGAGTATTGTAAACGGCATCGCTCCGTCCAATTAAGTGAGCAAGGTAGTGGAATCCTCAAGTGGGTTGGCTTGAGATGGGGACGTAGGCAGGATTGACCGAACTTCGATAAAAATATCGGTGTCACTCTCTCTCTCTCTCTCTCTCTCTCTCTCTCTCATATGTCATTTATATTACCGCACTTTAATTCCTTCAAGTGTATGCTTATTTATTAATTGCTGTTATTACTTTACATACATGGGACACTGCTGGGTGAATCATTTAAATTATTCGCAAAAGTTTTAAAATACCTAATTCACCCCCCTCTTGGGAATGCACCATTCCTATCAGTTTTGCATGCCTATCAAACCACAACTTGAATTTCTACTAAGGCAACCCATTCTCTTTGGTCTATGTGATGGAGTCGATAGTACCAGTAGAAGTGGAAATACCTTCTCTTAGAGTGCTTAAGGAACTAGAATTGGATGACAAAGAATGGATAACGGCTCGATATGATCAGTTAAACCTTATAAAGGAAAAGAGGCTAGTAGATCTATCTCATGGACAACTTTACCAAAGGAGAATGATGAAATCATTTAACAAGAAAGTGCGACAAAGGCAGTTTCAAGAAGGGGAGCTTATTCTAAGGAAGATTCTACCTATTCATAATAATCTTAGAGGGAAATGGACTCCAAACCATAAGGGTCCTTATGTGGTCAAAAAAGCTTTTTTAAGAGAGGGGGGGGGGGGGAGCCTTGTTGTTAGAAGATAGAGATGGTGATAAATTGCCAAATCCCGTGAATTCTGATTCTGTAAAGAAATATTATATTTGATGTATTAATCATGAGATTTGAAGTGAATGAAAACTTCTTCCTTATTCTCTATGTATAAAATGATTTATTGTTGAGTTAAATTTCTAAAATTAAGGAATAAAAACGGGTGGCCATCATTTGGGTGACCTGTGATTCCATAACAAACCTGGTTCAATTTTATTTCCCCTTGTTATCCCTTTAAGCCAAATTAAGCCATGTTCTTTAGAAGTTAGCTAACTTAAATATCACTTGGGTTGGGGGTCCTATTAAATGACAATTCAATTGAAGTAATAGTAGATAACGAGATGATGACAAGTCATCTTTCTACTACCTTGATAAATTACATGTACTCTTTGCTAGCCCATTTGAGCCTATCATTACTTCACTATTTTTCATAAGATTACCCCCCCTCCCCACATTGGGGTGGTTTTAGGGATGATGGAAAAGGAAATTTAGAATGAAAAGAAAAATAAAATAAAAGGCGGATGAGGAATCACAATGAAAAATATAAATATAAATATAAAAAGGAAAATAAATAAATAAAAAGAGCATAGAAAAAATAGAGGGAGAATGAGAATGACAAAATAACTCGTTTAGTAAAGAAGAAGAGAAAGTGCAATATTAGTCGAAGAATTGACAGTAGTGGTGACAACGTTTGAAAGGTGATTTTGTGACATTATTGAAACCCCAAATCAATAAAATTTGAGCCTTATGATCCTTTCTTCTATAACCCACAACTGCAACCTACGTTGCGGTCCTAATAACATTTTTGATCGGATCGATTAATTTTCCCTTGCCTTAATTGCACCATTAAAACAGGATGAGGATCCTGAACTATGTAATGACATGATCTTAGAGTGGCTACATAGACAACTTATGAGCATCAAATTCATGAGTGCGGTCGAAACAAATTAAAGGGACACCCTAAGACAAGGGGCAAGTTTGGGATATTGAACCTAGTTGCCCATCTTTTATTAACCCCAAAACCTAGCCTAGGTTTTGTATATGACTTTAAAAACCACCTCCAGTTCTCAAAATGTTGGAAAGAATACTTATAAGATAATTTATTATGCACAAAGAGCATAGGAGGGAGGTTGTCATTCAGTGAATCCTCGCACTACAAGCACTTATACAATATTCGTGTTCATCTCCTTATTGATTTTGAGATTCAAACTTTTATTTAGTGCCATCTTTTGGTGAAAATCAGAAATGGCACCAAAAGGAATCTAAGCAACAAAAAAAAAAAAAAGGAAGAAGAAGAAGAAGCTTTGTATATTTGATTGATGACCGGATTTTAGAATCGAGATTTTGGGTTGGTAATACTAGTCAAGGTAAAGCCATTACTTAACAGAAGAGTAGACAAGGAAGCGTGGAAAATACAGGTTTGATAATATTTGATTGAGTTGCTTGAAATATTTTTCCTGTAATTTTTGTTTACATTTGTTATTAAAACATATTTTACAATAAAATCATGAATTTATTCCAAGAGAAGATGAGAGCATTTAGTGTCCTCAGATTAAGAAAATTGTTGAGAGGGATCATTGGCAGAGCATGTAGTTGATGGGTAAACTATCCTCTCCACAGCTTGAAATCCAAGGACTAGTAATGTCGAGCTAAGATAGATTCAAAGTTTGGGTCTTAGAGTCTTATTAGAGTGCAATTTTGGCAAACATTTGCTCACAAGCTTTCTTAGAGTGCAAAGTTGTGCATCTGTTTCGAAGATCTTCGTGCATTGCATATATTTCATCAATAGTAAGAAGCACCATTCCATACACATTCTATGTGGAGTTTTAATTATCATTGTATGGAAAAGTTAGGGCGTGTCCTCACTTCATGCATCATATGTTCATAAACATGTAAATATCTCTTATTTAGTGATGAGTCATATAAGCGATGCATGATCTGCTTTTGGCACGCTTACTTCATTTTGTAGACCGACATATTCTACATCTTGTTTTGGAAGCATGAGGCAATGTCCTAAATTCATGTATTTTTCCCTAATAACCGAGTTGATTTGTCTACCTTTAGGAGGAATATGGTTATGGTCCCAAACCTAAGTATTTTTCCCTATTGGTGGTCGGCATGGTCTACATCCTACTTTAGAGGCATGTGGCAATTTCCCAAATATGAGTATTTTTTTTCCACAAATTGATTTGTTTTGTCTACCTTTAGGAAGCATGTGGCTAGGGTCCCAAATCCTAGGTAGTTTTCCCTGATGTTGACCGACATAGTTTACATCCTACTTTGGAGGCATGTTGAAATGCCTTAAATTCAAGTGATTTTCCCCACTAACCGTGTTGGTTTGTATACCTCTAGGAGGCATGTAGCTAGGTTTCCATATTCTAGGTAGTTTTCTCCATCATAGGTGAGCATGGTTTATATCTTGCTTCAAAAGCATGTGGCAATGTCCCAAATTCAAGTGGTTTTCCCCCAAAACCGTGTTGGTTTATCTACCTTTAGGAGGCATGTGGCTAGGTTCTCAAATCTTAGTGTAGTTTTCTATTGACCTGATTGGTTACACCCAGTTTTGATTATGACAAATACTCTTGATACTAATGGTTGTACTGAGAATTGCATGCAGGTTCACCTTGTGTGTGCTTTAAGACCAAAAGACTTATCATGATGGCGTGCGGTGTTTGTGCCAATGAATGAACAATCTTATGCTGCATTTGTATTTATTATTCAGTTTCTTCATTTTGGAATGTAATTTTATTATGGACTGTACACTCATATGGCTTGTAATAATTTGCATTATGCATGATAGGTAGGTATGCTCAAATTAACCTTAGTTAGACTTTAGGTACCTACACGGACCATAGAAAGACCTTAGGGAACACCCTTCGGTCGACCAAAGGTTGACCGACACCAGACCTTTTTGGTGTCTTCAAATTGGACCCCAAGTGACCCTAGGACACACACATTTACACATATATTTGTTAGGAACTTGAATAGGGCTTGTTTGTTTCGAAACGGGACCGAAATGCACACATGGTGCACTTTCGGTCGACCAGCAAAGTCAGTTCATTTTGGCCCGGTCAACCGAAACATCTGGTCGACCAAAACAGATAGTTCAAAAGGCCCCGGTCGACCGAAACATCTGGTCGACCAAAACAGATAGTTCAAAAGGCCCTGGTTGACCGAAACTCTTTTTGGTCAACATTTTGACCACCTGGTCAATCGAAACATGTAGTTCAAGAAGCCCTGGTCAACCGAAACCTCCTTGGGTCAAAGTTTGACCATCTGGTCTACGAACCAAGTAGTTCAAAAGGCCCTGGTAGATCGAAACCTCCCTGGGTCAAAAATTTGACCATCTGGTCGACCGACCCTTTTTGTACTACAACTACCTGGTCGACTGGAGGGTCCTCGAGAGAATTCCCAACAGTCTGGTCGACCGAACCAGGTAGTTCAAAATGTCTTGATCGACCGAACCTCAAAAAATTAAGAAATCGCCCTCTCTTGGTCGACCGAGCCCTCAGTTCAAAAGTCCCCTAGTCGACCGAACCATATGTGACTTGGTCGACCGAAACCTTTCTAGTCGACCGGACCTCTCGGGTTGCGCTGATTTTTATCACTGTTAAACATATTTTAAACAAGGTTAGTTATTTTAAAATGATTTAAAACTTTCTTAATAATGCCCAATAGGTCCCCAATGGTCTACCTCCTTGCCTATATTTACCCATTCATTTATCATTATTAGCAAGGATTAGCAAAAATTGACTAGAGCAAAACTCTCTCAACTCTCAAAATCCTATATTAGCCAAATACTTCTTGTAAACACTCACATACTCTTCAATCTTGATTTCTCTAAGCATTGTGAGTATTTCTATAAGGCTATAGTGCGTAATCTCTCTAGCTCATACTCTCTTTTGGTATAAAATTTGATTGATTTTATTTGAGAGTATAGCCTAAAGTTCTTCCACGGATTTCATTTGATAAATATTGTGTGGGAAGACTTTGAGGGTTGTGGTTCTTGCATTGTTGTTGCAAGATACCTAAACCTAGATTTTTTGTGCAAAAATTCTTTTGCGAAAAGCTAGTCTTTCAAACAACTCCATTGTGCTTTAGACATTTAAATATTGTATTAAGTTTGTTTGATCTATCTTGCTTAGCATATTTGAAACCCTGATATGATTTTGTGATATTCGAATATTGTGTTTCAAATCTTGCTTAGATACACACTCTAGATCTTGATTGATTATCATATTTGATTGAGTGTTTAGCACACATTAGAGCACTGAGCATATCTACATATCATTCGTGCTTGCTTTATTGATTGAGCTGTATTGGTGCACACATCTGCTTTTCTAGAAGCATATTTTCATGTACAAATTTTATACACATCTGTTGTATTTCCAGGCACGGGCCTGAAGAAGGAGATTAGCCTTGAAATAGTCCCGGATTGGCTTAGACCCGGTTAGGAAAACTAGGTGCGTCGTCTTGTTAAGGCGTGTAGGTTGAGGTCAGCCCCGCTAATTGACCTGGTTAAGGTTGAGGTCAGCCCTGTGTTAATTTGACCGAGTTGTAAACGGTGTCACTCCACCCTTAAGTGAGCTATTAGTGGAATCCTCTAACTTGCGAGTTAGAGGCGGGGACGTAGGCACAGTTGGCCCAACCCCGATAACATTTCGTGTGTTTGTTTCTATTTCTGCAGTTTATACTTACACCACATGTATGTTATGGGTGAATGATGTGTATGACTTAATTTTCACATTATACTTATCTACGCATTTGGAAATTGTATAGACTGACCCTAGGTTGTGTATTTACTGTTGTTGGATAAATTAACCTAGGTGAAAAAGTTGCAAATTCCAATTCACCCCCCCTCTTGGGATTGCACCAAAGCTAACATTTTCCTTATCATAGGCTGACATGTGGCAAGGTCCCAAATTTGAGTAGTTCTCCACAAACCATGTTAGTTTGTTTACCTTTATAAGGTATGTGGCTAGGCTCCCAAATCTTAGATAGTTTTCTTTTCATAGATTTAGGTGGCTTACACAATACTCGTTGACGTTCGTTTAACTTGAACATGCGCAGCGGAAGCACACAATCAAATATGAAACAATCAACAACCACTAATACAATCACTCAATGATAAAATATACTCAAGAAGAAATCAAAAAATAATAAGAAGAATCAAAAAACACAACTAGAACACACAAGATTTACATAGTTCGGCAATATCTTAAGTCCACTCGAGTGGCAACCTCGGTTTCACTATGATAAATGTCAAAGCTTACAACTTTGAAGCTTACTTGAAGCTTAATCAATTATAGGTTACATACTGATGTTTATATAACCATCTAATGCCTATAGAAGAGTTCTAGTAAACATAAACTACATCTATAGTTATCATCTGGAGAAAAATTCTCCAGATAAACTCAATCTACAAGCCCCCGAATTCAAATTACATAGTCTGTGCCGACGCAAATTGTCGCGGCGTCCCGGGAGCGCGTGTGCCCCGGGCGGCGAAATTAAAATCAATTAATATTCAAGGAAAAATATTAGAATATCGGAGTCGCCACTAACCTTTAGTGTTGTTAGAACACATGATTACTACCCCGTTAGGGGTAGAATCGGTCTACATTACCAGAGTTAGGCTCGGGAGTTCGGTTACGCGAGGGGAAGGTACAAGCACCCCCTACGCGCCCGTTCTTACGAACGGTACCTAATTAATTTGAAATTATCCCTAAGTTAATTTAATAAGTCTTTAAATTACTCCTTTTTATGAATTTATAAATATAAATAAATAAATATAATATAATATACATATATTCCCTCAGAGCTTAAAGGTACGTGAAGCCCAAAGGCTAATACCCCCCGCAATAAAATCATACGGATTGTAAATATGAAAATACTTAATACAATAATACAAAAATACTAGAAATAGTAAATATTGTAATACAATAGAAACATAGAAAATAGTAAAAAAATAAAATATATATATATATATATATATATGATAATAATAAGGCTAATACATCATAATGATAATACACTACATGTAATAACTATTCTACTATGATAGTGATACATATATATATCTCATAATATTAATAACAGATAAATGTAAAAACAATATTTTAATATTATATATCGTAACACGTAAGTACTAACATTGTACAATAATAGTATTATTAGAATGATAATATACCTATATCACACTATTAGCAATAGTAATACACATATATTATAACAATACTACTAGAATACTAATACACATATACCACAATAATATACATATCTTAATACGTAAATATTAATATTATACCATAATAATACTACTATACTAATAATACATATATATCATAATTTTAATAACTATACAATATGATAATAATACATTTTAACAAATACATGCAAAAACCCTAATTATAAATAATCAAAACTTTAACATAGCACTAACAAAACCCTAATATTAAGAATAAAGGAAACATTTAAGAACTCGCCAATAAATCAAACCCTAAAAGTTAAAAACAAACATGGAAACAAATAAGATGAAATTATGGAATTAGCCAATCCCTAAAATAAATATACAATATATGCAATAATAATTATGGAAATAATTGAAGCCTTACCATTAATGTACAATATGCAATAATAAATATGGAAGAAACTAATGTAATTATGGAGACAAATCTGCCCTAAAACTAATATGCAAAAGGAAAAATAATAAATATGGAAATAACTGAAATTATGGAAACAAATCGACCTAAAAATTAACATGTTAATAAACAATAATATATTTTTAAAACAATTAATGAAATTAAGGCAACAAATCAACCCCAAATAATATATAATAAGAATCGAAAACCCTATAACAATATAACTGCCCTAATATACAATATCAATATGACAATGATGAAAACCATAAAATAACTATATAATATGATCAACTAAATATTAACATGATAATTATAACAATAATAAACAATAATATCGTAGGAATACATAATAGACAATAATATTACGTAAATATATATACATGCAAATTAGATATACAATTAAAATATGCAACCAATAATAACATAAATATAAATATATAAGGTCATAATGATAACAATCACATAAGTATGTAAAAATATATATAAAACAAATATGCAACATAATAATAATGATATGCAAAATAAATACACATAAATCATATATATAACAATATTACCAATGAAATACAGATAACAATAATAATATCGTCAATATAAAATATATATGTGCATATATATATATATGTGATAAAAGTCTAAACATGAAAACTATATATTACAAAATAAAAACACTAAATATTACACATACATGCATAAATAAAAACAAAAACCCAAATATTGGACCACACACAGACACAAAAATATAAAATAAAGTAACAATAAAGTAAAATGAAACCAAAACAAAGTGGAATCACATGTCCATATGTGTGTGTTCGTGTGCCCACTTGTAGAGGGGGTCACCGTGGGTATTGCCGGAGTTGGTGAGGAGTTGCTGACAGGAGCAGAGGAGAGGCCTGGTGGTCTGCTGGTGTTGCTGTGCGTGGGTGTGGAGGACCTCCGGCGTTTGCAGAAGAGTTGCAGAGTGGCCTGGTGAGTCTCGGGTGTTCTGGTCCTCCACGGCGGCTGCAGGAAACGATGGTGATGCCAAGTTGCAGCAGAGATTGGAGAATGGAATCTTCTAGTCTGTCGTGAAGGGATGGCCGCTCGGTGGTGATGGCAGCAGTCTCCTTCTGGCATGTGGCGATTCTTCTTCACGAGTGAACTAATCGTCGGAGGAGACAGCGTCGGTGGCGGGCTCCTTCTGGCGTGTGGCGATGGCAAACTCTGTCAGCGTGATGGCTCTGGTTCGTGGACCACCGGCGACGGCGGTAGCGTGGCAGCAAATGGCTCTCGGGTCTGCTGTGGAAGATGGAGCCGCTCGGCGCTGTCTGGTGCGTGGGGGATGACTGGAGCTATAGGTGGCCGATTGCCAGAGTTACGAGATGGCTTCAAGGGGGGTTAATGATTGCACGAGAGAGGATGAGAGAAGGAAGGAAAGAAGAAGAAGAAGAAGAAGAAGAAGAAGAAGAGGGGGCTGGTCCTCGGGTGGAAGGAGAAGAAGAAAAAGAGTTGGCTTTTTTTTTTGTTTTTGGCTCCCCTGTGCTCGGCTGCGCGCAGCGCCCCCGGCTGTGTTGTGCAGCGCCCCCCTGTTTGAAGAGAAGAAGAGGCTTTTTATGAGCAAAAATTAGAAACCCTAAATCTCCCCTTTCCTTTTTAGTTTATGGTATATTTTTCTTTTGGAAATAATATATATGAAAATAATTATTAATATGGTAATAATAATAATAATAATAATAATAATAAGGTAAAAATAATGATAATAATAAAATAATAATAATAATAGTAATAACAAAGATAAATAAATAAATAATAATAATAATAGTAAAATTCCTAATATTAAAAAATAATGTCAATAATAATGAAAATAATAAATAATAATAATAATAATAATAAACAATATAAATAGAAATAAAAATAAAAGTAATAATAATAATAATAATAATAATAAATAAAATAATAGTAATAATAGTAATAAAAAATACTAATAATAATGATAATAAAAATTAAAAATAATAATGAAAATAATAAATAATAATAATAATAAAATAGACGTAAAAAAATAAAGATAAAAGTAATATTAATAATACTAATGAAAAATAATAATAATAATAAAGAAAATAATAATAATAATAAAAATAATAATAATAATAAGATTAGTGAAAATTAATAATAATAACAATAATAATAAGAATAAATAAAATAATAATAATAATAATAAAATAACAATAATAATAATAATAGTAATACATATATTGGGTCTGGGTAAAAATGGGGTGTCTACACAAATCATTGATGATTTTGTGCTGAGCAAAGGTCCTCTTGCGTATTGCTTGTAACCTCTTCTCATGCAATTGTACCTTGCTTCACGTAGCTCTCACTGGTACATGCCATCCGCTCTGATTATGAGCCATATCCCCAACAATCTCTATGAAAGTGAATATTCACCACCTTGGAAATATGAAAGCATAACCACTGCTCCACCCAGGCCTATAGATTTGTACCCACCTCACCTCTAACACTTGGAGACGTAAACCAAGTCCAAGCCTCGCTTGAACTTGATTTTGGTAATAGGAACTTCACCTAACTGAGCACCCATCTCCTTGAATGATCCTTTGAACCATAATGCTACCTTAGTAGCCTCAAACTCTACCAATAACTCCAGTCCAATTGTAACCAGCGCACCCTAAGACTGTACCACGGACTTCTAATAATTAGGCCTTCCCACAACGTACCCCATTGCAAGCCTCCTGTCATCCAAGCCCCTGTGTCACAGCTGACGGAACCCTATGTTCCTCGCCAAAGTACCCAACTACACTAGCGTAGGAAACCTTTGACACGATCCGAATGTCACCGTTCGTCCTTGAGTAGTGAGTGATAGATTGTTTGCTTAGATTCGCCAACAGTATACCTATGTTCGATTTAACATCAACCATTCTAGATCTCACCAACACCTGATCCCCAAAACTACTTTGAGATAACCACAATCTTCATGTAGTTTTGTCCATATAGACGCCCTTAGATAACACCAATATCCCTGTAACTACAAAGTCACTCTAAGATAATCCTAATCTCCCTGTAAATTTAACCTTGTGAATCTCTAACCCAAGAACACTATTGGTAGCACTCAAAATGCTATTGTCAACTTCCTTTCTCAATAGAGTCCTCGACTAATTTACCTCAATGGAACCTTTACAGCGATTGGCATGTCACTGACATAAAACAACGAAATACTTGCCCACCTACAGCCTATCTTCATCTCCCCCTATGGGAGCTCCACCAGTTCCCCCTATCTGACTCTTATACAATACCTCTATCTCCTTCACCATGGCATAAGTCTACCTACCCTTCTCCTAGCCATGCATTGCATCCTGAAAGGTAGTAGTATCCTTCCTGGTAGTAATGGTTGCATAAGATATGAGATCACACCTGGGCGGTGGCCTGATAGTGCCTTTGAGCTTATTGTGATCTTGCTGGTCTCTCGAGCTCGAACTCCCTGCATCATGACCAACGTCATCTCTGTCCCGAGTCTGAAAATCTACCTACATCACAATCTTCTTTCTACTACAGTTTATCTTATGATACCGCAGGTCTCCTGAGTTAGAACTCCCTACACTCCCACCCTGAGTCTCCAATTCCACCTGCTTAACATGCTCATTACTGCTGCTATAGCTTTTTTGCACTTGTTTCCCTTCATCTACTTGAGTATGTTACCCCATGGCTTTAATAATTAAAACCATGTCTCCAACAATCACCACCCAGTTTGCCATTGGATCACCTAGTTTGAATCCATCTTTCTTATATACTAGAAAGTTGCATTGTCTAGACATAACACCAAGCGTATATCCCACCTCACAAGAAACATGCATAATTGGACCTCCAAAGTCTAGCGCATAACCAGTCTAAGCCTTTCCTGCAACTCTCCCATCTAGTGATACCTTTGGAGATCAATTAATAGAGAAACATGCCATACTTGTTTACTTCACCATGAAGTCCCTTGCAATCCCTGCATACACCATGCCCTGCTCACCAAACCTCTTGAACACCAGCATACTCAGCAATAATACCTGACCTAAGGAACTCTCTCCCGGTCTGGTACTCCACCTTAGCCACAAGGTACACCTGACAAACAATTCCAACTTATGCCACATGAGATACCCCTAGGCCTTAGTGATAACCTCATGAAATACCCATGTCCAACCCATGATGTAGCCCTCATCAATCTCCAAACATCCGCACCAATGTAGTTAAAAATACCCATTGTTTTGTGTGTGGTTACATTACATAGAACAGTCTTTCCTGAGTTAGAACTTTATGATATAGCTTCACCTACAACTGTGTTACCCTACAATGTATAGAGATTCCTTGCTATCCTTTATCCCTTCATTGCCATCAATACACCATCACACATCATCATCATCCCACCTTTTGGACTTGTAACTATACATGTTACAATCCAAAGCACCAATGATATCACATTCTTTCGTAGATCGGATACATGCCTTACTCCACACAATGTCCTTTCCACACTATCATACATTTTGATCCTGATATCCCTCATTCCGACAACACTGTAAACCGAACCATTTCCCATTAGAAGAGAACCAAAATTCACCAATTTGTAAGTGGTGAACCAGGCTCTATTGGGCATCATGTGAAAAGGACATCTCGAGGCTAGGATCCAAGAACCTGTGAGGCATTCTGAACCTAATGAAACAGTAAGTATCTCACCATCATTGCTCCCCGAGTCCCCTTCTTCAACTACGTTCACAAATTTTGATGAACCCCCTTAAGCTTTTGCCTTTCCCTTATCTCACTCCAGACATTCCGTTTTTATATGCCCTAGTTTCCCACACTTAAAACAACGAGCATCCTTTTTCCTCCTAGATTGAGTTTTATTACCACTCGGTCCACTCCAAGATTTCCCTCTCCCACAATCCTGATTATCCTTCGCCACGAGCCCTTCACCATGTGAACCTTTATTGCTAGTCTTCTTCCTTTGATGGAACCCCAGCAATGCACTCATGATGTCCTCCAACTCTAGGGTTTCTTTCCCCCAAGTTAGCGTCGTAACCAAATTCTCGTATATAGGTGATGTAGGTAGGGAATTCAGCAGCATCAATGCTTTTTCCTCCTTCTTGAACTTCACATCAACTCGCCCTAGATCACTAATGATTTGGTTAAATGTGTTGATGTGTTGAGTCAAGTCCGAGCCCTCCACCATCTTAAGCCAATAAAGATTTGCTTAAGATATAGCTTGTTCAAAATTGAATTAGACATGTGTCAGTGCTCCAGTTTTAACCAAACCACCGCCAGCGAGTCCTTATCCATGACGTGATACAACACGTCATCGACCAGACATAACTAATCGTGGAAACTGCCTTTGCTCCAAGCTACTTACAACTTGTGTCATTTATGTATTCTGACTTCTTTCTGCATAACACCTTCACCATCCCTTGCTGCACTAGTAAGTCCTTCACCCTTCGTTGCCAAAGCCTGAAATTACCTGTTCCATCGAACTTAATCGAAGAGACCCTAGCCGTTGTATAACGAATAGCTCTGATAACACTTGTTGATGTTCGTTCAACTTAAACACGCATAGCGGAAGAACACAATCAAATAGGAAATAATCAAAAACCATTAATGCAATCACTCAATGATGAAATATACTCAGGAAGCAATCAAATAATGATACGAAGAATTAAAAAAAAATACAACAAGAACGCACAAGATTTATGTGGTTCGGAAATAGCCTACGTCCACAAGAGCAGCAACCTCGGTTTCACAATGATCAATGTCAAAGCTTATAACTTTGAAGCTTACTTGCAACGTAATCTATTCTAGGTTACATAATGATGTTTATATATCCATCTAATGCCTAGAAGAGTTTTATTAAACCTAAACTACATCTATAGTTATCCCCAAGAGAAAAATCCTCTAGATAAGCCCAATCTACAAGCCCTCGAATTCAAATTACATAATTTGCACTGACAGAAACCATAGATGATTTGACCAAACCATCGACGGTTTTGTGTTGAGCAAAGGTCCTCTTGTGCATTGCCTAAAACTTCTTCTCATGCAATTGTCCCTCGCTTCACGTAACTTTGTTCGGTACACATGATCCGCTCTGAATATAAGCCAGATCCTCAATAATACTTAATAGGTATGAGGCGATGTCCTAAATTTAAAGTAATTCTCCTTTTAAAATCGCATCAAGTTGTCACCTTATCTTAGGTATAAAGGTTGTTCCTCCCTAATCAAGGATAACATCCTTCACAAACTCCATTAGTTTGTCCATCATTTAAGTCATAAGATTTGTGTTTTATAGCTTCAAGATGGTCTTTTCCTTCTTGTCTGCAGCTGGGAATAGTGGCTACTTCTCCCCAGTCCAGAATAAATCATTACTCATCATCATATGTTCCATTCAGTAGATCCTATTTAGAAAAAAATCAAAAAATAAAATAAAATAAATAGCACACTCATTAACAAAAGAACATTTCACTCAAACATTTCCATGACACTTCAAGTATAAAAAACCCATAAGCAATAAGATTCAAAATTCATGTGCATGTCATTTTGCGATGCTTTTGTAGTAGAAGATGGTTGCAAGACAAAGGATGTGGGTATCGAACTTATGGGGCATCTTATCTCAGTGATCAAAAACCTCAAAATTATTTATGTTTTGCTATATAATGCCCAAATTTAAAATTAGTACCATCGTCTTTATATGTATGCTACTAACTTTGTCAATAGCAAATATATAAAGTGGGGTAGCTATAGACACCCAATTTTATCTAGACCTCTATTAAGAGAGACATCTACGTTGAACTTGCACTACTTTAGGAACTTGTTAGCCAAGTCCCTTTAGTTTTGTACATTGCCTTTTTCCAAAGAAGCATGTCATTTCAGTGCTATACCTATGAGACTTTGATGAAAAATGTGGATGAGTAGCTTCTCATCCTCAGAATCAAGTGGGTCTTTGAGCACTCAGTTCCATTATACTTGTTGAAATCTGACATTGAACTTGGGAAGGATCCTTAATTCAGTAAATAAGCACATATCTTCAAACTTTGTTTCTTCCATATTTTGTAGGTTCTGGACTACTCTTAGATATTTTTCAATGAAATCCATGCATTCCCCATTATTTTTCACCTGTTCACTCCCTTTATTTGAACTTCCTTGTTCCACAGGAGGATCTTGTTTAGCTTGGTTCTCTGATGATGGAAGGAGACTTGTATAGTTCATCGGTACCTTGTCTATGCTTAACAAAAGCAACTCATCCACTACTTTCTCCAATACTTCAAATTGTTGGTTATCAACATGAGAATTCTTGCCCTGTTTAAATCTTAAAAGATCTATACTTGAGACTTGGACTTGGAGAATGAAGAGGAGTAAGATGGGATTTTCTAGATATAGAGAGGCTTAAGAGAGTTTGGATTAAGAAAAAAAAAAGAGTATACAAGGTGGGAAGTAGTTAGCGCTAACTACATAAACAAAGAAAGCAAAAAAAAAATGCAAACATGAATAAGGTTTCAAAGTCATTATGTTTACTTGGATTGCATGACATCTTGGGTTTTTGGTTTTATAACCCAAACAGGAACTTTTGCCCCATTGGGTTGTACTACTATGTTTCATGAGTATAAGAAGAGTTGGCGATGCTCCATAGGACTTCAATATTTTAAGCTATTGAGTAATACTAGGATATAATGACCTCAGCCTTTTTATTGCAACCTCCCTAGTGTCCTAACAACTATGCACAAGGATGGTCCTCTATCTTATGGATATTAAGGGTAAAAGGTTACCAGTGCAGCAGCTCTACTTGAAGTTTAAAAGTTCCTAGACTGTCCTCCCTGTCACCAATACAAGCTAGTAAGGTCCCTAATCCTCACCCATTTCAAGCTTTGAATAGAAAGAGTTTAGTTTGGTTGAGGATAGTTTCATGAGGCCTACACAAAGGGCAACGCCCCATGGAGGTCTCACTACTTCTCACTTCTTCTAATCAAAATAAGTGAGAGTCCATGTATAGAGCTCGTGCAGTGTTGGTGTACAATGTGTTTCAATAGCAAATGAATGAATGAATGTAAAGAACAAGATAACTCTACAGAGTAAATGAATAGCCAATATAGAAAAGAGAAGCATATAAATGCACAACAATAACATACATACACTACAAAATAGGTAAAAATCATAGGGCATTCAAAGCTAATAAGACTAACTATATAGTAGATCACACAATTATTCACAACAAACACAAATAAACGAAAGGCAAAATATACAAGCGACTCGAGTCTCTAAGTATTTCCTAGTGGAATCGCCAAACTGTTGATTCTGAATTCTATTCGAGGTGTTGACAAAGAGTGAATGGCAGTCCCTAAATAAGAAAAAAAAGAGTTCTGAAAAAAAGGGTAAAAATAATTAAAAATGGAATCGCCACGTTATTTAAAAAAAAAAAAAAACACAGGGAAAATAAAAGAAAATCCTAAAAAAGGTCTATGAAAGCCAAATTAGGGTTTAGGAGTGCATTTATGTGTAGGGAAGGTGATTATCCAATCATATTAGTGATGGTTATTCTTGATGACACCCATTGCAAAACGGTTACGATAATTACATAAGTGTTGCCTTCAAAAAGAAAAAAAAAAAAAAAAACCTATTTTGGTCATTTAGTGGTAAAATCACTATTTGAACACTTTAACATTACTTTGAGAAGTTTAAAGTATTGCTCTAAAAAGGGTTGGCCTCAGAACTTAAAAGTTTTGATGAAAACATGATGATCATGATGATGATGGTGATGGATGATAAGTGAAGAAAATAGTTGGTTTGAAAACATCAAGCTTGCATTACCAACTTGGAAAACCAAAGTTTTAGCAAAGGGGATCGGACTTGTATTACCTGTATTTGAGAAGGGTGAATGAAATGAGTGAGTTTGAAAAGTGAAGTTTGAAGTTGGAAGCTGTGGTGAGATGCATGAGTTTTGGAAAGTTAGAGCATCATCATCAACCGTTTAAAATCGAGAAAAAATTTAAAAACATATATTTTTAGGTTTTTTGAAATGACATTCGGAAAAAGGGAAACTTTGACACCAAATAAATAACACATGATTCATTCGGCCTAATTGTGTTGGTTAGAATCATAATCCTTCTCAAATCGTAAGATTCTTGAAGGTTAAAAGCTTCTGCGATGCCTAGGGATAAGGAGAAGAAAACACTATACATTATAATTCTCTCTTTTATCCTATTATTAGTTAGAAATAGATTGTGAAAACCAATGGCTAGACTTGCATTTTTTGGGATTTTCCAATTTTTTTTAAATTTTTTGGATTTTCAATGAAGACAAGATAAAAATACGCACTAAAACACGTAAAAACATACACACATATACACCCACACACTTATACTAACTTGCATACATACACCATTCATACAAACACACACACACACACACATATGTAAGTACATACCAATATACGTAATAAATATACACATTTATATATCTATTTATGTAAATACTAATACACAAAAATACATATACATTACACACACACACACACATAAGTACATACCTGCTAGTATATAAATACATACATATATACCATTACACATACATATTAGAAATAAACATATATACATATATCCATATATACACAAAAATATATATGCATACATAAATATATATTCACCAATATACATAAATTACGTATATTTACTAAATATATATATATATATATATATACATATATATAAATACAAATAAATACACACACTTACAGATAGATACATTTATAAATATATGCACACTAATATTCATAAATACACACACACATGCTTATACATATATAGATATATATATATACACAAGCATGCATACATAAGTATACACATATAAATATAAATACACACTTAACCTACACACACACACATACTCACAATTATACACCCACTATACATAAATACATACATATATATATATATATATACACACACACACACACACACGCTTAAACACATAAATACCTATATACACTTATATATGAATAAATATACATACTAAGTATATGTATATACACAAATACATATACCTATTATATACAATAGATTTCTATACAAATATTATGCATGCATTTATTTCATCATGCACCACATGCATACATGTACACCATACATAGATGCATACATATCCATGCATATTTTAGTATACATGCATCCATGCATTATGTCATTATGCATACATGCATCCGTACACATGCATATCATCCATGCATACATCATGTCATGCAATGCATCATTATTTATCATGCATTTTTACACATGCACATGCATTCATTCATGCATGCACCATATCATCATACATACATACATACAACATATCATAATGCGTATATACATCTATTTATATAATCACATGCATCCATCCCTATGCATATATGCATCATGAACATATATGCATGCACACACACGCATAGGCATATACCCACATGCAGTAAAGGAAAACCAGAGTAAGAAAAAAAAGGGAAGAAGAAAAGAGAGAGAGAGAGAGAGATAGACCCCAAGCTCCCCGATCCTAGTCCCACACTCCACCTTTTATAAGCTAGAGGAGAGAGAAAAAAAATAAAATATTCAAAAAAGGGATGTGGCAGTGTAGCTTTGACGTAGCTACCAAAGTTGCACTGCGAGGGTAGCTGTAGGGCTAGAGGAGAGAGTTTTTTCCAATTTTATTCTTTTTTTAAAAAAATATATATATTAAATAATACCCTATTTTGGGAAGCATTTTCTAGAATGACTTTAACGTAATCTCGCTATTTGGTCTAACGAGATTTGCTTGCCACGTATCTAGACCAGATTGGGGCTTTCATTTAAATCTCACTACTTTGTGTAGCGAGATTTGTTTAAATCTCGCTACATGAAGTGGCGAGATTTTCTGTGCATAAGGAATTTTTGGTTTTCCTTTTATTTATTTATTTATTTATTATAATAATGATTAATTAAATTATTGGAGGGAAGAATCATTTAGTAATTTAAATTTTCACATAGAATAAATTATATTTTGTAATTTAGTTAAAAACATTTTTATCATAAATTAATGTAACAGTCATACATTATAAATAGACACTAATCATATTTAATTAAATAGGGAAATCTTCTATTATTTTATTGAGTATGAAATATTTAAATGTTAATTTAAAATAATTATTATTGAAATTGTTAATCAATTAGAGAGACTAATTAATTAATAACCGCAACCTTCTATTTAGGCCCTATTTAGAAAATGAAAAATGGGGGGAAAAAGTAAAAGAAATATAAGAGAATTTAATTTTTCATATTTCATATCAAGAAAATTGAGGGAAAAAAATGTATAGCATAACAATGCATAAAAATATAATTTTAGAAATGATCAAAATTTGAGTTCTCTAAATTATTAATCGTATAAAATAAGTTATCATTTTTTTATCATATATGATGTAAAGAAAAAAAAAACAAATGAACATACTTTTTCTTAAACTTTTTTTTTTCTGTGCTTTCCTTTTCTTTTTTAATACAAAATCTTTCATTGAAATGAATCTTAAAACATACCCATGTATTGGAGATCAACAAGCTCAATCCGAAAAAGGAAAACCCGATTCCACAGTAAATGACAATTATTTGGGTTGATTTGATAGTCAAATAGGCACTAGAGAGCCTTTTGAAATGCTTCTTCAGCAACCTCCTGGGGAGTGAATCTTCTTGCAAGCCATTTCACCACCTTTTTCTACCAAAAAAAGAACCCTACCAAGAAATGAACCCCAATACACACCAATTTGCATTACGGAACAGGTCTACCAAGTTCCATAAAATAATAAAATAAAAATAGCAGAGCCAGTACAAACATTGATCAAAATAGAAATCAGAACCACAAACCCTCCCAACACAACGAAAAAGCAAAGATTAAAGCTCAAAAGAAATCGATAGATGAAGAAATGAAATTATCGGCAAAAGAGAGAGAGTGGGAAGTGATGCAAGGGCCTTCACGAAGAGATTGGGAAGTGAGATTGAATTCAAGAATGGAGAAGACAGGCTTTTCTGTTGCCCTATTTATAGGTGGGCTTTGTTAGTGTTACAAAGAGGGTACCTATCCCAAACCTCTTTGGCAAAATTCGATCTATGACCACGGTCGCGGCCTCAACAAGCTGCTCTCTATTCTTTGAATATGCCTAAAAGGTTTCAACATTCTATTTGAATTTAAGGTCTATTGAATCGCTTTAATCTCGTACGCTATGGCAATGACTTCCAGTCCTTGAACTGTAGAAGAGATCTTCAAGGATTACAGTGGTAGACGAGCTGGCCTTGTTCGTGCCTTAACCTATGATGTTGATGATTTTTATGGCCTCTGTGATCCCGATAAGGAGAACTTGTGTCTGTATGTACAGTCAAATGAAACTTGGGAAGTTACTCTTCTGGCAGAGGAAGTTCCACTTCTTGAACCTGCGCTTGGGATTAATGATGGACAAGTTAAAGGCAACTCGAGACTTGCAGATGAAAGTTACAAGGAAGATGAAGATGAACATAGTGGAACCCTTTGTGGAAGTTGCGATGGAAACTATAATGCTGATGAGTTTTGGATTGGTTGCGACATTTGTGAGAAGTGGTTCCATGTAAAGTGTGTGAAGATTATTCCCGCTAAGGTTGAGAGTATTAAGCAATACAAATGCCAAATTTGCAGGACTTTTTTCCCGATTTATCTTTTTTTTTAGAAAATATATTAAATAATACCTTTTTTTGACAAATAATTCTCAGAATAACTCTGACATAATATCCCCCCAAAAAAATTCCTTTTGTTTCTTGAATCATTCGCCTAAATATAAACTAAAATATGGCTTTTAATATTTGATAACATCAAGTATCCATATCCTTTGGATCCATTAGTTAATTAACTTAGAATAATCTTCACTTATTAGTTAATTAACTATTTGATTAAGGGATGGGGTTAGCAAGTCTCAGTTCAACTAGGTTTGGAACATTGAGCTAGATCAAATTATAGAGTTGTTTGTACTTATCCAAGTCATTTTTTTACACTTATTACCCACACTATTTCCTTGGATTAATTTGAAATAGATATGTAATCATTAAATTTTTTTAACAATATTTCATATGTGTAGGCATGTTGGCTAACAAAGATAGCCATTTGGTTTGAAATGTGGCTTCGTTTCGTACATTCGTGAGCATGCATGTTGAGTTTAGTTTTCTTGGAGGGGGGGGGGGAGGGGTTCAAACTTCAGGAACAAAGTTTAGCCCTCTAATTATTGTCAATTTTCATGTATGCAGTTGCATTGATATGCTATACTCATTTGGCATCAATTTTCATTCACAATTCATGAAGTTTGACGTCATCTTCTTTTTTCCTTTGTGGTATGCAGTTCTTGACCTATTTTGCAAGCATGAATTGTTTGCACATAAACCATGGTATATGTCCAATGAGTTAGTGTATATTTATAATGTATGACTATTATATTGAGTTCTTTAGTTGTTGTTGACCCAATATTCTATAATATGAATAATAGTAATTTGAGTATTGGAACTCAAACTTTGATATACATTTAGCGTAGTGTGGGCGTCCAATTATATAAAAAATCATTACTGTCGAAAATTCGACAGAGTTCCCTTTAAAAATTGAGCATATCCATCCATGGATCTGTTTAAAAAAAAAAAAACATTTATCCAACATAATTTATAACCAAATTTCATTCACATATACATCATATGGAAAATGAATAAATATTTCTAATTATATATAAATAATACAATGATGTTCTTTACAATTGAAAAAAGAAAAAAAAATATAATAGATGCTTGCCACTTTAAATAATACGATGATTTATACAAATGAAATAATGAACAAATACATGATGTACAAATGAAGGAATGAACAAATACATGTTGTACAAATCCACAATAAGCATACCGTCGACCTCCGCAATCATATCGATATGATGTATTTGTTGGGTGTCTTCCTCCACTTCATCTAAATGCTCGACAGGCGCTTTTGGCTGTCTAGCCGTGGTTACACTCATTTGAGGAATTGTTTCAACATATAATTGCAAAGTTAAATATGTCAGACCTACGCAGTGTGCATCCAACACAATGTGCAAATCATAATCATCAGATATGGGGACAGTCTTGTAGAAGACTGTATTATTCAACCCTTGCAAAGGGTATCTTGCGATCACCCGCAATGCATATTGATCTGGATCAATGTGCAAATATTTATATATCTTTGTATACAATTTATTTAATTTACACCTATGGCCAATTCGAATTGGTTGAACTGGCAAAGTACTATAACTAACACCATCTGCTCCGATTATAATGTCCCCCCTATATACAATAATACCGTCACCGGAGCACTGCTTGAACTTCCTGCCATTTAGATCAACACTCGAGAAAGAAAAAAGACCTAAACATAATTGTATGTATAAGTGAGATGTGTTACTTGTAGTAATCAAGAATTAATTTCATTAAGTATACGAGACACTATCAGCATCCTTTTAATGCAACTAAACTAGTTACTTAGCCTCTTATGGCGCATTGGCTTTGAATGCTTTGAGTGAGCTTTTTAGAAATTAAGCAAGATTGGAGGAAATTTTTTTCATTGATTTTTCAAAGTATTTTTGTGTGTTTTTAGTTACTTTTTTCTAGATTTTTCCATACTTTTTGTAGGAGATGTCTTATTCTCCTCTCTGTAAATTCTTCCCTTTCTAATGATATCTCTTATTTTTCTATCCAAAAAAAGAAAAAATAAATGAATTGAATCATAAACATATCAAACTAAATAGTTAGAAGAACCAAATTTAACCATAGCAAATTGGATTGAAAACATATGTAAATCAAACCAACTTGACAAAAACTATGCAAAAGTTAAACTCTAAGCCCGAGAAAACTATATTTAAGTTAAAATCATGATGACAAAATTTAAAATTTAAAAATTTTAAGATGAGTAGAACATCCGATACATAAAAAATAATTTTAGTCATCTTATAAGAATTATTGAAAATAATATTAAATTACTAGTGAATTTTGGAAGCTTCAATCTTTTATGTAAAATAAAAAAAATAAACAAAATATAATGCACATAATTAAAGTAAAATATATAAAATTTTAGGGGTATGTCATGATCGTTAAATACTGTTAGAGCAAAGAAGAAAATGCTATGGTGAATATAATATTACTTGTGGGAACTATTGGCAATTTTTAAATAACATAGGCATTAGCAAGATACTAAGAACACATAATTAAATTGTTCAAGTAGAAAGTGAACAAAAAGCTTCTATATTAAATTGTTCGAGTCACAATTTCTATACTTGAGTCCACTATAATAAATCTCAAATAATGTTATATCTATTACAACATTATGACTCACACTTCGATATATTTCTTTAAATCTAACAATATTTAAATAAGTTCAGTAAAATATTGTTATGCAAATAGCATATCTCTAACATAATTATACCAAAGACAAGAAATTTGATAAATAAATAAATTAATCTAAAATACACAATACTTAACATATGCACTCACAATGCAAGGAAGTAAGAATAACATCGAAACTTGTGTAACTCAGGAAACTCAAGAACATAGAATCATTTGAGCTTTAACCATACATTTTTCTTGAAGAGCTGAGACCTTTCAGAGAACATTTTTGGGATGCCAATAAAAGTCAACAAATTAAAAGTACCTTTTTTGACTGTATCATGTTTCAATGTGAGCTTAATGATTTGATCCCACAAATGAATATTTTACATGTTAAAAGAAAATTTGATTATCCAGTGGTCCTTTTTTCTTTGTATATATTGTGATGTTGGTGTACAATTTATTTAGATAGATGAATTAAAGTCAAATAATTCAAGATGCTTAACACATGATTTATTTAAAATTTTATTATGACAATATTTATTTTTCAAATAATTAGAAATATATAAGAAATTATTTTTAAAAAATTTTAAAATTTAAACTATATTTTATTTTATTTCAATAAATAACTATTTCACCTCACCAAGCAAGTCATCATTCTAGATATATCTAATTTGTTTATAAAATTAGAGCAACACAACACAATGAATTCTTATCTTCTATGCATTCATTTCTTTTATTTTTGTTAAAGGTTGTACAACTCTCAGGTAAATAAAATTTGTCAGAGAATCATAATTTTCTCACCAAATAATAAATCCATGCCTTCCAATTCCAAATTATTTGCCTAAAATATTTCTACTTGTCACTGTAATTGAAGATGGAACAAGTCTTTCACATTGAAATGAAATTGAAGATACAAAACAGAAGTAATGGGAAAAAAACTCCTATCTGCAATAATGACATAAGCATTTATCATCATTTGCAATAACACCCTTCATCAAATTTTTTTTACTGCAAATTAGGGCTTTAATTATAAATGTAGGCCTTTATGCAAAATGTTCTCACATGCATTAGCAGAATACTAACAATTGCATCAATCACCTCTAGTAACCACACAATGGAATGGCAGATTTTTTTTTTTTTTAAAATTAAGTTCAAGCTAAAATCAAATGCTCTTTAAAAAAATACAAAAAAAAAAAAAGAAATAAAGGTCTTACCTCAATGGGGTTCCAAATGCAACTTTCAAACAAAAAATCAAAACCAAAATAGTAAACTCTGAATCTCAAATAGAGAAGTGCTTTAAGTAAATTTGAAGAATCAATGAAAATACTTGAGATTTTGAGTAAGAAAAACATACCCCATTCCTACGAGTTTTATAGGCTACTCGATCGAGCTCAAACGATCACCTGCTCCACCAACGGCAACCTGCTAGCCTCTTCCGTCCTCCTCCTGCCAGAAGCCGCGCTCTGTGCAACGTCCATTTGCGAGTGACTGCTCTACAATGTCTGTTCGCGAGTGAAGAGAAGGGGAAAGGCCTGTTTGAATAGTCAAGGAAAATCTCGCTAGACGAAGTAGCGAAATTTGCCACGCGTAACACAGCGAACGATTGTTCCATTTCCCAGGAAAATCTCGCTACTTCATCTAGCGAGATTTGCCTTTACACGCGTCAACACCCGAGTGCCTGGCCCCTTTAAATCACGCTACTTTGAGTACCGAGATTATGTCAGAGTCATTCTGAGAAATACTTCCCAGAATATGGCATTATTTAATATATTTTTTTTTTTTTAAAAAAGGATAAATCGGGAAAAAACTCCCAGAGGAGACATCACTTGGAGGAAAAAAAATTTGGGTAGGTGGGGGAAAGGATGGAAAGAAGAGAGAGAGAGACCCTATCAGCAATACCCCACAAACTGCAGCTTGAGAATATCTCTTTCTGTTTCAAAAGAATATTTTTTTGTTTTCTCTTTTTATTCTCCTTTCTGTTAGTTTGTTACCTCGGAATATCTCCCGTCTTCTGCCCTGTGTATATATAAGCCTGCGATGCCTGTTCATGTATGAATTCGATACAATATCATTCTCTGGTTTATCTTCTCCGCTGTAATAATATCCACTATTTCTATCTTTCCATTATGGTATCAGAGCTATAATAGGACTCACTACCATTTACTTGGGGTCTTTGCCTGAAGCTCACAACACCCCTTTCCATGGATGATCTTCCCATTGGATCTACATCTTAGCAATCGTCTGTTATTGTGCTTCCACCTTCTATCAATCTAATCACAGTTAAGCTAAATCATGACAACTACTTGTTGTGGAAGGTGCAGATTATCCCCTATCTCAAAGGGTAGAATCTATATGGCTACATGGATGGCTCTATTACTTCTCCTCCTTCACTCAACAAACTGTTATTAGAATACCTCGCCTGGCAACAACAAGATCAAGCGATCATTAGTTTTCTGATTTCCTCTCTTTTTGAATCGCTCATTGCTTATGTTCTCATGGCTTCCTCTTCTCGAGAGGTATGGAAAATTCTTGAAGATCTCTTTTTGGCAAAATCAAATGCTAGTATCATGCATGTTCAGTTATAGCTCACCACTCTCAAGAAAGGCTCCGATTCCATCGCTGATTACTACCATCATGCAAAGCTACTCCAGGACTCTCTTGCCATGGCCGGCAAAATTTTTTCCTCATCCGACTTCATCACATTTCTCCTGGTTGGTTTAGGCTCAGATTATGATTCTCTAGTTACATCCATCTCCACTCGTGTGGATCCTCTCACACCTGCTCAAGTTTACAGTTATCTACTCGCACACGAGGCCAAATTAAATCATCAAACCACCACCCTTACAGCTTCTCCTGAGTTCTCTGCTAACTCCACTCAGACAAAATCTAAGTCCAGCTTCTCTTGTGGCCATGGTTTCTCTCATGTCCGGGGCAACTTCAGAGGTCGTGGTAGTCGCGGCAGACGTGGTGGTCATCCCTTCTCCTCTTCCCCTGCTCCTCATTCACCCAATAGCCCTATATGTTAGGTGTGTCATAAGCCTAGTCACACTGCTCTTACCTGCTACCATCACTTTAACTTCAACTACCAGTCCCCCCCCCCTCCACCCTCTCTCTCGGCACATATAACTTCTAGCCCATATGTTCTCCAGCACACTCCCCCTCCAGCTGATCCCAATTGGTACCCTGACTCTACCGCTACCCATCATTTCACCCATGACTTTTCTAATCTATCCCTTAACTCCTTTGAATACAAGGGGGACGAACAGGTTCATGTTGGTGATGGCTCTTCCCTTTCGATACATCATGTTGGCAGCTCCTCCATCTCCTCTTCAAATGGCAGTATACGTCTCTCCAACCTCTATCATGTTCTTTTAATTTCTAAAAATTTAATTTTAGTTCAACAATTATGTGAAGACAACTCTGTTTATTTTGAGTTTCACTCTTCCTTTTTCTGTGTGAAGGATTCCTATACCCAAAAAGTTCTCCTCCGCGGTCCCACTAAGGATGGCATGTACGTGTTTCCCTCATCTTCACCTCAAGCTCATGTTGGTGAGCGTGTTTCTCCCTCTCAGTGGCATGCTCGGCTAGGCCACCCTTCCATGCAACTCGTTCACAGAATAATCTCTCAACTGTCTTTGCCCACCACTTCCTCATCATCTGTGGATCTATGTTCTTCATGCTGCAATGCCAAACTGCATCAGCTTCCTTATGGCCACTCATCTCTCATTCATCTGCTCCTCTTTCTCTTATTTTCTCCGATGTTTGGGACCCTGCGCCGTTACTCTCTCGTGGTGGTTTTCGTTATTATGTGTCATTTGTTGATGACTACAGTAGATTTACTTGGATTTTTCTACTGAAAAGTAAATCTAATGTTGTTTCAACCTTTCTATTTTTTAAACGCCATGTAGAGACTCTCTTTAATACAAAAATTCGTTCATTACAATATGATTAGGGTGGTGAATTCCAATCTCTTAATACTATAATAAAATCATTTGGCATTTGTCATCGCATTTCATGTCCTTATGCTCACTCTCAAAATGGTTCGGTCGAACGGAAGCATAGACCCATTGTGGAAATTGGTCTTGCTCTTCTTGCCCACTCTTCCCTACCTCACATTTACTCGTCTAATGCATTAGTTACTGCTGTTTTTTTAATTAATCATCTTCCCACTCCCATCTTAAATAACAAATCACCATTTGAGACCTTATTTCATCACCCTCCAGACTACAAGTTTTTAAAAATTTTCAGTTGTCTATGCTGGCCTAATTTGAGGCCATATAATAATCACAAACTGAACTTCAGATCTCTTCCTTGTCTCTTTCTTGGATATAGCTCTTCCCACCGTGGTTATCTGTGTTTTCATGTTCCTTCTACTAGAATGTACATCTCCCGGGATGTTATTTTTTATGAATCTATCTTCCCATTCTCTATTTCTCATTCAGCTACCTCTTTGTCATCCTCAGCCCAACCCAATTCTTCTATTATTCCCTCCCCTCCTGCTTCCTTCCTTTGGCCCATCCCTCCTTTATTACCTATTACCACTCGGACTCCCCCTTGTCCTCCTCCTTTTCATTCTCAGGCCCACATTCCCTCTACTGAACTTGACCCCTTTTCTCCCCCTCCAGTTTCTAGGGCTTCCCTCGATTCCCCTTCTTCCTCATCCTCTTTGCCACCTCCTTCTTCTTCTTGCCCTCCAATCCCCCCTCTCTCCGTCCATCCTATGCAAACTAGAGCCAAAGCCAACAAGTCCTACCCTAAACTCTGACCTGATGGCACTGTTTCATGGCCTCCGCCTCGCTCTCATACCTCTTTGGTTCTTATTCTAGAGGAGCCAACCTTTGTTACTCAAGTCTCCCGGTTCCCCGAATGGCGGCACGCCATTTAACTGGAGTTTGACGCACTCATGTCCACCAATACCTAGTCCTTGGTTCCTCCTTCCTCCAATCAAAATGTTGTTGGATGTCGTTGGATCTTCAAGACAAAGCATTTATCCAACAGTTCCATTGAACGTCGTAAAGCACGTCTGGTTGCTAAAGGTTACAGTTAACTTGCCGGTTTTGATTACACTGAAACATTTAGTCCTGTTGTCAAGTCCACTATTATCAGGTTGGTTCTCTTGATCGCTGTGTCATCTCGTTGGCCGATTCATCAACTAGACGTTCAAAATGCCTTTTTACATGGTACTCTTGATAAGCAAGTCTTTATGTCTCAACCGCCTGGGTTCATTCATCCTTAATTCCCTCACTATGTTTGTAAACTCAATCGGGCTCTATATGGTCTCAAACAAGCCCCCCGTTCCTGGTATGCATGCCTCAGCTCTCGTTTACTGGAATTGGGCTTTACTGCTTCAAAATCAGATGCCTCTTTATTTATTTATTGTCATCAATCAACCACTGTGTACTTTCTTGTCTATGTTGATGATATTGTGATCACAGGCTCTAGTCAACGTGTGATTTCCCACTTTATCTCTATTTTGCGCACTGAGTTCCCACTAAAGGATCTGGGGGGCTTACATTATTTCCTCGGTCTTGAATGTCATCACAACTTTGCTGGTCTCATGCTCTCTCAACGCAAATATATTTTAGATTTGCTTAACAAGACCAACATGATTAACTGCAAGCCGGTTACCACTCCTATGTCCTCCTCCACAAAGTTATCTGCCTCTGACTCCACTAATGTACCTGATCCTACATTATATCGTAGTGTAGTTGGGAGCTTCCAATATTTACTCTTCACCCGGACGGACCTCGCATTCTCTGTCAATCGCCTTTGTCAATACATGCATGCTCCTTGTGTTTCTCATTGGCAGAGTGTTAAGCGCATTTTATGGTACTTGAAGCATACCCTTCATTATGGCTTACTTCTACAATCTTCTACACACTCTTCTCTGGCCGCCTACACCAATGCCGACTGGGCAGGGTATCCTGATGACAGAAAATCTACTACTGGTGGTTATTGTGTCTTTTATGGCAGCAACTTAGTATCATGGATCCAAGAAGCAATCCACTATTGCTAGGTCCAGTACAGAAGCAGAATACAAGGCACTTGCTCATGGTACTTGTGAACTACTACGGTTGCAATCTCTTTTATCTAAATTGGGCATTTTCTTATCCTCACCCCCAACCCTTTTTCGTGATAACTTGGGTGCGACCTATCTCTCTATGAATCCTGTGCTGCATTCTCGCACCAAACATGTAGATGTTGACTATCACTTTGTTCGTGATCGGATTCAGGCCAAAGCTCTTCAGGTCTCTTTCCTCTCAAGCAGAGATCAACTCGTTGACATCTTCACCAAGCCCTTATCTTCTTCCAAATTTGCCTCTCTCAGATTGAGCCTCACTATACATCCTGGACTGCTTGGCTCGCGGGGCAGCATATCAGCAATACCCCACAAATTGCCGCTTCAGAATATCTCTTTCTGTTTCAAAAGAATATTTTTCTGTTTTCTCTTTTTATTCTCCTTTCTGTTAGTTTGTTACCTAGGAATATCTCTCGTCTTCTGCTCTGTAAATATACAAGCCTGCGATGCCTGTTATGCCTGTTCATGTATGAAATTTGATACAATATCTTTCTCTGGTTTATCTTCTCCGCTGTAATAATATCCACTATTTCTATCTTTACACTAGACCCTGAGCGCCCCCCCCCCCCCCAACCCTTTTTTGTGATAACTTGGGTGTGACCTATCTCTCTATGAATCCTGTGCTGCATTCTCGAACCAAACATGTAGATGTCGACTATCACTTTGTTCGTGATCGGATTCAGGCCAAAGCTCTTTGGGTCTCTTTCCTCTCAAGCAAAGATCAACTCGTTGACATCTTCACCAAGCCCTTATTTTCTTCCAGATTTGCCTCTCTCAGATTGAGCCTCACTATACTTCCTGGACTGCTTGGCTCGCCGGGGCAGCATATCAGCAATACCCCACAAATTGCTGCTTCAGAATATCTCTTTCTGTTTCAAAGGAATATTTTTTAGTTTTCTTTTTTTATTCTCCATTCTGTTGGTTTGTTACCTGGGAATATCTCTCGTCTTCTACTCTGTAAATATAAAGGCCTGCGATGCCTGTTATGCCTGTTCATGTATGAAATTTGATACAATATCTTTCTCTGGTTTATCTTCACCGCTGTAATAATATCCACTATTTCTATCTTTACATTAGACCCTGAGTGCCCGCCCCCAACCCACCCCCCCCACCCCCCCGGGGGGCGGGAGCCTAGTCCCTAAGACAGAAAAAAAAAAATAAAATGTTCAAAAAAGGGATGTAGAAGTGCAGCTCTGACGTAGCTGCTGAAGCCGCACTGCAAGGGCAGCTGTAGGGCAAGAGACATGCTTTGGAGGAAAAAAATTTTGGGTAGGTAGGGGAAAGGACGGAAAGCAATAGAAAACGAGAGAGAGAGAGAGAGAGAGAGAGAGAGAGAGGACACCGTGGTAAAAAAATGGTCTCTCTAGTGGCTGGAGGCTCGTAGGAGATGTAAGGAAGACAACTGGGAAAAGGTGGGGGGGAGGCAAAAACGGTGTCGTTTTGGCCCCCATATCTATAAATTTAAAAATCATCCCAAAACGACGTCTTTCCATTAATGCTAGGTGTGTCAATGCACGCACCTGCGCGTTAATTTAATTTTTTAATTTTTTTTAACAAATCAAAACGACATCATTTAACTTGGCAAGTGCACATGCAGCCATGCATCAACTGAATCTGTCATCAAATCATCTACTCTGTTGTTGCTTGGATCATCCGTGAATGCCTCAAGAGGATCCTTTAGGTCTCTTAAGTATTTATTACACTTTTTTTTTTTTGTATTGCCACAATTATTTACAATTTTATTTTTATGTATTTTATTAGTTTTGATAGAATGAATATGATGAAGTAGCCACTTACGGAATCATGGTGACAACCATTTTAGAGTAGATCTTAAGGTAGGGAGATTCTTTGTTATGTTTGATTTGTGGAATTCATTCTTAAGAATTGAATAGTTTTATATATATGTATACTATTACCATATATCAAATAAAAATGTGAAATTTTTTATAAATTCACAATAAGACGTAGACAGGAAATAACTATTCCTAAATTTGATCATGGAAATGTCTTCTTATTCCAACATGAAGAAATAAATAAGAAATAACTATTACCATCACAATATCAATTTCTGAACTCACACCATATGTTTGGGGAGGTCTTGAATTTGAATTTGTATTGGATTTGAATAAGATGTAATGTAAAATTGTATTAAAGTTTATCGAAATCCATCCAAATTCAAATCAAAGGTTCGAAATTCATACTTCCAAAAACAGCGACTTAGTATTCCATCATATCTCTATAAATATCCATATTGTGAACAAAACATAAACCTTATTCATTTTAAGTGCTGGATACTTAATAAGGTGAACTAATAATTACTTGGTAAACATGTAAACTAAGTCATGCCTGAATGCAGTGATATAATTCTCAGAAGCATCAAGCTAATGCTACATGAATAACTTCCAAGTTAATCGGTATGTTTTTTGGAATGGACAATTGCCATTCACTCCATGCATTCCTCAACTTTAATTGTACCATCAAACTTCAATAATGCAAAGCAACTCCTATCATCCTAATGTAGATTATATTTTGACCTTCACATAAAAATTAATAGATCACCACACCTACCCAATGATTGGCGCTGAGATGCCTGCAAAATAAACATGAAACTCTTTCTTAGCTCCTCTCTGAAGACATAACTTAGATGGTTCAAGAGAAAAGTCTGAAACCACTGTGAAAAAGTAGGGGGATCTTTCTTTTCTACCAAAAATCAAGGCAGGAACAGTTGCCCTCCTTAAAATGATGAAATCTACTTCCATCCCTTACTATAATCTCCCTCTCAAACACCTTTGAGATCATCTTGCTCACCTCATGACAGTCCTCACAGATTCTCAAATTCTTCACTATTCTAATGCAGTCCCCAGCAGCCATGACCAAAAAACCAAATGCAATTGCCAGCCTCTCACTGTGTTCCTTGATCACATTCTCCTTTTCTTCTTCTCCTATATCATGCAGAACGGATGAGATGTTTGGCAAGTAGCCAGCTTCTGCTACCCTTGTTCCAATAACATCAAGCATCTTGTATATCTCCAACGACTGATCGTGCTCTCTATCCCCTGCAACAAATCGATGCACTCTTCCCTGAGTTTCAATCAAGCTCCAACCTGCAACTTTATTTGTATTTTGACCGGCCATTACGCGGCGAACTCTAACCACATCTTCCCATTTCCTTGCTTTGGCATAAATACTAGCTAGTTGCACATAATGTCCATCATGTGTTGGATCTAATTGAATCAGTTTATTCCCTATCTTTTCACCCATATCCACTAATCCATGAATCTTACACGCACCAAGTAATGTTGCCCACAAGACAGGGTCTGGTGGAACCGACATATTCTCAATCAATTTGACAGCTTCGCATATTAAACCAGCACGACTCAAGAGATCAACCATGCACCCATAGTGCTCCATCTCCGGAACAATGGCATAATCCTCAGTCATTAACCTGAAATAGTGGCGTCCTTCGCTAACCAAACCCGCTCGGCTGCAGGCATTCAATACCCCAATGAAGGTCACATTCACAGGACGGAATCCTTCACTTAAGAACCTTCCAAAAAGTGCAAGACATTCTTTTCCGAGGCCGTGTGTAGCTAACCCACAGATCATTACATTCCAAGACTGAATATCTCTTTGGGGCATATTGTTGAACAATTTCCTAGAGTGATCAATGCACCCACATTTTGAATACATGTCAATAAGAGCAGTGCCAAGGGCAACCGTCATCGGAAAGTTCAAGGACTCTATAATGGATTGAACTAACCGACCATGTTGAAGCAAGCCTAATTGAGCTGCTGCGGAGAGCACCGAAACCAGTATAGCCTCATTTGGGATCAACCCGTTCTCTCTCATCTCTTTAAAACACTCCAAACCTTCTTCCAACCGTCCATTCTGAACATAACCCATAATCATTGCACTCCAAGATATAACATCTCTTTCAGGCATTTCTCCGAACACCTTCTCAGCAACAACAATCTGCCCATCTCTAGCATAAGCCGCCAGCATTGTATTCCAAGTAACAACGTCTCGACAATGAGGGCTCTCATCAAACACGCGCTTGGAACTCCCTATTCTGCAAGAAGCACAATAGAAGTGAATCAAAGCATTTCGAATGTACACATCCTGGCCGAAACCCAGCTTTACAACATGGGCATGGACTTGGGTCCCTTCTGCAACGGCCAGAGCCTTACTACAAGCTTGCAAGAGAAATGGGAAAGTATAGTTGTTGGGCTGCGCAGCGCCTCGACGGAGAGACCCGTAAAGAACAACCGATTGGCAAGGCGAGTCGCTCTTGGCGAAGCATCTGATCATGTGATTGGCGGCGAAAACAGTTGGGTAGTGAATGGATTGGTAAATCGAAAGGGAATAGTTGTAGGGGGTTGAAGGGGCAAGAGCGAGGAGGGAGAGAAGGTGAGCAACGAGGGTTGCGTCTGTGGCGAGGCCGGAAGCGATGATGCGGGCATGAGCTTGCTTGATTTGGGGGATGGAAGGACATGGTGGGAGGGAGAAGAGAGGGGAAGCCGTGCTGAGAGCAGCGAGGGGTGAGAATTTGAAATTTGTTTTGGGTATGGAAGGTGAAGAAAATGTTTGGGTTCGTGAATCATGAGTTCATAACATAACAGAGTTGCTTGGTCTTTGAGTGCAATTTTAAATTTGAAGGGAAGATGATTTTAACAAATTGGAATTTAAAGTCTAACAGAAGACCATAATAGGAACCCAAAATTGTCATAGTTCACCTCATGCAGATGATTTATTGTGGTTGGTTTGAAAAATTTGTACCAATTGCAACCCTCTTCTCCAGTCTATCTATTTCTTGTCTTTAGTAGGTTAATAGTTATGTTACAATGGGACTATATAGAAAGCTAATAGAAGAACACTAAGGGGATAGGTCTTTAAGTCCATAACTTAAATTATTAAAGAGTGCAACTACAACGATTGTGTGGTTGAGTTTATCTTTAATAAATCATGGCCTTTGTTAGGTGATGTATTTGGTTTTAGTTACCCACTTAATAGATTCACCTATATAAGTGTGGAAGTGGGGCCACTTCTTATGAAATTTTAGTAGGCTAAACTTTCTATAGCTTTCACAAAAATCTAGGTATGGTGCATGATCTATTCGTACCAACCTATATGATCCTTGTATTTAGAAATGTCATGTGAGTTGTGTGTTTATAGAGTTACACCAAAAGAGGTTGGTTCAAGATTATAAAATTCACGAAGTTCTTATTGCTCATATTACACACTCTTTAAGTGCAATTCAAACCAAAAGTTATTGTTTCCCTTTGCATGACTTTTCATGGTTATCCTACCTCTATTTTCCTTTTGTTTTTTGATTTGTTTTGTTTCATAATTTGAAACATATGGGGGATTGTTGGAGATGCTTTAAATTCTAATAGTTTTTGTTTCTTTATATTTTGGTTAGTAGCGTTTGGTATTATTTTAGTTGTTTCATTTGTTTAATTTCCTACAACGGGTAGATGTTTATGGAGGTATTTGAAAAGCAAAATACCATTAATCTATTGCAATAACTGGGGCTGAGATTTACTCCTTTATACAGCCTATAAATAGGCTACCTCTAGACCTTTCCAAAACACAACCAAAAAACATCTCTCTTCTCTTTCTTAGATGCTTATTCTCTTCATCATCTATGTGTAGTCGCTGGTAGATATCTTGTTATTTTTTATTTTTATCATTTTATCTTCGTTTCTTTTCCTTCCTCTACATTGTGTAACCATATCCCATGTGATGTAGGACGGGAATGGTCGACCTATGTCCTACGATTCAACCTTCACACAAGCACATACACTTAAACACTTTAATTTTAGAATTTAATTATCCGACATAAACACAATAAATCATACTTTATTTCACATGTTCAAGGATTTTGGAAAGGTGTATGACTTGTCCAGCAATTAAGTCCCGATTGGTTCTTTCACAAAGGAATCAAGTTATATGCTGAAAAGTTGTTATTTCAAAGATTCAAGAATAAAAGTTCTACGTTAGCAAATTAATATTCATACAATTGATTTTAACTAGCAAGTACCAATATTGCAATCTATGGATCAAATGGGTTATTCAAAGATGTGATTTTAATCTACTAACAAGGGTTCACAAAATATAACAAAGGATTCAAAAAAACAAGTACAGAAGTTACCAAGAGATTGGTTTGGATGACTTGACATTATTCCACATGTAGCTAGATCACACCGTAGTCCCTTCGTCCAAGCTTTGAATCACAAGATGAACGCAACAATGAAATGTAGATGATGATTGTCGTGTGGGTGTATAAAGATGTTGGCCGTGTGGTGTTGATGGGGGCCGTGAGAGTATTAGATGGAGGAGGGGTTGATGGAGTCGTTGGATAATTTAGTGGTCTCTCACCACTTGATCTCCGGAGAGAACGCCATAGCCTCACACTACTCCCTCATAAGGAGAGGAACAAGCTTTACAAGCTCAAGCAAAGAGATGCTTCTTCAATATTCAACTTCAATTTCATGTCTCTTGTTTTTACAATAAGAAGACTATTTATAGGTATAGCCTGGGAGACAAAACACTAAGCACTCAACAACTCTCAACAACTTTCAACAACAACTCTTAATAACTTTTAACAACAACTCTCAACAACTTTCAAGAACTATTAACCTAACACAATTAATACTTACTAAAAAACAAGGAACTCCAACTCATAAGCCCACAAGTCAAGCTTAGTTGTCTTGCATTATTACAATTCAAATTTGAAATTTAAACACATTCCAAAAGGAAGGCCAAAACTGTGTGGGACCCATTGGAGCCATGTGGGGGCCACATGGGTTTTGAGTTGGACTTTGCTTCAATACTTCATTTGGGTCTTCAAGCATGGCCTCCAAGCACCTAATAATCTTGAAATAACATATCCACAAAAAATATAAATTAACACAATAGCAAAGTCTTCACATAAAAAAAGTCTTCCATCAAAGAAGTAGAAGATCTTCAATTAATCCCATGTGTTCTTGCAAAATAGGTATAAACAATAGTCGACATCTGGAGGTCGTCCACGTGTCACCATGTCAGCAAAGGAGTGGATATTGGGAGGTCGTCCATGTGTCATCATATCAGTAAAAGGGATACATAAGGCATGTTGATCCCCATCATCTCTCCCGGACCCACAAGAATTCTTCTCCGAAGAATTAGAGGTGATGTACTGGGAATACAACTCTGAGGTGTGATGAAGGAGGTCTTCTTTAAGTATCCAACTCCTCTCAGAAAGTGGTTTGTCTCTCCACTTGACAAAGAACTTTTGATACGATCCTGCTCGTGTGAACTTTAGCTTGTCATCCAAGATTATATCAAGGTACTTGGGCATGGGTAAGGGTAGAGGCAAAGGAAATTTCGGGTTTTTAGGATCAAAAGGAGTGGGAAATGGAGTGGGGTCCTTTGGAGGGTTAGAATTTGAAGGTTCTATAAAATAAGATGCTACAAGAAAAATGGTTAGATTTTCAACATTAAAAACATTGCTTATGCTAAAATCAATAGGAATATTAAGCATGTAAGCATCAGAACAAGTTTTCTTGAAAATTTTGAAATGGTCCATCTTGTTAGTATGTAACTTCCTCACCTTTCCTACAGGAATCTGCTCAGGACGAATATGGACTATAACCATATCACCCTTTGAAAATTCTTTCAACATGCAATGTATGTCAGCAGTAGATTTATAATGTTCATGATTCAAATTAACCTTCATTCTTATTTTAGAGTGTAGATTGTGTATATGCTTTGCAAAAGCATTAGTCGGCTCGCTCACTCTAGACTTAAGTGGTAGTGGAAAAGATCTACAAGCTTTCTAGGACTATATCTTGTAATAACTTGAAATGAGCTGAGTATTGCGGTCCTATCCACTGAACTACTGAATGCAAAATTGGCCACATTAAGGCATAAATCCCAAGATATGATATTTTCAACTACCTTACATCTCAATAGGTCCCTAAGGCTCCTATTTACTAGTTCAACTTGACAATTAGTTTGGGAGTAGTAAGCACTAGAACATTTAAGTTTGGTGCCTAACATGTTCCTTAAGGCTTTCAAGAAGTAACCTATGAGTTGTATATCTTTATTGAAACAATGGTTTTGAGAAACCTATGCTCGATGAGAATCTTGTTGGTTACTCTATTATTGATGCATGTGCTCAAAGTGTTATCTTCCTTGGGATTAGGGAAAGTAGGGCAGGCAAGTGGACCTAAACTCTTATGAACAAAGTCATGTTCATTCAATTCAATCACTTGTTTCAGCTCCTCATGTTCCATCGGGTTCACTCTATGATGTGGTAAATGAGGCAGAGATGAATAAGGAACAAGGTCAGTGATATGTTGATTGTCTCTCGTGGGAGATGACTCACTAGGTGACTCAAAGATGACATCCTTAAATTTAGAAGGTAGGGATGATACTTCTACGAGTGTTTCTTTCTCAAAAAGGGCCATTTCAGTCTCCTTAGTAACAACCACCAACACTTCTTGTGTATCTTGACTTTCCTGCTCAAACGGCTCTTCACTTATGATATTCAGGGTTTCTCTACTAGTTTCTTTCTTTTCCTTCTTCTTTTTCTCACCATCTTCCTTATCAAGTGCCAAGTTCCTAGTGGGACATTGTTTGGGAAAGTGTCCTTGTTTATGGCACCTGAAGTACACTGCACTGCCAGAACTCTGGTGAGACGATCCAGTTATGGGTGCTTTCCCTTTGTCCATAGGTTTTTTGACTGTGGGATTGCTCCCTCGGGAAGCGACTTGACCTAATTGCGCTAGTCGGGACTTTTCATAACTCTAAATCTGGTGAGATTATGATTCATTGGAAGAGGTATCAAACTGTTTTCCCATGTGCCCTTTAGTCATTTGCTCAAATTCATAAGCTAAACTATAGGCATGTTGAAGGGACTCAATGTGAGATTGGAACAGTTTTCTCCTCAGTTCAGGCTTTAATCCTAGGCAAAATCGAGAGGTCTGTTGACTACCAGTCTCATAGACACCACATCTTATAGTCAACTTATCAAATTGATTCATATATTCTAGAACAGTCATGCTACCTTGACGCAAGTCGTAAAGCTGATCTATAAGGTGCTCTCTATAACTAAGGGGTGCATACTTCTCCCTTAATCTATCCTTCATTAGATCCCAATGCTCAATGGGTCTATGGTTTAACCTCATTTCTTGCCTCTCAACATTTATCCAATGGATTTTGGATTGCCCGGTTAGTCTTATTTTTGCAAACCTCACTTGGTGTGAGTCATGCATCTTACACCACTCAAAATAGGCATCCATTCCAGTCAACCAATCTTGGAAGACTTTAGGATCCTTTTGTCCATCAAAGGTGGGCGCTTCTATCCTCATTTCATCATTGTAAGGATCACAATGGTCCCTACGACAAGGTCTCCTAATATGAAGGTCATCAACGTTATAGTACTCATCATCCCAATGTTGGGCATAAAGCTCATGACGTGGGGGTATCCTAGCAATGCCATCTTGGCGACACACTCGCCTTTGTGGAGGGAGGAAAGGTCTTTTTCTAGGAGTTATAAGTGGCTCTCTCTCAACATGAATCCTACGACCTCGGTAAGGATTCCTGACTTGAGTAGACATCCTAGGGGTTGGGAAAGGATTCGGAGAGCACTAGGGCAGCCATTTGGAATGGTGTTTGGTTACACAAGGTAAGGTCAAGTGTAAACGTAACATAACTAAGGTCCAAATACCAAAAATTCAGAGTATAGGTGGGTTGTTCTTGGCAAAACCATCACCCGTTTTCTGGAAACCCGAGAGCTGCTAAAGGATTTTCAGCTGCGAACACCTTTGAGTATTTGGGCATAACTTTTGCTACAGTACTCCACATAAAGCGATCTTGGTGTCAAAAGAAAGTTAAGAAAATTTTCCACAACTCTTGTGTTTAAGGTTTTTGAAGATGGTAAGGTTTTGATAGTTAAAATCGCACATCAATATGGCAAACGGAAAATGAAGATGTTGGGACTTAGAGGGCTCGCCTAATTCGAACTAGGCTCTGATACCAAGATGATGTAGGACGGGAATGGTCGACCTATGTCCTACGATTCAACCCTCACACAAACACATACACTTAAACACTTTAATTTAAGAATTTAATTATCCAAACATAAATACAATAAATCATGCTTTATTTCATATGTTTAAGGATTTTGAAATGGTGTATGACTTGTCCAACAATTAAGTCCCGATTGGTTCTTTCACAAAGGAATCAAGTTATATGCTGAAAAGTTGTTATTTCAAAGATTCAAGAATAAAAGTTCTATGTTAGCAAATTAATATTCATACAATTGATTTTAACTAGCAAGTACCAATATTGCAATCTATGGATCAAATGGGTTATTCAAAGATGTGATTTTAATCTACTAACAAGAGTTCACAAAATATAACAAAGGATTCAAAAAAACAAGTACAAAAGTTACCAAGAGATTGGTTTGGATGACTTGACGTTGTTCCACACGTAGCTAGATCACACCGTAGTTCCTTCGTACTAGCTTTGAATCACAAGATGAACGCAACAATGAAGTATAGATGATGATCGTCGTGTGGGTGTATAAAGATGCTTGCTGGCCGTGTGGTGTTGATGGGGGCCGTGAGAGTATTAGATGGAGGAGGGGTTGATGGAGTTGTTGGATAGTTTAGTGGTCTCCCACCACTTGATCTCCATAGAGAACGCCGTAGCCTCACACTACTCACTCACATGGAGAGGAACAAGCTTTACAAGCTCAAGCAAAGAGATGCTTCTTTAATATTCAACTTCAACTTCATGTCTCTTATTCTTATAATAAGAAGACTATTTATAGGCATAGCCTGGGAGATAAAGCACTAAGCACTCAACAACTCTCAACAACTTTCAACAACTCTTAATAACTTTCAACAACAACTCTCAACAACTTTCAACAACTATTAACCTAACACAATTAATACTTACTAAAAAACAAGGAACTCTAACTCATAAGCACACAAGTCAAGCTTAGTTGTCTTACATTATTACAATTCAAATTTGAAATTTAAACACATTCCAAGAGAAAGGCCAAAACCGCGTGGGACCCACATGGGTTTTGAGTTGGACTTTGCTTCAATACTTTACTTGAGTCTTCAAGCATGGCTTCCAAGCACCTAATAATCTTGAAATAACATATCCACGAAAAATATAAATTAACACAATAACAAAGTCTTCATAAAAAATGTTTTCCATCAAAGAAGTAGAAGATCTTCAATTAATCACATGTGTTCCTGTAAAATAGGTATAAACAATTGTGGACATCTGGAGGTCATCCACGTGTCACCATGTCAGCAAAGGAGTGGAGATCGGGAGGTCGTTCATGTGTCATCATATCAGTAAAAGGGATACATAAGACATGTTGATCCCCATCACCATGACTCCTAAAGCTCTGAAGTTTGTTAGTGCACATAAACTCGGGCCTCGTTGAGTAATCCTAGAGACCATACGCGCTATGACTATTTGCATCAAGAGATTTTTTTCGTAGGCGAGAAATTAATTTCAAGGCCAGTGGTCCTACTATGCCTCAGCTTCTTTATTGTAATATTTTCACTAATTTAATTTAGTTATTATTTTTATTAGATCTTAATTTCTTACACTGACTTCAGATCCTCTCCCGAAATTCAAAATTCAAAACACCCATTTTTTGGTAGCCCAGAATATGTACAAATAATTGCAAATTTGTTTCCTTCCTTCAAGGCAAGACATCTTACTTGCAGTAGATTGCCTATATATGCTGCCATAAAATTTGCAAAAGCTACTCCTAGAATGGCCTACAATTCTGCTCTGGTAATCTGCTTTTATATATATATATATATATATATATGCTGCCATCTATGTTTCTTTCCTTTCCTTAAATCATCTTCAAAGGGGCATTACAATACGCTTCGAGTTTCTCCAATTTCTTACTTGCCAAAAATTTCTAACAAAGTTACGACATTTCAAATTAGTTACCATAAAAGAATTGCAGCCAAGTGAAAGTGATGTCAACTTGGCCCCTTCAAACTTTGCTTTGCTCCATCTCTATCAAGTCAGACAAGAAATCCGATAGGCCTCTTTTATGGGCAACATGCCAAGAAAGAACCATGATGAAAGTTGAGGTTTCTGTTCGTCGGTGCTGGAAGATGAGATTTTTGTTTCTAGAATCTTTTTACAAGGTGTTGATAGGAGGGAATTAACAGTGCTGCCAAATTCTAGTGGAATTCTAGAAACTGTGGGTCGTGTTTGGGCCTACCAAATTCTTTAAACATCTCTTGAATCTTAAACTAGGATATTTTGGAATGACGTCAACAGATTATGGTCTAACAAAACACGGCCCATTTTGGCTTTAGAATTGTAGCTGTTAATTTGGGGATGTGCCATGTGCCGCTATAACAAGGAGAGGATCCAATGAATGGATAGTACGACTTGGGAATGTTAAGAAGAGGAGGAATATATGTTTATAAGTGCGAGTCTTTCATATGTTTGTAACATATGAATTTACACACACACACACACATATATATATATATATATAGTCCATTTGGACTCTATAAAGAATAAGGCTAAAGACACTCACCGTAATGATTCGAATAATAATAGATGAAAAAGATAAATAAGGAATAAAGGAAAAGAGGGGAAAAGAAAAGTTCATAAGAAAAAGGGAAAAGAAATTGTAAAAGGGTATAAACAGGTGCTCGTCGATGAGCATGATTTTCTCGTCGACGAGAGATCTTCAGAAACTCGTCGTCGAGTATGTATGTCTCGTCGACAAGGATTAACCAAGAGGGTTTTGACTGTTCTGAAACTCGTCAACGAACTCACGGCCTTGTCGACGAGTGTTCTTCAATGGTTCGTCGACGAGTCCATGTGACAAGGATGAGTATATAAAGATCTAAGGTTACTTTCTTGCGAAAGAAAACATTTTTCCTTCAGCTCTCTCTCTCTCTCTCTCTCTAAATGCATCTCTCTCCCTTCTCTTTAAGAATTCGGACCGGATTCAGCCTGAATTGATGATCAGAGGTCGCTACGGTGTTTTAGGGAAGATTCTCTACACATCTAGCAGATTAATTTCTTAAACTGGGCTTTTTGGGAGACGCTCCTAAGTTGAGGTAAGGGTCTGGGTTCTTAGTTTTGGGTTTTTATAAATTTATTTAATGTTATTAAGTTAAGAAAATGTAGAAATAGTAGTTTATTTGGAATTTATTTAATTAAACTATGGTTTTCGAACCATGGTCCGGGTGAGTGTTGCGGGCATCTGTGGGGATTCCTGTCAGTGTAGTTCAAGGATTCAGGTAAGGGGGATTTTATATATATTAAATCAGGTTTTCATAAATTAAATGAAAATGGTTTATGTTATATATATATATATATATATATATATATGTATATATGTTTTCATGTGGGTATAAAATGTCAACCATTTAAATTATGTTTTTTGAGCTTAGGGTTGTCTATTTAGCTACGTATATGTGAAAATGAATTGATGAAATTAGAAAGTATTTTAGGATAATTATGTAAGAAATTAAGGGTATTTTTAGTATATAAACGTTAAATGTTGGTTGACTTATTTTACAGGCAATGTATGAATTTTATTGCTAAAATTGTATGGCATGAGTAGATGGTAATGTAGTGTAAATTTATGTTATATGTATGAGATGTAGACTATGTAAAAAATGCATTGATAATGAAATGTTATAAGGACTATGTTGCTTGTGTTTGATAATGCAACCATGTATGCAATGAAAGCTAAAAGGAGTTGTAGACTAACTAATGATAGTTAAAAGGAGTTGTGTTAGCAAATTCTAACTCATATCTCTGTGGACTAACTGATGTACAGCTAAAAGTAACTGTAGTACGAATGAATGAAATGAAAATGAATGAAATGGAAATGTGAATGAAACGGATATGAAATATGAAATGTGAACGATGTAAAATGTTAAATGCTACGTAAAGTGAAATTCCAAGAAATTCTAAAGTTATGAACATGAACAGATATTGATGGTTGAATAATGACAGAAAGAATAATGTATTATGGTATTATCAAGTATTTATGCTAGTAGATCATGTCATATTAGGGCATAGCAAACTCTTCGCCTGAGAGCTTGCTGAGAAAGACGAGTGCACTAGTAGTATCAGATGTAGCAGTAGGTTACATAACGCACTAGGGTAGAGGGAAACTATTTGTATGGGCGGGTACATTTCCCTAATCTTAGGGGGCTTTCGCCAATAAACTTTTGTATAAACTGGGTGAGTACTAGATTAATTTATCACTTGAGAGCTTACTGAGTAAGGTGAGTGCCCTGGTATGCTTCAGTTGTGACCTTTGTATTGCCTAATGTATTAGGGCAAAGGGGTGCTACTTGTATGAGCGGGTAATCACCCCTATCCTTGGATAGTCTCGTGGGTGAATATTTTGCATGTGTTTGTTTAGGTTCAGAAAATGATTTTGAAATTTATGTTAATGGTTTTCCAAATGATATTAAAATATTGATTATAATCTCATGTTGACCACATGATGTTTTAATATATATTATTTCTTCTCTTATTAAGATGTGTCTCATTCGATTACAAATTTATCCTTTTCAGGACCGCCACGTAAACAAGCTTAGAGAAGCTCGAGGTTGATAGCATTTTTGGGGTTATAGAAAGAGAAAAGGGTATAAACATTTTGATGATATTTTGGGATGTATATAAGTTATATTTTATGTTTTATGTTTTAAGTCTTCTGGATTTTATGAATGGTTGTAAAACATACTGATGTTGTAAATACTGAATATTTTTGGAGATATGTGTATATATGGGAGTACAGGTGGTGGATGGCTATTATGGAATATGGATATAATTAGTAAATTTTGGTATTTATTTTTATGATTGAGGACCATAGTTATGTTTTCCATTGCGTATGTATGATTTATTTATGGAATTAATCAAGTATAACACACCAGGCCAGGTTTAAGGGTTCGGGACGTTACATTTTGATATTACAGCAATGATTTTGGGATTTTGAGAACTTAGGAAATGATTTATACCAGATTATAAGAATGAGTTAGGATGAAAAATAGGATATGGGTAGCTTAGGTGTTGATAAGTATATGATTTTGTCTTATAGCTTGGAGGGAGAAATCCCTTGGCGGACTTCTGTGACTTTCTGATTCAGTCGATGGTTTCACAAAATCATGGTAAATCCATCGACAGTGATGTTTTTTAGTTGTGAGATTGATCCTTATATGGAGATTTTGAATTTTTAATGGATTTAATTTAATGATTATGTTGTTTAGGATTATGATATGAAATTCTTATCTCTTTTCTGTCCTAATTTTTCAGGATGGATCCTAGAGATGAGGATGTAGAGGCTGAAGGAAGAGAAGATTCAGATACTTCCAGTGAAGAGGATATTGATACCTCTAAGGTGTTGCGAGGTATAGTCCGCCAGGTTAGGGCAGAGTGAAAAAGGATCCCAGAGAACAGAATTGTCCACCTGCAAGTCAAGGTTGCAGCATTAAGGAGTTTGTGAGGATGAACCCTCCAGCCTTTGTAGGAGTACCTGATCCAGTGGCTGTAGAGAATTGGGTACAGGAATTAGAGGAGATCATGGTCGTACTCGACTGCACAGATGAGCAGAAGGTCCGTTACGCCGCTTTCAAGATGACCGGGGAGGCGAAATGCTGGTGGCTTTCTAAAAAATTGCTAAAGGAACAAAGACTGGTAAAGATAGCTCTTACCTGGGAGAGATTTAAGGAGCTGTTCTTTGACAGGTATTTTCCTTCATCTATCAGAGAGGAAAAGATTAAGGAGTTTACTAATCTGACCCAGGGGGATATGATTGTTATGGGGTATGCAGCAAAATTTGTGGAGTTATCACGCTTCGCACCATTTCTGATTTCGAACGAGGTAGGAAAGGCCAAGAAATTTGAAAAAGGCCTGAGATGCAGAATATACGAGCTGGTGGTGGGGTTTCAGGTTCAGACTTTCTCAGAATTAGTTGATAAGGCTTCGGTGCTGGAGAAGAGTATCTAAAGCAGCACAAAGCCTTTAGAGTAGAAGAAGAGGCCTGCACCATCTAGTTTTCAGGCCGAGGTCAATCAGGGATCAGGGAAGAAAGGAAAAGAGGCGGTGGACTCCATATGCCAAAAATGTAATAAAAGGCATAGGGGCGAATGCTAGTTTGGCACTCCGAATTGTTTCAGGTGCAGTAAACCAGGACATACCAAGAAAAATTGTCGAGAACCATTGCCTATGGTATCTGTTTAGAACCAGGATCGAGAGAAACAACAGGTACCACTTGGAAGAGGTGCTCCACCCTGATTGTATGCATTTCTAGTTGAGGAGAATGCCATTAGAGAAACAGGTATGAGTTTATGATTAAGGAAATTACAAATTAATTCAGTTATGGATGATTGAGCAGTATACATGATGATCTAAATGTTTATGATGATGTGATTAATTGTAAATAATATAGGGATTTAGGTGATATACATATTGAATTGTATGACTTAATGAATTCTAATGATGTGAAAGAATGAATTAGTAGGAAAAATTTCGAGAACGAAATTTCTTAAGGGGGAAAGAATGTAATGATCCGAAAAATTATAATAATAAAATAATTAGGAAAAATAATAGATGAAAATTGGATTCTTGATGTACTTTTTTTTTTCTTTAACTAAGGTAGACTAAAATGAAAATTTTAATAATATTCCAATTTTTATGATTTTAAATAAGAGGATAGAATTGGAAAATTATAAATGGAAAGATTTATAAGAATTAAGGGGGACAAGTGATAAGAAAGGGAAGGAATTAGATTTTCATTTTGATCGTTTAAAACTTCAAAGAAAAGCATTTGGTTGTATTTGATTGTATCTAAATATAAGCTGTGTTCGGATACTCGCTTTATTATATTGTCATTGCCTATTTGCCTCTCTATTATATCCATTACAAATACCCAAAAATGTCATCTATGATTCTTTCTCCAAATCTATTTAAAAAGCTCTTAACAAATATTGAAAAAGGTACTTTTTGCAGTATAAGTACTTATTTTTGTGCAAGTCAAACACAATGTCTAGATAACCACTTATTTTAACTAATAAGTGTTATAAGAACTTTTTTTAGTGTGCTTTATGGAGACTTAATCTCTTTAAGAACTTAGCTTATCAACTCAGATTATGCTGACTTATTCATGAAATAAAGACAATAATTGTGTGATATGAACAATTAGCCTATCTTCATTAAATATAATATAAAAATTTTTTTAAAAAAATGTTGTGACCAACCAGGTGGTTTTTAGGGCATAAAACTAACAATTATGTCATGTCATATGCATATTATGATTCCTATAGATGCCTATGACATAATGTCTTTAATTTGTCACTTTTTATATATATATAAATGTCCAATATCTCAAGCCTTAACAAGATGTGGTGCAACCATTATGTGCATAATATTCTTTAGAGCAAAAGATACTTACCTCCCTTGAGATTCGACAAAAAGATAATTACATTCTCTAAAGTTTCAAAAATTTTAAGGACCTCCCCTGAGGTTTCAAATATCTCAAGGACATTCCCTAAGATTTGTCAAAAGACACAAACCCTCCCTCGTATTTTGTAAAAAGATAAGTTTTTTTAGGAAAGGTATATATCTTTTTGGTAAATCTCAAGGGGGGTATGCGGTATTTATGAAATCTTACGGGAGATTTGTGGTATTTTTAAACTTCAAGGGAGATTCTTGTATCTTTGCCAAACCTCAAGGAAGGCGAGTGTAACGCCCTGAACCCGTAAACCCGGTCCGGTGCGTTACACCTGATTAATTCGATAAATAAATCATACATATGCAGTGGAAAACATAACTATGGTCCTCAATCATAAAAATAAATACCAGAATTTACTAATTATATCCATATTCCATAATAGTCATTCATCACTTGTACTCCCACATACACACATATCTACAAAAATATTTAGTATTTATAGCACCAATATGTTTCACAACCATTCATAAAATCCAAAAGACTTAAAACATAAAACATAAAATATAACTTATATACATCCCAAAATATAATCAAAGTGTTTATACCTTTTTCTCTTTCTATAACCCAAAAAATGCTATCAACCTCGAGCTTCTCTAAGCTCGTTTATGTGGTGGTCCTCAAAAGGATAAATTGGTAATCGGGTGAGAAACATCTCAGTAAGGGAAGAAATAATATATATTAAAATAGTGTGTGGTCAGCATGAGATTATAATCAATATTTTAATATCATTTGCAAATCATTAACATAAATTCTGAAATCATTTTCTGAACCTAAACAAACACATGTAAAATATTTACTCATGAGACTACCCAAAGATAGGGGTGATTACTCGCTCATACAAGTAGTACCCCTTTACCCTAATACATTAGGCAATCCAAAGGTCACAACTGAAACATACCAGGGCACTCACCTTAGTTAAAATTATTAAAATTTTCATTTTAGTCTACCTTAGTTAAAGAAAAAAAAAAGTATATCAAGAATTCAATTTTACTGGTGTGGTTCAGGTGGTAGTGCGGGCTGCGGGAGTGCCACTCACGAGGTTAGGTGTTCAAACCCTCCTGAGCTCGCTTCCGCTCTTGGACTCCTGAATTTACCCTCCCTTTGAAGTTGTGGGGTCAACTTCAAGGGACGCAGGATTAGTCACGTGGACCGTAAAACAGACACGTGGATACCTGGTGCGTAATCCAAAAAAAATAAACTAAAATTTTCCTAAAATATTTTTCCTTTTTGAGTTAAAAATATTAGTTTTTTCTTACTTTTAGTGCTTGGAAACACTCAATTTGCCTCAATTCAACAAGCTAAAATTTTCATTTATTTCTTTTTCTTTTTTTGAGTTAAAAATATTAGTCTCTCCTAGCTTTTAAATATATTGAAAATTACATTACCGATTAATTTACCTCTTTATGATAGAGTGTAAAATTTGTCATAATCTATCTATATTATATATAAAAGTAAAAATAGTATTGTCGAAATATGTTAAAATTTAATTATATGTGGTTTTTTTTATTTATTAAAAGAGGGTGGCACCTCCTAAATATATTATATGTGCTTGTTCACTTGAATTTCAATATATTTCATCTAATTAAGTTTTGATGATTTCCAAAACATAGATATATCCTAAATATATTAAAATTGTAAAATAATCTCAATTTTAAATAATCTTAGGTCATGAGATGCCCACTATGATGAGATTGATTGTGACTTGCCTCCCACATGACAAAATAGTCGTTACACATTGGAATTGTTCTTAACCATTAATTTTGCTAGTTTATATGAAATATTATTCTTGGACTAATATTTTCTCATGTTTTAAAAATTTACATGTGGACATCATTACTTTTTAAAGTTAAACTCATATTTTGACTTCTAAAAGAAATAAAAAAGATTGTTGAATTATTTATATAGAAAATGTTTAAGTTCTTTGGACATAATTTGAATTATCTATCTATGTTATAGTTAAAAAATATCTCTTCATTTTTTTGGATTAATTGGAAAAATTTTGAATTGATCTTATAGTATATTCCTCACTTTGTTTGATATCTTGTCTTGCTTTTTCCTTTGCAAGGTAATTTGAAGTTTCAAATTGACTTATAGAAATAAGTACAGCTGTTGTGAGATAAAATTGGTGATGACTTGCGATGTCGCTCGCTGACATTTGATGACCTGAAAAGGATGGAAACACAGCAGACTTAGAAGATTCGGAGTGTACTCCGGGGGATCACTTCAATGCCTAAATAAGGGAATGCTTCAAAAAGGTTGAATGCAATAGTAAAGTGGGTTAAGAGTGAGTTACCTTGACTTGTTTGCATCATCCTTCTTTATAGTGCTGAGGTTTGACCCTTGGGGTGATTCGTCATTATGACACAGGTGCATGGATCGCTCTGGAGGTTTAAAGCGCCAGCGTGGATCTCTCCATTCATTATTGGATTAGAGTTAATTGCTCTTACCAGAGGATTTGACTTGGGTAGTAATTGCTGGGTTTTGACTTCCTTTTATAAGCTGATATATTTATGGCATATCAACAGCTAAATATTTTCTTTTGTTGATAAGGTATGCTTGATTCCTAAAAATATATTTTTTTATTCAAGGCTGGTATTAAGAGAATTTATTCAACTCATTTATTCACTATGTTCTTCATCATGCACATATGCTTTCACATTTTTGTCTATTATGTTGATTATTCTCCAATATTAAATGTGTTTCTTTGATATTTTATAAAGCATACTGTGATACCCTGATTTTTCATACTATTATATATATATATATATATATATATATATATATAAATCAAACATATTAATCAAATATCGGCCACGTCAAATACTCTGATACCACTTCAACACAACCTAACCCGAAGTGGGTACTGGATAAATGGTAAATCTCATATATACAAACCTAACAGCAGAAGTCAATATATATAAACCATCCAGAATACAATTAACCAGAGTTCTATACATCTATATATATGTACATGTTTAACACATTCCCGAAAATCCACAAAATACTCTAGGGAAACATATATTCCTAGCTCATAACACTCACCCTATCTATCAGGGTATCAACTCCCTCTATCTCGAATCTCTATGACCTGGTCTGTCACAGTTTCCTGAAATATTAGATATTTCGGTGAGACACATCTCAGTAAGACGAAATAAATTATTTACAGTGTGTGGCAGTATGAGTTTCATTATATCATAATATACTCATTTTAGTGATCATACCATCTGACAAAATGTACAAATTCGTATTCATAATCATATAGATATAAAACACAATCTTTTTATAGTTTTATTCCATTTCTCAAATTCATGCACATGCAACACATATTTATCAGCAAAAGTTCCTGAGAATAGGGGAGATTACACGCCCATACATGTACCTTTCCTCAGCTCTGATATCGTTTGTAACCTTGCCCGAATAGTTCGAGTGTGGCTACAACTGATACTTATCAGGGCACTCACCTTACTTAGTAAACTCGCGCTCTTTCATTTCTCATTTCCATTTCACATCTAGCTCATGAGTGTCCTCGGTAACCAATCCACGTGCGGTCTATAAATCATGGCTGCCCTGAGGATATTCTCCACACCATAATTCCCCCCATGGTTGTGGTTGTGCGGTCTGAAGGCTAGATCTAAACCGCGGTTGGCCTACCCGGTTAGATCAAAATACGAAATCCATCTGTCAGTCTATAGTACGATTGACCTGCCATAACCTTGGTTCGGACTCAGGGGGAAAAACTACTCTTCTCACTAGCTCAATCGACTATTACACCACACTCACCATAAGACCGTGTGGTTGCACTAACACCTTACTAGCAACGGTACCATGCTTTCAACAATATATCAGTCCATCAGGGTTCTCATTTTCATATTTCATATTCACATTTCATTATTCACATTGTAGTATTCACATTGCCATATTCACATTTCAGTGTTCACATTTCAGTATTCAAATTGTTGTATTCACATTACAATATTCACATTTCCATATTCACATTTCGATATTCACAATTCAATATTCACATTTCAAAATTCGCCTTTCAATATTCTCATTCCAATATTCACATTTTCAGTATTCATATCTCATCTCGTAATAGTATATATCACATTTCAATATTCTCATCATTTTTCAATAACACATAACATCTTTCATATTTCCTCATTTATCGTAGAAAACATTTCCATATATATATACCCTATTCCATCATTTTCCAGTAAACATATCTATGTTTCACATTTCATTATTTTTCAGAAAATACTCATCAATATTTATCACTTTTCATCATTCCCCAAATTTCAAATCCCAAAACATCACAACTCAGTATAAATTATATGCCACACAATTTTATTTGATGTTCGTAACATAATAATTTTAAGAAAAATATCATAGTTTCATTTTCACATATTTCCTCAACCAGAAATTTCAAAAATAAGTGTAATAATTTATTCCCCTTACCTGATTTATTGAGAGACCCGCTAAAACCCAAATTCTACGCCCCACGGCGTTCGTAGCTCAAAACCATGAAATACACATTTCCTCCAAATTAATCAATTCAACTCCCTAGAATAATAATTATTTTAATATTTTCTAGCCCCACACACTCTTAATACTAATCAAACTTTAAAAATAATTAACGAATATATTTCCACTATCCTACCGTAACCTTGAAGTGGTGCCTAAGAAACCCAAATTAAAAATTTGCTTTGGCCAACTTGACGAGGATCGAACCTAGGACCCTGTGGTAGTGTCCGATTATCGATTTGGCTGGAGATTTAAGAAAAAATTGAGGAGAGAGAGAGAAGTTACCTTAACCCAGGAGTGGTGCCTACGTTGCTCCTACGACAAATCCACTCCAGTGAAAATTTTGGTGGCGGAGATAGGATCCTAGTGGTATTTTCTATTTTCCGATCAGTGCTCATTGGGTCGAGGAAATCGAGGAGAGAGAGGAGGAAGACAAAGAGAGCAAGAGCGTAAAAGAGCTAGAGAGATGAAGAGTGAATTGGGGGGGGGGGGGGGCTCTGGCTTGAAATTCAACAGGAAGCTTCTTGTTTCTAACCCCTTCCTTTTTTTCTTTTTTACTTTATTGTATATTATAATAGTATTATATTATATACTTATATATATATATATATATATATAACCATCATATTACTTAATTTAATTAGTTCAATTTAATAAAGTTTAATTAATTAATTAATTAATAATTAATCTTATTTTTTTTATTACATTCTCAAGCATATCAATTTTTGGGACGTTACATTCTCCACTCCTTATAAAAATTTCATCTTCGAAATTTGTTGAATACAACTTCAAGTAAAATTCATCGTTAACCTAACAAGTTTTGAGTTAATTTTGTAAACAATTCTATTAGAACTAGTAACTAACCTAAATCGTTGGATTATACATCTTGTCCTAATACACCTTACTTCAGCACCGACACTAAACAACTTCAATTTTCATCTTCAATCTTCCAAATATCTAACACCGATATAACCTTAGAAGAATCTATAAATAACTATCTTTTGATTATGACATGATTCAAAAATTTTCGTATTAATTGTCCAGAACCCACATTTCCTATTTAGCATATGACTGATGCTTTCATAATATTTGTAAAATTAATCACGAATATTGTTTATGCTCTTCTTGAATCTTTGAATACTCCAAAAATCATCCATAAAATTATATTAAATTGATCCAAGTATGGTTGAATAACTTGATTCATCATATCTATGAAAATGCAAGGTGTCATGGTAATCCCAATTGGTAACACCAGAAACTTATAGCAATCTTACTGTGTACTCAATTCTTTCTTTGGGATGTGTAATTCTCAAATCTTAATTAGTGATAATTTAATTGCAAATCAACCTTCAAAAATTTTGGGATTTTACCAATTAATCAAATAATTCACCAATCCCTGGAAGTCAATGCCAATTCTTAATGTAACGTGATTCAAAATTCCAATGATTAATGCATAGCCTCAAGTTCCCATTATGTTTCTTAGTGAATAACACGGGTGCAACCTATGATGTATACTAGGTCGAACAAACTCCTTGTCGATAAAATCTTCTAGTTGCACCCTAAGTTGCCTTAGTCCACTTAATGTCATTCTACATGAAGCAGTCAACATAGGCTCTGTTTCTACCACCAAATCAATATTAAATTCAATCTCTTCTTGGAGGTAGCCCCGATAAATCATCTGAGAAGAATATCTAAAAATCCATTACCTATAGGTAAAGAAGTTTAGGATTCATTAGCTCGTATGTCTCTTTCATTACTATTACAACCCCAGACATGTGCCCAAATTCTATCCTTTCATAAGCTCAAGATGTCTAATATGAGAGCTTGTTAGTTGGAAAGAAACCATCACTCCAATTGGATCCCTGAGTACTACTTTCTTTTGAAAACACTCAACTAGGCGTATGATAAATAAATAATCACCAATGGTTAGCCTCATCTTTAAACATAGAACTTGCAATGATGACTCATACTCATCAAGGACCATACCTGTTGGGACATCTCAGACCAGGATGTGTAATCATTTGCCTGTCAGATCAATTGTATAAAAGGCACTTCAAAACTCTCATCATAACTTTGTAATTCATTTGAGTAAAAATTACATAAACTTCTAAACATTCCCCAGATTTCTAATCATCCAATTCCTTTTCAATGCCAAACTAATGCACAAGCTTACACTTTTAAATCAAGGTAAAGTATCATTTTCCTACCAAATTGGTTTCTAGGTTTTTTTTTTTCTCTTGCTCTAAATAGTTTTTAAGGCTCAACTTCTAACCTATGATGGCACTCATTGAATATCAAAACATAGTTGAAAAATATCCTCAATTAAAAACACGGATTGCAATTATGGCAAGTCTAAGTCCTAGTATACTAACTTCAGTCAACCATGATCTTGCTCTAGTGACTGGAAAAATATGCAACAAACACGTGTCTTGGTTTTTCGGTATAAAATACAATACAAATGAAGTTTTTAGTTAGCTATGATCAGTGACTGGACATTGTCTAGCGGCATAAATCTTGTGTGAAATGGACTAGAAAGGAAAATGTGATATTTATTTGTGCTAGAGAGTTGCTAATGGTAGAAGGATTAGATTATTAAGATGACTTCAAAAGCCACAATCAATTGTAGATAAAAATAGAAGATTTCACATTAAGTTATATACAAATCAAATCCCAACCGAGTCGATGCCTAAGCGGTTAAATTGGCGTCCCATTGCCAAGTAGAATTCGCACAGGATAGAGCAAAAAGATAAAGCTCTAAGTCCTAGCATGTATGGTTTTCCTTCTAGATAGCAGATTGCTAAAGGTCCAAGTATCATTATGATTTTTCTTCTAGGTAAGTTGCTAAAGATGATTCTGTTAGGTGTTATTTAGCTCACAGGATCCTTCGGAATACTTGGCAATATGATGCCCATGACATCCTATTCTCATGTTTGTTTTTAGGTTATGGTGATAACATCACTTCCAAGGGAATAAAGAATTTTCACAAAACATAAGAGTCCAATTGTTGCTCACTCAGTATCTTACATCCTTATGGGCATCTTAACTTTAGGATTAAACTGTCCCCACTATTTTGGCTGACTTATAGAAATATGAAAATATGTAGTTGATGCATATTCTCATCGACCCATCTTTCTTTTTCACAAACAATATCGGTGCTGTCTAGGGTGACACACTAGGCCTAATAAACCCTTATCTAATAATTCTTGTAGCTATTCCTTTAACTCTTTTAATTATGCCGATGTCATTTTGTACAACGCTTTAGAATTCGGCGTTGTTTCCAGAGTTAGGTCAATAGCAAACTCTACCACACGATCAAGAGGTAGTCCCGAAAAATCCTCCAGAAACACATTAGGAAAATCCCTCACTACCAGGATATCCTCTAATCTCGACTCCCCTTCTAATACCTCCTTCACACAAGTCAAATATCCCTGGCATTCTTCTAGCAATAATCTCCTCGTCAGAATGGAGGATAACATCAGTGGTGGGGTGCACACACATAACCCCACAAATCTGTACTTATGTCGTCTTGGAGGTCTAAATACCACCTCTCTCTGATAACAGTCTATATTGGTGTAGTTAGAAGCTAGCCAGTCCATCCCCAGAATTACCTCAAACCCATGCATATCTAAAATCACCAGGTCAGCTAGTAAAGGCCTCTCCTGAATACAAACTAGATAGTTCCTAAGTACCTTCCTACACAACACTACTACCGCTGTTGGCGTAGACATTGACAAATTGATATCTAAGGGTTGAGTTTCTATCCTACAAAATTTAACAAATTTTTGAGTAATAAAAGAATGAGTCACCCCTGAATCAAACAAGGCACTAGCTTTATATGACAGTATTGAAACAGTACATGTCACGATATCTCTTGCCACCTCAGCACCTCCTAACGTCAAAGCATAGACTCGTGCTGGGGCGGTATTCCTTTGTTGACCGCCTCAGGGTGTTTGGTCACCTCCTCTATAGGAGCAAGTGCAATTGTTAGCAGTGCTTAGCAATCTCTCACCATGTGGCTAGGCTAATAGCATCAGTAACATATCACCTCTCTGACCCGGCACTCTCCTGGGTGTCTCCTGTAGCATCTGGGATAGAGAAGGGGCATCGGTATACCCTGTACCGCTCGGTCTCCCATCCACGTACTTGACCTCCTCTACTATCTTGCCTCATCCAAGGCCCTCGGCTGGACCTTGCCTGAAAATCTAGAGGCGTGGGCCTCTTCCTCTGACTCTATGCTGCTGCGCCTCTCTATAGGTCACTCTCACGGTGGCTCTATCAACTATTTTTCATACCATTTATATATATATATATATATATATATATATATATATATAAATAAAGCATATTAATCAAACATCGATCACGTCAAATACTCTAATACCACTTCAACACAACCCGACCTGAAGTGGGTACCGAGTAAACGGTAAATCTCATATACACAAACCTAATAGCTGAAGTCAATATATAAAAACCATCCAGAATACAATTAACCAGAGTTCTATAAATCTATATATATGTACATGTCTAACACATTCCCGAAAATCCACAAAATATTCTAGGGGAACCATATATCCCTAGCTCATAACACTCACCTTGTTTATCAGGGTATCAGCTCCCTCTATCTCGGAGCTCTATAACCTGTTCTTTCATAGTTTCCTAAAATATTGATATTTGGGTGATACACATCTCAGTAAGACAGAATAAATTATTTATAGTGTGTGCAGTATGAGTTTCGTTATATCATAATATACTCATTTCAGTGATAATACCATCTGACAAAATATACAAATTCGTATTCATAATTGTAGAGGCCTGAAAAATATAAAATTAAAATAAATAAGGAAAAGAAGAAAATTCGGTTTAGGAAGCCCAAACTGTCGATAGTTTGAAGAAGGGCACAGAAAACCGTCAACGGTTTTCTTTTCTTTTTACCGCGGGATAGTAGCAGGTAAAACAGTTAAAAAGGGGCAGGTAAAACCCAAATCGTCGATGGTTTTGTAAGAGGAGTAGAAAATGTTCAACGGTTTTCTCGGTAGTACTAAAAATATAAAGAGAAACCCGCGAGTTTTACTTGTTTTATAAATTTATTTCCTCTCTCTCTCTCTCTCTCTCTCTCTCTCTCTCTCTCTCTCTCTCTCACCAAACCCTATGGCCCTACCCCTTTCCTCCTTCGATTTGTGCTCCATTAAGCCCCGTTTTGACGATCAGGAACCACCATGAGGTTCTTGGGAAGGTTGTCTACAACTTCATCGGAGTAGATTTTTAGTTTGGGGTTCCGAAGCACCACTCCAAAATTGAGGTAAGGGTGTTAAATATTAGTTTTAATGGTTAAATTGGAGTATTTAGGGTCTAGGGAATATTAAATGATGATATTTTGGAGTTTGAGTTGATTAACTTGGTAAAAATATAATTTCAGGGTTTTGAACTTTGAATACCGTGGGGCGTAGATTTAGAGTTTCAGCAGGTTTAACCGAAAATAGGTAAGGGGATAGACTAAGTCAGGTATTTTTAGAAAATTTATTTATTGAATATACAGTATTTGATTTAGAAATTTATTTATGAATTAATGTAATTTTGAGAATACTGGTGTTACAAAGAAGAACTCACTCGTGTGGCATGAGTTTAAGTTTAATGTATTAATAGTATGTTAAAATATGTTATTATTTCATAGAATAAGTATGATTTTACAGAAATTTTAGAACGATCATGAACAATACAGAAGTTAAGATATTTGCAGTATATTGCGATATGGTAGCCAATGCTAAAGCCGTGATATGATAGCCGGCGCAGATGTTGTGATATGACAGCCGGCGCAGATGCCATGATATGACAGCTAGCGTAGATGTCATGATCAATTTTAATATGATGATGATATATATTCAGAACTCATGAAATGACAATTTTCTATACAGAAATGCATTTATGTTAGAATTTATTCAGAATTATGTAAAAGTTAGATTTTATTTCAAAAATATGAAAATGTTATTTACCAACAGAAATATCTTATGTGAAATGTATTATATAGTAATAGAACTTGGATGGTTACGTATGTTAAAAAGCACAATACCATAGCTAGCCAGCTAGATTAGAGAGCAGGATGCACATTCCGAGCGTAGGATACCCATTGTATTCTGACCCCCAAAAGGTTGACAGAGAGTAGGCTGGGCGGACTAAGTTGGTGTATAGCCGACAGCGCAACCAAACTATTTAGGAAGTGTGGGTCATAGGCCGATTAGCCCCGAAGTGTAGGCAGGGTACCTTCTATGTGTTGACCCGCGGAGAGTAGGATCGGAGGGTAGGATGGGCAGGACAGTATAGGTGGGCAATCGTGCCCAATTTTGTCATGTTTGACTTAATCTAGTAGGTCACCCAGTGTTAAGTCCAGCCTATGGGTCACACAACCCGAGTCATGCGGGGTTAATTCATGATATGTAGTTATACATCCAGGGTATGAATTCAGTAATATAAAGTTTAACAAATGATTTAAATGATATGAAAAATTATTATGATATAGTAAGCTTATGTTTAGAAGTACATATTTTGATGTATGATCAATTACAGCTTAAGATAAATTACAGTTATACTATTTGCAGTATATGTTTAAAATATGATTAAACTCACGTGGCACCCACACACTGATATTAGTATATTTCCCTTACTGAGAGGTGCCTCACCCCAACATTACAAATATTTTAGGAAATCCCGACAGATGAGTGGAGCGAGCTCCATGATAAGGGAGTTTGTTGGTATTACTCCAGTTGTAGGGTGAGTAATCGTGTCGGAGACAGGATGGATTTTTGGGGTGCATATGTGTATATGTAGAACAGTGAATCTGTGGTATTGTATATAAGTTAAGTATATTATAGTTCCGCTGCTAGATGACATGTATAAATAGGTAAATCCTTGGTACCTATGGGTTCGGGTTGACTTTGACTATGCTTTATGGTATCAGAGTATTATTTGTATGTGGAAAAAAATGGTACAAAAATCAGGGCGTTATAGTTTGGTATCAAAGTGTAGGTTGTTAAGTTCTGTAGACTTTAGTATACAATGGAAACAATACTAGAGAATAGTGAGTCAATGTTAGGGAAATTAAGATTAGTATTTAGGGTTTTGTTTTGTGATCAGGAAGCAGGATTTCAATAGTGGTTTCTGTGTCTTTCCTGGGGTAACGATTTCAAGAAAGCCATAGTAAACTATTGTCGGTTTGTGTTTCTCAATTGCTGGACTGAATCCTAAATTGAGAATAAAGGCGTTAGTTTAATTGATGATATGAGATTTCAGTTAGATAAATATGTTAGTTATGTTTTTGCAGACTGGGTCCTTAGACTATGTATATTTTCTTTTAGGATGGACCTTAGGGGTAGCAACGCTCACGTCAGTGGTGATGATGAAGCAGGCCCCTGTAGTGCGGGCGGCGGTGATTCAAACGCAGTTCTGCATAGTGTAGCTCAATAGGTTATGGCTGAGATTGCACGGAGCTCTAGGGAACAGGGAGGACCATCAGCAGACTAGGGCTGCACTATAGAGAAGTTCGCTAAAATGAATCTTCTGGCATTTTCTGGAGGAGCTGATCCTGCAGTTGTCGAAAATTGGATGTAGAAGATTGAGAAAATACTGATGGTGCTTCACTGCACTAATGAGTAGAGAGTCCTCTATGCTACATATAAGTTGACAGGTGTGGCTGAGAGATGGTGGACAACTGTGAAGTTGCTTGAGGAACAGAGACCCGTATCAGTGGCCATGTCATGGAACCGATTCAAGGAAATGTTCTTTGATCGTTATTATCCTCCCACTGTTAGAGAAGCTAAGATAGCAAAATTTTTGAATATGACACAAAGGCAACTGACGGTTCAACAATACGCAACAAAGTTTATCGAGCTGTCACGCTTTGCTCCCTACACCGTATCAGATGAGGTTAAGAAAGAAAGAATGTTTGAGAGGGGTTTGAGGCATGACATTCATAAACAGGTGGCAGTCCTAAAGGTGCAGGATTTCTCCGAATTAGTGGATAGGGCCATAGTAGCATATGAGAGTAGCTAGAGGGATACGGGGACGTCGAGTCAAAGGAAAAGGCCCACGCCTCCGGGATTCTAGGCTGGGTCCAGCTAAGGCCCTTGGAGGGGAGACAGATACGGTAGAGCTTAGAGGTAGGAGACCGGGGGATAGGAGGTTCAGGGTGAGCAAGCATGTCCAGTTTGTTTTACTTGTGGAAAGAGACATAGGGGAGAATGCCGAGCGGGGAGGAATGTATGCTACCGATGTGGTGGACCAAGTCATGTAGCAACAGACTGTCGTGCGCAGTATAGAACTACTCCTGGTCCTAGACCTTTTTGAGGAAATGTCTAGGCACCTAGGGGTGGTGGTCAGCAGAGGAACACAGCCTTGGCAAGGGTCTACACGTTGATGCTGGGAGATGCTGAGGCTGCAAGCGATGTCGTGATAGGTATAATTATTGCTTTTATCATATAAAACTGTTGTTTTATTTAACTCGGGTGCCACCCATTCGTTAGTGTTGTTGGGGTATGTCAAGTTAACTAGAGTCAAGACACAGTTGCTAGATATTGAATTGTCAGCAGCCACACCAATCAGATCAGTAGTAAGATGTAGACGGGTGCTTAAAAACTATCCAATGGGCATTCAAGATAAAATATTACTAGCCGATCTTGTAGTATTAGACATGCAAGGATTCGATATGATATTGGGTATGGACTGGCTGGCAGCTAACTACGCCAGCATTGATTGCCATAAAAAAGAGGTGATCTTCAGACCTCTGGGAGAGTAGGAATTCAAATTTGTTGGATTGCGTGTGTGCGCTTCACCACAGTTAGTGTCAGCTATTCTAGCCAGGAGGCTACTCCAGGATGGTTGCCAAGGGTATGTAGCTTATATAAAAGAGATGCAAAAGGAAGAATTGAAATTTGCTGATATTCTGGTAGTCAAGGAATTTTCAGATATATTTCCATAATAGTTACTTAACTTATCACCAGATCGAGAGATTGAGTTTGCCGAGAATTTACTTCTAGGAACAACCCCGATATCCAAGGCACCCTACAGAATGGCCTTAGCTGAGTTAAAGGAGCTGAAAGACCAGTTTCGGGAGTTGTTAGATAAAGGATTTATCAGGCCTAGCGTGTCACCTTGGGGGGCGCCAGTGCTATTTGTAAAGAAGAAAGATGGAATGTTAAGAATGTGCATTGATTATAGGGAGATAAATAAAGTGACAATCAAGAATACGTATCCTCTTCCTAAAATTGATGATTTACTTGATCAGTTACAGGGAACCTTGGTATACTCCAAGATTGATCTTCGGTCGAGATACCATCAGGTGAAAGTTAAAGCAGAGGATATTCTGAAGATAGCATTCAGGACCAGATATGACCATTACGAGTTTCTAGTTATGCCATTTGGTCTGACCAATGCACTCGCAGTGTTTATGGATTTGATGAATCGGGTATTCCATCAATACTTAGATCAGTTTGTTGTTGTCTTTATTAATGATATACTGGGTTATTCAAAGAGTTTTGAAGAACATAAAAGATCATCTAAGACTAGTACTGCGGGTATTGAGAGAAAAGAAACTATACACTAAGTTCAAGAAATGTGAGTTTTGGCTGAGGCAGGTCACTTTCGGCAGGTCACTTTCCTTGGACATGTGATTTCCAGGGATGACATATCAGTGGATCCAAGCAAGATAGAAGCAGTGGTGAATTAGGAGAGACTAAAAAATGTTTAGGAGATTAGGAGTTTCCTAGGTATGGCGGGGTACTACTGATGTTTTATGGATGGTTTTTTTAGATTATCAGGTCCACTGACACGAAATAAAGGAAAAATGTGAAGTTTGAATGGACCGATGAGTGTGAATAGAGTTTCCAAGAGTTGAAATAGAGGCTTGTCTCTGCACCGGTGTTATCTATTCCATCAAGAGAAGATGAATTTGTTATATACAATGACGCATCCCTGAAGGGACTCAGATGTGTGTTAATGCAGCACGAGATGGTTATTGCATACACGTCTTGGCAACTTAAGGAATATGAAAAGAATTACCTTATCCATAATCTGGAGTTAGCTGCGGTGGTCTATGCGCTGAAAATTTGGGGACATTATCTATGGGGGTAGGTGTGAAATTTTTACTGACCATAAGAGTTTGAAGCATTTCTTCACGCAGAAAGAATTAACTATGAGGCAGAAGAGATGGCTGGAGCTTATTAAGGATTACGACTACACCATTAGTTACCACCTGGGGAAAGCAAACGTGGTGGCTGATGCTTTGAGCCAAAAATCACTGGGAGCAACACTATCAGTAGGAATGATTCAGCATCCGATTCAGATGGATTTGGAGAGGCTCGGTGCGAAGTTGGTAGAGGGTGAGCACCAAGCATTTATTGCTAACTTTGTACTACAACCTACCCTACATGAGAGGATTAAAGCTGCTCAGAGGAATGATGTAGAATTAAAAGAATTGAGGGTTAAAGTGCAGGATAGACAAGGGGAGGAGTTTAATATTTTAAATGATGGAGCTCTGAGGTTTCGTACCAGGCTATGCGTACCTACAGATGCTGAAATTAAGAGGACTACAGATCCCTTTACACAATGTATCTTGGAAGCACTAAGATGTATCGGGACCTTCGGGAGTCATTTTGGTGGAGCGGCCTGAAGAGGGAGATAGTCATGTTTGTGGAGTAGTATTTGACGTACCAACAGGTAAAGTTGAGCATCATAGATCGATGGGACAGTTGTAGTCACTCCACATTCCTAAGTGGAAGTGGGATCATATCTCTATGGATTTTGTTACAGGGTTATCGTCGGCATTGCATGGGTAGAACGCCATTTAGGTGATTGTAGACCGACTAACGAAGACTGCTTATTTTCTCCCTATTAAAGACAATTACTCCATGAGTAGGAGAAATTATATATTCAATAGATAGTTCAACTCCATAGTGTGTCGGTATCTCTAGTTTCTGACCAAGAGCCACGATTTACATCATGATTTTGGAGAAACTTGTAGGAGGCTTTGGAGTCTCATTTTTCATTCAGTACAACATTTCATCCTCAAACTGATGGGTAGATAGGGAGGAGCCAAATACTAGAAGATATGTTTCGAACATATGTGTTAGACTTCAGGGGTAGTTGGACCCAGTTTATACCGCTGGTCAAATTCACATATAATAATAGTTACCAAGCTAGCATCAGAATGGCACCTTATGAGGAATTATATAATAAGAGATGCCGTTCTCTACTATACTGGGATGAAGTGGGTAAGAGGCGAGTTTTGTGGCCAAAGTTAGTGCAGCAGGCATATAATGAAGTCTGACTTATTAGAAACAGAATTAGTGAAGCCTCAAGTAGAAAAAAAAAGCTACGCAGATACCACTGCCGAAAATTGAAATTTGATGTAAGAGACCACATGTTCTTGAAAGTAGCATCAATGAGAGGAGTTATGAGGTTTAGGAGGAAGGGTAAGCTGACCCCTAGGTACATTGGCCTATTTGAAATACTTGAGAGAGTGGGTATAGTTGCCTACAAATTAGATTTACCACCAGCACTATCCAGGATTCATGACGTATTTCATGTATCTATGCTGAGAAAATACGTCCTAAATCCCTCCCACGTGATTAACTATGAGGAGTTGGAGCTTAGAGATACTTTAGCATATAAAGAAATACCAGTGTAGATTCTGGATAGGAAGGAACAAGAGTTGTGCACCAAGAAAATTCCATTGGTGAAGATATTGTGGAGGAATCATGCAATGGAAGAAATTTCATGGGAGCTTGAGGAGGAGATACGACAAAAGTACCCACATCTGTTTTGTGGGGATCATCATTAGTTAGAAAAGGAACAGTAATAGTTCAGGTAAGGTAAGTATAGTTTTGATTTTATTTTATGTAGTGCAGGGTAATATATGTATAAATTGTATTTTGGTTTACAGGATATAATGGGTTTTGGAAGAATTTTGGTTAGTTTCTGTAATCTCCCAAAACCGTACATGTAACCATGGTATTCCTCCGCCATAAGTGAGGGTAATTAATAAAAAAATAGCAAATTTTTCCTTTAGAGTTTGATACATGTGTATTCAGAACACTTGTAGCTTTACTCTTGTAAATCTCCAACCTAAGAACACTCTTGGCAATACTCAAAACCTTCATATTAACTTCCATTCTCAACAGAGTCTACCTCAGTCGGAACCTTTCCAGCAATCGACATGTTCTCACATAAAACAATAGAATACCTGCCCACTTGCAGCCTATCTCCTTCTCCCCCTATAGGAACTCCACCAACCCCCCTCTCTGATTCTTATATAGTACCTCCATCTCCTCCACCATGGCACCTGTCCACTTACCCTTCTCCTGGTCGTGCACTGCCTCCTGAAAGTTAGTAGGATCCTTCCTGGTAGTAATGGTTGCATAAGACATTAGATCACACATGGGCAGTGGCATGATGTGCCTTTGAGCCCATTTTGATCTTGCTGGTCTCTTGAGTTTGAACTCCTTGTATCATGGCCAATGTCATCTCTGCCCTGAGTCTGAAACTTCATCTGCATCACAATCTTTTTTCTCCTCTAGTTTATCATGTGATACCGCAAGTCTCCTGAGTTAGAACTCCCTACCCTTCTGCCCTAAGTCTCCAACTCCACCTACACAATATGCTCATTACTGCTACTGCAACTTTATGGCACCTATTTCTCTTCATCTACCTGAGTACGCTGTCCCACGGTTTTAATACCTAAAACCATGTCTCCACCAATTACCACCCTATTTGCCGTTGGATCACCTAGCTTGAACTCATCTTTCTTATATGCCAGAAAGATGCACTGTCTAGACATAACACCAAGCCTAGATCCCACCTCATTAGAAACGTGCAAAGTTGTACCTCCAAAGTCTACCACATAACAAGTCCAAGCCTCTACTGCAACTCTCCCATCTAGTGATGACTTTGGTGATCAATTAACCAAAAAACACGCCATACTCACTGACTTCACCAAGAATTCCCTTGCAAGCCCTACATACACTATGCCCTGCTCACAAAACTCCTTGAACACCAGCGTACTCAGCAACAATATCTGACTTGAGGAACTCTCTCCCGGTCTAGTACTCCACCTCAGCCACAAGTTATACTTGGAAAACAACTCCAACTTGTTCCGCATGAGATACTTCCAGACCTTTCGTGATAACCTCACGAAATACCCATGTCCAACCCGTGATGCTGCCCTCACCGGTCCCCAAACATCCACACCAACATAGTTAAGAATACCCACTATTTTGTGCATGGTTGCATTACACAAAACAATATTACATGACTCAGAACTCTCAGTTGTAGCTCAACCTACAATTGTGTTATCCTACAATGCATAGAGATTCCTTGCTATCTTCTGTCCCTTCATCACCATCAATACGCCATCACACACCATCATCGTCCCACGTTTGGACTTGTAACTATACCCATCACAATCAAAGGCACCCAATGATATCATGTTCTTCCGTAGATTAGATACATGCCTTACCCCACACAACATCCTTACCACACCATCGTACATCTTAATCCTGATATCCCCCATTCCGATAACGTTGCAGACCACATTGTTTCCCATTAGAACAAAACCACGACTCACCAATCTGTAAGTGGTGAACCAGGCTCTATTGGACGTCTTGTGAAAAGAACATCATGTATCTAGGATCCAAGAACTCATAAGGCATTCTGAACCTGATGAAATAGAAAGCATCTCACAATCACTGCTCCCTAAGTCCCCTTCTTCAACTACATTCAAGGATTTTGACGAACCCTCTTGAGCTTTTACCTTTCCCTTCTCCCACTTCTGACATTTCGATTTTATGTGCCATAGTTTCCCACACTTAGAATAGTGAACATCCTTCTTCCTCCTGGACTGAGTTTTGTTACCACTTAGTCCACTCTAGGATTTGCCTCTCCCACGATCTTGATTACAATTTGCCACGAGCCTTTCACCATGTGAACCCTCATCGCACGTCTTCTTCCTTTGATGGAACCCTAGTAATGCACTCGTGATGTCCTCCAACTCCAAGGTTTCTTTCCCCAAAGTCAGTGTCAATACCAGATTTTCGTATGTAGGCGGCGTAGGTAGGGAATTCAATAACATCAATGTTTTGTCCTTCTCCTCAAAATTCACATAAGCTCGCCCTAAATCACTGATGATCTGATTAAATGTGTTGATATGCTGAGTCAAGTCCGAACCCTCTGCCATCTTAAGCCAATAAAGCTTTTGCTTAAGATACAGCTTGTTCAAAATCGACATATCATCGACCAAACATAACCTATCATGGAAACCGCCTTTGATTCAAGCTTCTTCCAACTTACGTCATTCTTGTCATCCGACTTCTTTCCATATAACGCCTCCACCATCCCTTACTACACTAGCAAGTCCTTCACTCTTCATTGCCAAAGCCCGAAATTACAAGTTCCATCAAACTTGTTCACATCAAATTTAATAGTAGAGACCCCAGCCATTGTAGAACCAATAGCTCTTATACCATTTGTTGACGTTCATTCAACTTGAACATGCGCAACGGAAGCACACAATCAAACATGAACACCAACAATCGCTAGTGCAATCACTCGATGATGAAATACACTCAAGGAGCAAGCAATTAATAATGAGAACAAGCAAAAACACAACTAGAACACACAATATTTACATGATTCGACAATAGCCTACGTCCACGGGAGCAGCACTTTGGTTTCCACTATGATCAATGTCAAAGCTCACACTTTTGGACTACAAATATTGTTTATATAATAATCCTATGCGTACAGAAGAGTTCTAGTAAACCTAAACTACATCTGTATCGATCTCCCGGAGGAAAAACCTCTTGATAAGCCCAATCTACAAGCCTCTGATTTAAAAATACGTAATATGTGCCGACGGAAACCATCAACGGTTTTGTGCTGAGCAAAGGTTCTCCTGCGTACTGCCTGAAACCTCTTCTCATGTAATTGTCCCTCACGTCACGTAGCTTTCTTCGGTACATGTGATCCGCTCAGCCACATTTTTAACAAACACATATTATTAGCACTTATTAAATTCAACACCATTTTAAAAAACACTCATGCATAAGTAGTTTTAAATGATCCCTAAGATTTAATGGTTTAATCTTTTGAATCAAATTGGTGCTTATGTATGTATATCAAGTCCATTTATAAACACTTCCCCTAATCCTAAAATTTGAAAAGTAATTTCAGAAACATATTTGAAAAGATGTGTGATGTGCGTGTGGCGGAGATGGGGGTGGGTGGGATGGACAACAAATTGGTATTGTGTATGACATTCATGTGCAGCAAGCTATATGTAATGCAAAATAACTTGTTAGGCATAGTTATAAAAGAAAATTAGGTGGAAGTTATAGTCTACTTTGATTTTCTCCTATGCTTTATCAATAAATTTTTTATTTTTTATTTTTATCATGAAGCTTATACTAGATTTGTACTCCATTAAAAGGAGGCAATTCATCTTACACTCCTTTCCCGCGATTCTAGCTTAATACTTCCTATTTAAACTCCTAATTTGACTTTGCTAAGGGGTAACGATTTATAATTTTTACACGTATGATTGTGCAGTGAGAAACTCATGCACTCTTGATACCATCTAAGATATAACCCGAACAATAATAATGAGTCACATTACAATTCTAGGACGCGCGATACTATTTTCTCTTCCAACTTCATATTAAATTTTATTTCAAGTCAACTTACTCTACATATGGATGATCCTTATTTTGAATTTTTATTAGATTTGAATAAGATGTAATATAAAAATGTATTGAGATTTGTTCAAATTCATCCAAATTCGAATTTAAGGCCTGAAATTCATGCTTCCGAATGCAGCATTAAGATGGTTCATTTAACCTATTATTCAACCAATTAGTCCTCAAATTTTCTAATCATGGAGCATGTCACACAACCCAGAAATTTTTATTTTAGATGAAGATGCCTCTCCACGCCTTTTCATGAAGTTACCACCCCTGACTTCATTTCTCCATATCTTCCAAACAAAATGAACGTTTAATTATCAGCAAAGTTTAAAAATGCTAGAACAAGCTGAGAGATAGTAATTCACTCTTTACATTTTTTAAAAGATGTTCATTATGTCATCTTCAGTTGAATGTAAACTTTCCAAGTGAGAAGAATGTGTAGTGGGGAGGGTAATTATTATGTGGCACAATATTTTTGGTCCAGGGCATGTGCACAAGCTTTTTTTGTCAGCCCTTGTACATTTGCACTTCACTTCTTGTTAGTGTGCAAGTGTTTTTGCACTGTGCCCTATACAAGGATCAAGGATAGAAATATTTCAGAGGCCAAAACTAAATGTTACGTTTGATTCTCAGAAATCTTATATCTATTAAAAGAAAAAGTTGTTATTGTAAAGCATATACTAATGAAAAGTTTTACGAATTCCCAAGAAATAATTATTCTCAAATTTGACTATGGAAAGATCTATTTATTTCCTATTCTATGCAAATGGAATAACATAAACTTTTACATGAATAGCTTCTTTTAAATTATTACATTCTTATACAATTTTTATATCATTCTCATTGTATTCCAACATATTCTTAGGAATAGACATTTCACGAATAAAACACAACCTGGCTTAGTTCGGATTAAGGATTTTGTAAGAAAAAGGAAAGGGAGAGAACATGAGATAGAAATTAATTTTCCATATTTTCTCTCTATTGACTACGAATAAAGATGTATTCAAACATGAATAAAATTTAGAAAAATCAAAGGCTAACAGTATACAAATTTTTTTTAATTATTTATTAAGTTTTTCTATTTATTTTCTTATTTTTCTTAATTACCAATAAGAAAAAGCTTTCTTTTCATATTCTCCAAGTTCCAAAGGCAGCTTAAACATACATAACAAAGGCAAAATGCATTAAGAAAGTATGATAATACAACTCTAAAGCCCTGGGAACTCCAGAACATGTCACGCAGGACGCAACAATGGTTAGTGTCTTGTACCATACATTTGATCGAAGAAGCATATAATTCCATCTTTTACTAGCTTTCATTAAAAGAACAGTACAGACAAACACATAAGCAGGAAATGGTTACCTGAGGATGCAAATTGGTTGGAGCCTTTCTTTAACCCCACTCAGCTCCCATTGCAATGCTTCCCACCATGACTGCTCCCCCGCAATGGATTTCAGCTTCACTGCATTATCTCTCCTAAATGGCAACCCATGCAACTGGGGACATCCATATATCTCTAGCTTCTCCAAAGAAGGCCACTCCAATAACTCATTTGCGCTAATTTTTCTCAATACTGGCATGTCATAAAGAGCAAGAATCTTTAAGTTAGGCAACACGTCTGGCTTCAATTCAAAATTCTCAGATTCTGTTATTATCTCTGTAGTTCTGGAGCAGTCTTCAAATACTAGTTCTTGGATTTCAAGAAGTTGATGAATCATGCTGTGGGAAAAGATTTTAACCAGCATTGGACATTTCGCCAAACGTAGAATCTTCAGTCTTGATAAGCTTCCAGGCTGCACCGGCCCTTCCCAAATGCTTTCCAATCTTAGCAACCCTTTAATGTATAATTGCTCCAAGTTAGGTAGTATTATGCTCCCATCTGTACAACTAGCATCCACAAGGGTTGTAATTTGACTGCAGCATTCAATTAGACAGCTTTTGATGCAGCTCAAGCTTATAATCCCAAAGTCTGATAGACTCACAATGTCCTTATGGTCAATTAACTCAAATGCATTGGTTTTACCAAGCAACTTTGAAATTGTGGTGGTATCTTTGCCTTCCCCATTACAATATTTAAAATACTTTTCATATTGGAAAAACTCAGGAATTTGAAGATGATTTGACTTGTCGCAGCCAATAAAAAATTGGAATGATGCACAATAGTCATCATCTCTCCACAATGGGTTCTTTTCAATGAACATTCCTAGTGTGTCTTCTTTTGGAAAGGAGAACTGAAATGTGGTGCCAACCACCTTCACAACATCTAATATCTCATTGAGAAAACGAAATTGGAGAGCAGTTAGTTTTTCCAAGGTGGCTGCCTCTTTTATAACATAATCAACAACCTTGCTTGACAAAAAATTGCACCACTTCACTTCAATGACCAATTCTTCCAACATAGAAAGCCCTGAAATCAGATTGCGACTGAAAAGCCCATCCTGAATATTATTTTCATTTCCTGGATCAGGGAAAGATACTCGCAAACGCCTCAAAGATATCAATGTCTGTAAATGAGGTGGTATGTTGTTGACGCCACTACCACGAATATCAAGCACTTCAAGATGCTGAAGTTCTCCTATTTGAGAAGGGAGCTCCCGCAAATGAATGCAACCATTTAGATAAAGCACCTTAAGATTGACCAACTTTGAGAGGGATGATGGTAACGACACAATGCCAGTACAATACAAGTCCAGAACTTGAAGATTTTTCATTTGTTCAAAGAATAATGCCGGAATTGTATCCAAGCGAGAATTGTTCTGTAGCAGGAGTGTGGAAAGAATGCCACAGTCTGGGCTTTCTGGTAAGGTATGCAGCTTGTTGTCAGTCAAAGAGATCCAATTCTTTTTTTTCCAATATTCCATGTTTTGGGACTTCTGTAATTCCTCACCTGTTTTTACCAAAAATTTACATTTATAGCTTTCTGATGACATATGTAAGGCAAATTGCCGGATACACTTGTGCATCCTAACATATTTCTCATTCTGGCCATTCTCAAGCAAAGATACATTCTTAAGGTGCTCCAATATAGAAGGACCATCATCACGCACTACAGCGGCATCATCGTCATTGCCAATGACGTTGTCAGCTGCACAACACTCCAGCAAGCAATCTGTGTAAATGTCACTTTCTTCAGGATATAGTGCACCATATACAAAGCATTTCTTCTGGGCATCACTCAAGTTGTCGGAACAGAATGTCAACTGCTTATACACTTCGTGCATGCCTTGAACATCCTTTGCTGGCCATTTTCTCAAGTTTTTCAAGCCACTGCTCCAAAGGGACTCACTATCCTTCATTCTGAAGGCACTGGCTACGATTTTTATCAAGAGCGGCAGACCATCACACTCATTAGCCACTCTCCATGCAATTGGGGCAATAGTTGGGAGATCGATAACATTTGGACAATTTAGAATATCTCGAAACATCTTCCATGCTTCATTATTAGGTAATTTGTTTATAGTGATTACCCTATCCCCCATGAAGGAGTAAACATGGCGATATCTTGTTGTAAATACAACCTTGCTACCATTATGATTTTCAGGGAATCCCATTTTCAGCACATCAAGTTCTTCCTTAACATCGTCCAAAAGAAGCAAATACTTCTTATCTTTCAATTCCTCGTGTATTCTTTGAGTGACATCATCTGTCAGATCTATTCTTATTTTCAATCTCCGCATGATCATTGCCTGCAAATTCTCCATCCCTAAGTTCTCCTCAATCTCCTCTGTTGAAACCTTCAACCAAATCACAATATCAAACATCTTATAAACTTCTTCATGGTTGTTCACATTTTGCATTATCGCTGTTTTCCCTACTCCAACCATTCCATAGATTCCAATTCCTTTTGTCTCATCATCTTTTAAAATTTCAAGTATCTTTTCAAGTGAGGCCTGGAGTGTTGGATATCTTTTTAATTCTGGTGCTCTCAACTTCAAGACTGGTTCTGGTGGTTTATCAACTAGAAAACCACTAGGAAAATTGCTTTGTTGCACAAGCATGAGGATTTCCTCACACTTCTTCACCATTTCTTGGCCAAGACTTGAACGCCCGATGGCATGCCATACTGAACGCCTAGAGTCTTCATATTTCGCTTTTAATTGCTCCACTTCTTCAAGAATCTTCATCACCTGCTTAATCCATACGTTATAACTTTCAGTAGTCATCTGCATCTTATTCCTATGGATTTGAATCTGGTAGTCATCCCTTCTTGCACAGAGCATTTCTGCTGCATCATTTAATATCTTATTAGTCAGATCGATATCCTTTAAAGAAGCTGAAAGTATGCTCCGTATGTGAGCATATGAATCTCTCGCAACTTCCTCCCCGACAGCAGAAGTCGTTGCTTCCCTTAAGAATTCCATAAATGCCATCAAGAAACTCTGAATCTGCAGAAGTTAAATGAATAAATCAGATGAACTGAGAGCGAAGAACGGATATTATATAGCCATACATTGTGCTCATTAATTAATGCTGTTTTCAGAGCTTGATTACCATCATGTACAAAAGGTGCACGGTGTGCATACAATTGAAAAGTATTTCTATCTTATTATATTTTTTTAGATAATAGAAGAAAATATATTAAGAAAGAAAAGAATTATAACTACGAGAGGACAACAAACCCTCAAAAAAACTGAAAACTAAAAAAGAAAACAACCTGGGACCTAACAAAAGCTAAATAAGAAATCCCTTTCAGAAGTCTTTCCGTCATAATTAATAGAGCAGTGCAACTAGATAACTCCCAGTCCGTTCTTTGCCTTACTTTTTACCACCATTTGTACAGACTTATTTGCCTACCTGATTGGACAACTAGAAGCCCATCTTGTCCACAAGTTGTTGAGTTTCTAGGTCTTGCCCATTCACCTGCTTCTCCATGCCCATTCCACTATCCTCAAAGACAGGAACACCCTCTAAATTGTCCAATTAAGATGGGGGCACATAAGAAATACCACCCCATAAATCAGAAGACTTGTACGTACCCAAATTGATTGTGAACCTTGTCTTAAAGTAAGCCTCCCTCACAAGAAAAATCACTATCCAAGACATTCTCATCATTAGATTCGTCTCTCCATTTCTTTTTCTTCTTAGTATTGTTGAGAATTGCAAGTTGTAGACTAAAACCAAACAAGAAAAAAACTCTATTAATAGATACAAAATAAATTAGGCGCCCAGCATCTTAAACTTGGATCGCACCAAAGCACTCGCACCTAGATCGTAACCACACTCACAGCATAGATAGTACACACTTCTATACACTCAAGGACAATTGGATTGGCGCCCAGCACCAGCAGCCACTCCCACTTTCTCTCGTCACTTTTGCACACATTCACATTTGTTTACCTACATAAGATGATGGAGCTTTAAGCTCCTTTTATGGAGGCTTTGAGTTGGTTACTATTGACGCGCAGCGATTTTAATCGTCCGATCAACAAAATAAATAGCACAAAGAACATTCACAGAAAAAATGTAGAAGAGAGATTTTACGTGGTTTGGCAAGATTGCCTACATCCATGGAGTGTGTACCTGGAGAAAAATCCACTATGAAACGATGGCAGTACAAGATTTGATCAGACTCTCCCCGATCCCAGATCCCCTGTACACCCCTTCACCTGTCAAACTAGTGAAGAAAAAATCTTCCTAGAGAGAAAGCCCCCTCTAGCTCTCCTTGCATAAAATGACAAGCAATACAATCATTTTCCCATGGCTTACGAACATATATATGACACCACACAACCGTTGGATTTAGAGAAGATCCAACGGCTATGATAAAAGCTACAATAAATAAACAAAAACATATTTTTTAACAATCTCCACCTTGACTTTTAATCACAGCCAAGCACAACATTCCATCCCCACGTTTTGGGATGCTCTGTCAACAATCAACAAGAGACTACATTAACTAAGTCCAGACAGCGCTTGAACTTAGCTAATATAACAGGCTTCGTGAGCATATCTACAACATTTCCATCTGTGTGGATCTTCAATAACTAGAACTTACCACTTTCAACCCAACCTCTAACTGCATGGTACGACGCGTCAATATGCTTCGTGCGAGAGTGGTAGAACCTAATTCCTTGCCAAGTGGATCGCACTCTGACCATCACAGAATACGTGTAACCTATCCTGCATAACACCAAGTTCCTGAATCAGTCTAGTTAACCACAAAGCCTCCTTACCCGCCTCTGCCAAAGCTATGTATTAAGCTTCTGTAGTAGACAAAGCTATAGTAGGTTGCAACATAGCCTTCCAACTAATGGAACCACTAGCCATGGAAAAAATGAAGCCAGAAATAGACCTCCTCTTATCCAAATCACTTGCATAATTGGAGTCCGCATAACCCTGAACATTACAATCATCAGTACTTTCAAACAAGATACCATAATCAGAAGTGCCACGCAAATATCTGAAAATCCATTTCACCGCATTCCAATGCATTCTACCTGGATCAGCCATATATTTGCTTACCAAACTAACTACATATGACAAGTATGGTCTACTACATACCATAGCATACATCAGACTCCCTACTGCACTGGCATAAGGCACACTAGCCATATCCAACTTATACTCATCAATAGAAGGACACAGTTTAGCAGACAACTGAAAATGAGCAGCTAGAGGTGTACTTACCGATTTAGCCTTATCCATATTAAACCTTTCCAACACCTTCTCAATATACTTACCCTGTGACAACCATAGCTTTTTCTGTTGTTTGTCCCCTCTTGATTTCCATGCCAAGGATCTTTTTAGCTACACCAAGATCCTTCATCTCAAACTCATCCTGTAACCTGGCTTTCAACACATTCAACTCATCAGTACTGTTAGAGGCAATAAACATGTCATCCACATATAGCATAAGGATCACATATACACCACTGCTAAGCAATCTGAAGTAAACACAACTATCATAATTGCTTCGAATATACCCAATCCTCAACATATAAGAATCAAACCTCTTATAACATTGCCTAGGAGATTGCTTTAAACCATAAAGAGACCTATTCAACTTACATAGCAGGTGTTCTTTACTTTGTTCCACAAACCCCTCCGGTGGCTCCATAAAGATATCTTCCTCCAACTCACCATGAAGGAAAGCTGTCTTTACATCCATTTGTTCCAGATCTAAATCATGCATGGGAACCAATGCTAACAAGGATCTAAAAGAAGCATGCCTAACAACAGGAGAAAATAATTCATTATAATCTATACCTTCTTCCTGTTTGTATCCTTTTGCTACTAACTTGGCCTTATATTTAATCCCTTCTAATTTTGAAGTAGGTTCTTTCTTTTGGAAACCCACTTACAACTAATCACCTTCTTGTCCTTGGGCTTCTGAACTAACACCCAAGTGTTTTTCTTATGAAAAGACTCCATCTCCTCAACCATGACTCCAAGCCAACTATCTCATTCAGAACTCTGAGCTGCTTCCTGAAAATCAGAAGGATCTCCACTACTAGTAATCAGAGCAAATGCAACTAAGTCCTCAAACCCATACTTAACCGGAGGCTTAACATTCCTCCTTTCTCTGCCGGTGGTTAGCCCTATAGGCTCATGTCTATCACCTGTCTAAGGAATTTCCTAAGGAACTGTAGCATGTCTCGCTGTATCCTGTGCAACAGAATCAACAATAGTAGTCTGAGTATTACCCATACCTGAATTCTGAATACTGTCTAGTTCCACCTGAATAGGTACTCCCGCTGAATCAGACTCCACCTTCTTATTAGCATTCTCCTTCAACATGGCTTCCTCATTGAAGACCATATCCTTGCTAATGACCACCTTCCGTGCCATAGGGTCCCATAATCGATATCCCTTCACTCCTTCTTGGAAACCAAGAAATACCCACGGTTTGGACTTAGAGTCCAACTTTGATCTTTCATGTTCCTACACATGCACATACGATGGACAACCAAATATTCTCAACACAGAGTAATCTACTGGCTTACTAGTCCATACCTCTTTAGGAATCTTTGCGTCAATAGTCGCAGAAGGAGACCTGTTTGCTAGGTAGCATGCCATACTCACTGCTTCTGCCCAAAATGACTTAGGCAGATTAGCCTGAATCCTCATACATCTTGCCCTCTCTAGTAATGTTCTGTTCATTCTTTCAGCCACCCCATTCTGTTGTGGCCTATGTGGAACTATATAGTGCCTAGTGATCCCCTCTTCCTTACAGAAGTCAATTAACTGGCTGTTTTTGTACTCCAGTCCATTGTCATATCTTAGAAACTTCACCTGTTTCCCTGTTTGCTTCTCTACCTGAGTTTTCCATTCCCTAAACTTACTGAATACCTCACTCCTGTGCTTCAGAAAATACACCTTGACTTTCCTGGAAAAGTCATCAATAAATGAGACAAAATAAATAGCACCACTGTGAGACTGTACCTGTACTGGACCCCATACATCTTACAACAAGAATTACCTCCCAGTAAGTTCTGCCTGTGCAACTCCTGCAAACCACGCTCACTCATGTGACCCAGCCTCATATGCCATAAAGTAGTATCATCTGTATTTGTATCTGAAGAGGTACTAGCTGCAGCTCCACCTGTCGCTGTGCAACCCACCAGAGTGTACATCAGATGACCCTTCATTACTACCAGTGAACCTTTAGCCACTTTCAGCCCACCATCCTTAGCTGAAAAAGAGAAACCATTACTGTCCAAAGAGCCCAAGGAAATCAGATTCTTTTTCAAATCTGGAACATGCCTCACATCCCTGATGGTTCTAACCACACCATCAAACATCCTAATTCTGACCATTCCAATACCAAGAATACCACAGGAGGCATCATTACCCATCAACATCGTTCCTCTAGAGACTGGTTCATAGGAGTCAAAGTAGTCCCTATATGGACACATGATATGAGCACGCCGAATCCAAAGTCCAGGTATCGGCTAAGTAACTGGAACCTGTTGTAACAGCCAAAAGATCCCCATCAAAAACTAATGAACTGCTCTCTACTACAGTAGCCTTCTTAGTCTTCTTCCTGTTCTTTTCCTCTAAATCTATTTTCCTCCTTAGACAGTCCTTCTTCATATGCCCTTCTTTCCCACAATAAAAACAACCACTCCTCCAGTTCCCATTCTTACCCCTGAACTTGGATCGAGATTTCCCTTGATTCCAATTACCCTTGCTAGAACTCCTGCCCCGCTGTTGGCTAGACTCACCCTTAGCCACCAACCCTTCTCCATGTTCTGGATAATATGGTTTGTCAAAATTCTCACTCTTCAGAATGGCAGTAGTCACCTCATCAACTGTAAGAGTCTCCTTACCTAGTAGTAGTGTGGTTTTCAAAGTATCAAGTGAATTGGGAAGCGAATACAACATAATTAGTGCTTATCTTCCTCCTCAATTTTTACCCCAATACTCAGCAACTACGTGATTATTTTATTAAAATAATTGAGGTGGTCTCTGACTTCTGTGCCCTCAGTCATCCTCAACTGATACAACAGTTTCTTCAAATACAGTCTATTAACTAAGGACTTGGACATATAAATATTCTCCAATTTTTTCCGAAACTCAGTTGGTGATGTTTCATTCAACACACTGTATTTAATTTCTAGAGCTAAACTTAAGCGAATGGTACTTATCGCTTTCATTTCCAATTCCTCCCACTGATCATCTGAAATGGTCTCTGGCTTCTTGTCTTTCCCATACAATGCTTTAATCAATCCCTATTGGACCAACACATCCTTCACAGTGCTCTGCCACAAACTGAAATTATTTTTTTCATTAAAAGGCTCCACCTCGAACTTGGTCGTCGAAGTACTCGCCATTTAAAACATTTAAAAAAAAAATTTTCTTTTTCCTTTTTTTTTTTTCTCTCTCCTCTGACGTCAGCACTTGTCAGGATGATGTCAGCATGACGTCAGCGCTCCACGGGGAGGATCCGCGCCTTGACCCTACCCGTTCCGCTTGACCAAGATCCCTGATCCACTGCACGTGCGACCCACACGTGCTTTAGCCGACCCGGATGCTGACCTGCACCTTGACCTAGCGGATTCCGTTTGGATCTGACCCGCAACCCAGCCTCTTGACCTACGTGTCAACCCATTGCATTCCATACTTGACCCGATTCTGAATCTGGGTCTGTCACCCAATTCTAGCACTGTTCATCATGTTCTTCATCCATGAAAAAAAAATTTTTCCTTCTAAATTTTTTTTTCACTCCTTCAATTGAAAAATGATCCTTCTTCAATTGAAAAAATTCCGAAATAATTTTCAGGCACCTGATCTAAATCCGTGTACCTCAATCCGATTTTTCAATTGAAAAATTCCGGAATAATTTTTTGGCACCTAATCTGAATCCGCGTACCTCAATCCGATCTGAATCAACCGCTCTAATCTTGAGCACTCCCGCGGAAAAACTATCCAAAAAGTTTCTTTCGATCTAATCTGATCTATCATATCTACACCCAATTGAAACCGTTCTCTGATACCACTTGTTGACGTGCATCGATTTTAATTTTTCAATCAACAAAATAAAACTGAACAAAGAACATTCATAGAAAAAATGTAGACGAGAGATTTTACGTGGTTCGGTAAGATTGCCTATGTCCACGAAGCATGCACCTAGAGAAAAATCCACTATGAAACGATGGCAGTACAAGATCTGATCAGACTCTCCCCAATCCCAAATCCCCTGTACACCCCTTCACCTGTCAAACCAGTGAAGAAAAAATCTTCCTAGAGAGAAAGCCCCCTCTAGCTCTCCTTGCACAAAATGACAAGCAATACAATCTTTTTTCCCATGGCTTACAAACATATATATGACACAACACAACCATTGGATTTAGAGACGATCCAATAGCTGTGATAAAAGCCACAATAAATAAATAAATAAATAAACATATTTTTTAACAATTACTAAGCTGAAAATCTTCTGGAAATCCATGTTGCTTGCCTAGGCTCTGTTCCAATTGTGACAAGCAAGGTAACTAGTCCCTGTGGTTGCATGGATTCTGCAGTAAACCCCATGATGGGGCTGCTAACTGGATTCAATCATTCTTCACCAATGTTCATTTTCTTGAAAATATGGTGGAATATCATGTCATCAGAGCTTCCATTGTCCACCAATATCCACTTCACTATATGGTGGGTAGTTAATGTTGTAACAACAAAGACATCATTGCAATTTAAAAACAAAAAAACAAAAAAAACCAAACAAAGCAAAAAAAAAAAAAAAAAAGAAACGAAAAAGAAAAACATCATTGTTCGGGTACAACTTGTTCCTTGAGTTGCTTCTTGGCAATGTGATTGATTGATCTTGTTTGCAAAGTCTGGGCTTTTCTCTGCTTGCTTCTATCTACTAGTAGTTGGTCCTCCTCAAGATGATATGAATGACCCTGCAGGAGCTCGATTCTCAATCATATTGTCTCTGTCTCTCTTTTGATCTTCAGCATGTTGGTTCCCAACATATCTCCTAAAGAAACCTCTTCCCATGACATGTTACATCTTATTTTTGAGATTTTGGCATTCATCAATGTCATGCTATTGATCTATATAGAACCAATACATGTCAGCATCCCTCCTAGCTCATCCTTCCATTAATTTTCTTGGTCACCTAACTTGGTTGACATCTTCAATTTGCATCAAAATTTGAGCTAGATTTAGGGACGTATTGTTCAAAATCTTCCTAGGCTACTCCCCATGTCTTTTGTTTCTTTTAAGGTTTCGAGAAGTTGAAGGTCTGGCCTCTTTCAATCTATCTTTCCTCTTCCCCCCTTCCATCTAGGAAATCCTTTTGCCTCTCAAATAGCTTGGAGAGATGGTCAAAATGATGTACTACGTGTAGCAGGAGGCTCACAAACAAGTTTAGTGCAGCCCACTTCAAAGTTGTTGCATGTCTGACGCAGCATGAAGCATCAGAATTTTCTATATAATCCATTAGATCTTGCGTCCACCATTGCTATCAAAATGATGGTCTGACAGAATTTTTGAGGAGGAGGATCATTAGACATGCTTTGAACAAACAGGGTGATGTTTCCACCCTTGATTAACACAACATTTTGCTTTTCAGTCGCCTTTTCAATATCCAATTTCTTGATTGTGATCTAAAAATTAGGCACAACTCATAGCGTCTTCATCCAGATGTGGCCTCTCCATACAAGTCATCCTCATTATTAACAGAATGACTGCATTGGTGCAGCATTTCAGAGTGTCCACTCATCGCTCAATGTGTTTGAGCAAGTGATTGTTTTTGGTGTGGCAATCCCCTTTTTCATCCAATCTATGCATGGGATAAGTCCTTTCTAGGCCTTGGAGCTAGGGATGGTGAGAATCTCATATGAATTGAACCACTCACCACATAATGTTTAATGGAAATGGCACTGTAGTGAGGCTTGGCATTGGTTAATTTCTGTTTGCAGAGTGTTTGTCTCTTGAGACAAAATATTCACTTGAGCCTAAAAGTAGCAACCTTATGTGTTGAGGCAACTGGATAAGTCTGACATGTCTTTTGTTGACTCATATGTCCCTCCTACATGAGAGAAAATCCCTTTATCCTGGAATATTTATCTGAGCGTTTCCTTGATCTGTTTGAGAAAAGTAGCATTTTGCACTGATGGCACCAATTGATGTTGCACAAATTGAGCAAATGAGTACGATATCCCTCTCCAGTGCTTCTTCATATTGATTTGGTCTTCAAGATTCCAGAATCCGCAAAAACAAAACCAAGTTGAAGGCAGCTCTGGTAATAGCCCTACGGTGCCCAGGTCAAAAACTCGGTATATTCCTCTAGTGCTTTATGTGAGAGGAAAGTATTGCCCACCTTTTTCTCTTGAGCTCTCTTCCTTTTATTTTGATATGTTGCCAATTCATGCAAAGCCCCTTGATCATGGGACTGTTAGCAATGGTTTGGGCCATTGTTAAGGGCTTGTTACCCTTACCAATGATAATTTTTGTTACTAGGACTTACCAGCTACATCCCAATATTCCCTTGGAGATGTGTATGGATGTTCCAGGCTATTCAGGCTACTGGGATTGGTATGGCTCCCTGGGTCATGACCAGCCTTAGTAGGTATGATGGAACCTAAATGTCAGATCTAAACATACCAATCTATGTAAGGCTGCCTAACCATCCTGACTGGTTTGGGCTGCCTAAGGTCATAGCTCGAAATCTTTAATCATAATAAATATAAAAAAAATTATGAAGATATTATTATACTAGCGAAGTAGCAATGAACATGGGATTAAAGAAGTAGTTTTTAGAAGAATTGTGATTCCCTTCCATTTTAACATTCTTTAAAAAGACTACAACTTCCGATTAGCATGGCACATGCTAGCTTGCAATAGATAGAATATAGCACCATAATGTTTTAGTTTTACTACCTGAATCACCGTGTGATTATTCCTAAAGGATCCATGCAACATGATATGGGCAATTGATGGAAATCACAAAAACAATTATGCAAGAAGGCATTACTTGACATGTGGCATTCTGATGTCATGGGTTTTTCATGATCTGATGGGTAATTGGACCATAGGCTAGGTGGACAACATGAATGATCTGATTGGTTGGCTACTCAAATCACATAAGAGATCAACCATATGCTTAGCAATCAACTAATTAGAATAATAGAAATTGACCGAATGAAAAGTTCTACTGCATTCTAATGATCAGGATTTTTTGATTTTTTGATTTTAGTTTATTTTATTATTTTTGTTTTTGATAGGCTTGTTTAGATTTGTTTCTTATTTAGCTTTATTTGGATTTGTAGTCCTCTTTTGATTGGTTGTTGGAGTTGTTTTTGGGAGGCCTTTAAATTTTTTTATTTGTAATCTCCCAATGCTTGTCTTGTAATCACGGTATTCCTCCCTCTTTATGTTGTTCCACCAGAAGGATTCTCGCAAAACCCTATACATCTTTTTGCTCCCTGGATGTACAGTATAAAGAGAGCGATGAACCTCCTCCAGAATGGTCCTTTTAATTTCAGCATCATTTGATACGCATAATCTGGTGTGAAATCTCAGAACTCCATCATCTGAAATATTAAAATCTGCCTATAGCCCACTCTGTACTTTGCCCTTAATCTTTGCCAACTCTGCGTCTTTTATCTGCGCGGCCTTAATCTTCTCCAGTAAGGTCGGTTGAATTACCAAGCTGTCCATGAACGTCTGGTGATTTCCCTGCACCAATTCCACATCAAATCTTTCTAGATCCATCCTGATATGATGTTGAACTACCACTGCCGAGACTAACGCATTCACTGATTTTCAACTCAAAGCATCAGCTACCACATTAGCATTCCTTGGGTGGTAACTGATGGTGCAGTCATAATCCTTTATTAGCTCTAGCGATCTCCTTTGTCTCATATTTAGCTCCTTCTATGTTGTTGACTCTATGAGTCCAATCTTGTTTTGATAATGACAAATCACTTGATATTTGATATGTGCATTGAGATTGTGAATAGGAACAATATTTAGCATGCACGGAAGGTTAGAATGTCATGGAAGCCATGAGGATTAAAGGATATACAACTTGACACAATCCATGGAACTAAAAGAGTAGAAGAATGAAGATGCAAGCGTCAAGTTCAAGATCATCATGGAAATGGGTATTTAGAACTGAATGTATTTATATATTTCATATGATTTAATTCAAAGCTCAAAATATATCTTAGACTGACCTTATGACTCATGCATCTCATGAAAATCTTTTAGGGGTTATTCATTGACTTAAAGACTCTATTTAAAATTTCGAAAAATGTTTTATAAAGAAGCAAAGTAAGAAAGCAAAAATGATAAAAAAACTGAAGTTGGACTACCCAGACGATTGAGGATTACCTTCAGAAGTCTGAAGCTGTAACTTCAGACGACTGAAGTTTTACTTCAGACGTCTGAAGAATTTCCTCAAAAGACTGAAGAATTAGTTCAATCATTTGAAGAATTAATTTTGAAATACAGAACAGGCAGAACACCTTCAAACGTCTGAACCGTCAAGTTCAGTCGTCTAAGCTGGGACTTCAGAAGACTGAACCCATAGTTTAGTCGTCTGACCCTGTGTCCAGACTATAATTTTCAGTCCTTTAAGGAACATCAGACGTCAGAACCCGAATTTTCAGTCATTTGAACCTGTGGGAAGTTTAAAAATCTGATCTTTAGCGAGAGAACACGCGGGTTATACACTTGATCAAATTGATCCAACGGTCAAGATTTATCCTAAGGCCGAGATTACCTATATAATCAACCTCTAAATCCTAGTGCCTCAACTTTTGTAATAGAATTGGGAGCCTTGAACTTATACACATCTCTGAACATTGTTGAATTTATTGCTAAGCTCTTGTTTGCAATTTCAAAGCATTTACATCATATTAAAGCTTGGGTTACGTTGATTTTCAAAAGGGGTTCCAGTAACTATTGTGCAAATAACTTTGGTATTGAGGTTTGGTGATCAAACTAAGTGTTTGCTTGTTCTGAAAGAGTTTTTCATCTCACAAGCTTATTATTGAATATTCATTTTGAGAAGTTGATCTTGAGTTATTATCTATATATATATATATATATATATATTTGTGGAAGATCACTACTTGAGAAAAGCTTTGTTTAAAACTAAAATCTTGAAGAAAGTTTTAAATATATCTTCATTCAAAGGGTTGCTATTTTATTAGTGTAAAAAGTATTGATAGCAAGAATATAGATCTGTGCATTATCAAAGATTATTTTTGAAATGATCTTATTTTCTAATCTTGCTTAAAGTATTCTGAAATCGAACCTTATTTTTCTCCAAAGCATTTATTTATAAAATCATATTTGGGAGATATTGATTTAAAGGATTGATTTGTAAAGCATATCATTCATATAACGATATCATGGTTACATACATACTGAGCTTCAAGTTTTATCATATGAATATGTATTAGGTTTTCCATTGTACTCACTAGCTTTGTTAGAAGCAATATTGAGTTTTTGCAGATTTGAAATTTTATATTGTAATCACGGTTCGGGTTGTGAACCGGATGAGGAGGAAGCTGTGCCTCTTGTAAGCAGCAGATTGTAAGGGAAGCTCCGTCCCGATTAAAGGAGCAGGGATTTAGTGGAATCCTTGAGTGGGTTGCTTAAGGCAAGGACGTAAGTCGGGTTGACTGAACCTCGTAAAATCGTGTTTACCTTCTCTTTTCCCTTATCTTTTTAATTTCCGCTTGCATTTCATTATCCGCTTTTGCATGTTTGTATGTTGATTTATATTATACGCACTTGATAATTAATTGGGTAAAATAGAATTTATTGAGATAATAATTTGAATTAATTTCAAACACCTGCAATTAATTTGTTAAATATTGAAATAGGGATTAAGTAGTAAAATAAACTTAAAGATTTTTAAAATACCCAATTCACCCCCCTCTTGGGATTACACCTGAATTAACATGCGTGAAAATGTACTTAAGGTTTTTATGATATATGAAGATTTCACACCTTTCACCATACAGATAGTGCCTCTAGATTTTCAATGCAAAAACCACCGCTGCCAACTCCAAGTCATGCGTAGAATAATTCTTCTCGTACTCCTTGAGCTGCCGAGAAGCATATGCAGTAACCTTTCCCTATTGCATCAGTACACACCCAAGCCCTTTTCGAGACGCATCACTATAGATTACAAAACCCCCTTCTCTTGAAGGGATTGTCAATCCCAGTGCAGTGATAAGTCGCTGCTTTAACTCTTGAAAGCTCTGTTCACATTCATCTGTCCATTCATATTTGACATTCTTCTTGGTCAACTTTGTTGGTGGGCTTGATAACTTAGAAAAACCCTCTACGAATCGATGGTAATATCCTACCAAACCCAAGAAACTCTTGACGTCGTGGACATTCTTTGGTTTTTCCCAGTCCATTACTGCCTCTATCTTGTTCGGGTCCACTGAAATACCACCTCAAGATATCACATGTCCCAGAAATGCTACTTGTTCCAACCAGAATTTGCATATCTTAAATTTTGCATACAGTCTCCTTTCCCTCAACACCTGAAGTACTATCCTCAAATGATCCTTGTGCTCCTTGGGACTTTTTAAATAAACCAATATGTCGTCAATAAACACCACCGCGAACTGATCCAAGTACAAATGGAAGACCCTATTCATCAGGTTCATGAATGCAGCAGGAGAATTCATTAGTCCGAATGGCATAACCAAAAATTCATAATGGTCATATCGAATTCGGAAAGCGGTCTTCGGTACATCCGCTGATTTAACTTTCACCTGATGATACCTGGGTTGGAGATCGATCTTCGAAAAGACCTGTGTTCCCTGAAGCTGGTCAAACAGATTATTGATACATGGTAGCGGGTACTTGCTCTTTACCGTCATTTTATGTATCTCCCGGTAGTCGATGCACATCCTCATTGACCTGTCTTTCTTTTTTCACAAATAATAGAGGTGCTCCCCACGAAGATACACTGGGTCAAATGAACCCTTTGTCCAACAACTCCTGTAACTGTTCCTTTAATTCTTTCAACTCTGTCGGAGCCATTCTGTATAGAGTTTTAGAGATTGGCCTCGTTCCCGAAGATAGGTCGATAGAAAACTCCACCTCACGCTCAAGAGGTAACCCTAGAAAATCCTCCAGAAACACATCAAGAAAATCCCTTACTATTGGGATATCCTCCAGCTTTAATTCTTTCATTGATGCCTCTTTCACACAAGCCAGGTAACCCTAACATCCTTCCAAGAGTAACCTTTTAGCCTACATGGATGACAAAATTGGTGGCGAGGCACTCCCCAAGGGGTATGAACACCACTTCCTCCTTGAAGCAGTCAATATTGGCATATCCAAAAGCTAGCTAGTTCATTCCTAGAATCACCCCAAATCCGTGCATGTCGAGGACCACCAGATTAGCAAGCAACATCCTTCCTTGAATACTGATCGGAAAATCCTTAAGTACCCTCCTACACACTACTACAATTCTTGTTGGTATAGCCACTAATAAATCAACGTCCAATGGCTAAGCTTCTATCCCACATAATTTAACGAAATCCTGAGCTACAAATGAATGTGTCACCCCTAAATCATACAACACAATAGCTCTATGTGAAAAAATTGAAATAGTACCTGTCACCACGTTGCTGGCGTCCTCTGCATCCCCCGGCGTAAGTGAATACACTCGTGCTTGGGCGGTGTTCCTTTGGTAGCCACCTTGGGGTGCCTGATTGTCTCCCCGAAATTGATTAGGTGTGGGCGCATCACTAGGCGGAGCATGACAATCTTGTGCCATGTGGCCGGGTCTACCACATGGATAGTAGACCATTGCTCTAATCCGGCACTCCCCCCAATGCCCCTTACGACACCTAGGACAAAGAGGGGGTGATGGATTTCCCTGTGGAACTCGATATCCCACTTCCTGTCGCTGGCCCGCATTGTTACCAGGCCTCCTCCATGTACCCTAACTCGGACCTGCATGAAAACCAGGAGGCAAGAGCCTCTTCCTCTGACTTTGTACCCCTGTGCACCCCTATTGACTCATCTCTGCTACGGTAGCTTTATCCACCAACTCTGAGAAATCCCGCACTTGCAAGACCGCCACCTACTCATATATCTCCTGTCTCAGGCCCTTCTCAAATCTTTGCGCCTTTCTGAACTCATATGGAATTATGTCTGGGCCAAAGCGAGAGAGTTTCATGAACTTGGCGGCATACTGCTGCACTGTCATATGACCCTGGATAAGGCTCAAAAACTCCTCCACCTTAACATCCCTAATGGTGGTGGGGAAGTACCGATCGAAGAAGATCTCCTTAAAACGACCCCAAGTCAATGCTATGGGTACTGGCCTCTACTCCTCCAATAGTTTCACTGCTAACCACCATCGCTCGGCCTCACCCGTTAACTTGAATGTAGCATAAGAACTTTCTGCTCATCAGTGCAGCACAATATTGCAAGAATCTTCTCAATATCTTGTATCCAATTCTCTGCAATAATTGGGTCGACACTTCCTAGAAAAGCTGGGGGATTCATCCGGGTGAACTGCTCTATGATGCAGCCCTGGTCAACTGGTAGGCAACCCTATTCCCTTGAATTCCGTGTTACTTCTACCATGACCTACTGAGCAATGCTATGTAGCACTTGATCTGAATCGCCGCCACCCATACTGGAAGCCTTCACGTGGCTACTACCTCCAACATTTACATTGTTATCCCCAGAGTCCATCTTGAAAGTAGGACGGAAAACAATCTTAGAACCCTATATCATAATACGATCAGTATTATCATTTAACTAAAAAACTATAAAATATACTATATCCTCGTATTACGATACTCGAGCTACCTTAAGAACTTTCCTCACATAAACAAATCAATTTAACATCCATGTTCCCAATTTAAGGTTTAGTCTTACCGCTCAGAAACAAAAATCGATGATAATTTGCCATGGCTTTCCTAAAATTGTCATTTCAGGAAGAACACAGAAACCATCACGGAATTCTTGTCTTTAGGTTGTAAGACAAAACCCTAAAGATTCCACTTGAACTCCCAAGAATGACTTGCTAGATTCCTAATTTACCAATTTCCTACTCTCATCAAGATCCATTCCTATACTTTGGTATTGTAATCTGCTAGAGTCTACAGAACCTAACAACCTAAGCTCTAATACCACATTTGTAACGCCCCCAAAAATAAATCCATAATCAACATAATAAAAATATCATCATATGATACCTCTGATACCACAAACGCAATATCCACGGACCCAGCGGGGTTGAGGGTAATACCATCCCATAATTATATTAGTCACACAAATAGCGGAAGCAAAATATTATCCTAATATCATACATACTAGAGTACTAACCCTCAACTTTTATATCAATATTTCCCAAAATATATTACACCTAGAGTGTCCAAAAATCTTTAGATATAAACAAAATAGTGTTCTACAAACACTCACTCTTAGCTAGCTCATCTAGATCCCACCCTAGAGCTCCTAGACTCGATTTCCTATAGGCCCTGAAAATTTAATATATTTACTGGGGTGAAACACTTCTCAGTAAGGTGGATTAGGTTAATTCCAGTGTGTGGCTAACATGAGTTTTAGTGTAGCAAATATATCCATCCAGTTATATTAAAATGCAAAGTATTGTAAATTGTACTCACACCTGTATTGTAATGCCCTGGTCCTTTATATGAACCCAAAGTGCTACTACACATACTCTGTTATACCAGTATCAGATAAGCATATATAAACAACCCGCCCTAAACAAGGACAAACGGGTGTATCTCAGACATATCTGTACTCATGCACAGTGGAAAACATAAACATTCTCATTCGGGATTCTATTAGACATATACCAGAGTTTTATTTGTATTTCTCAATACATAAAATCCATACTTTAAACACATATTACATCCTCCTACATTCTACCAGGCTAACAACTCATTACTAATACAAAAACTTACGTCCACTAACAAGACTATACGCGCCAAAGTCTCTCTAGAAAAACTAGGACCGACGTCCCATAGGACCTGAAACGGAGGTTGTAAGATTGGGGTGAGACACTTCTCAGTAAAGTGGAAGATATTACATCAGCACATGACTACATGAGTTTATTCTAATTAAAAACAGTTGCACATTATCACATTCATAGTACAGCACTTTTCCAGATATATAAACATAATACAGTATCATCACAAGCGAGAGTCCCCGAGGTTAGGGTAGGGTATTGACTTATACACTATACGATTCCCTCCACACGGTACTCAACCCTGTGACTTTGCCCATTTTAGTTTTTTTAAATCATGTATATGAAAATTTAGGACAATGACAAGCTTTGGAACTTTCAGAAATATGCCTAATTACCCCGTGGCACGGGTTGTGCACTGATAACTCTGACAGAGCCCTATTCGTGCTGACACTGTCAAACATCACAGATATAGTCCGGCTGCCCCACCTGGTCTATTATTTCACCAGTGGCCCCATACACTCCTGCAAGCCGACTATCTCAATACCCACACTGACTCACATGTGTGGTTGTACTGTACCTCAGTCAGCAATGGAACCGCGCCTCTAGCTATTTAAACACTCAGATAACCTGGAGTATCTTTCAACTCCTTCGGAGTGTCTTTCAACTCTTTTAGTAACAAGTTGTGGTCACAATCAATCATATATATAATTTACAATAAAACATAAAAATCCGTGCAGTTCTAGTATTTTCACAATCACAATCATGCAATCTTTCATGCATTTTTTTTTCTATCAGTCAGTGGTGTTAACTGGCACAAACGCTCCCGGTTCAACCCTTTTTACATTTTAAAGTTCGGTGATTAACCGGCACCTGTTTTCCACATTTTTGGATAACAGAATGGAATTTCAGTTTTCACAGTTCATTCACAAATATAACATTTCAGTATGTTCCAGTTCATATCACATGTCACGTTCGTTTCGTCAAAACCACTTTAATTAGTGTATAATTTGAAAAATACCATTTGGATTGCAAACATGGGTGTCAAGCAGTTCCTACCTTAGTTTTAAAGCAGTTAAAGTAGTTTTGGAAAATTTGGAGTTCATAGGCCAAAACCCCTATTTTTTTCAAAAATCGTAAAACCGCAAAATCGTAAGAAACAACATTTATACCTAGTAAAATTTTGCAAATAAGCAGTCAAAATGTGCAGTAAGACATAAGCTATCTTTCTAGCAGTTCAGTTTTCTAAAAATACTGATGTAAACAAATCTCGTTACCTTAATCCCGAAAACAAAAATATGAACGGATCGGTCCAAAACAACGACTCGAGATCCCCGAAACCTAAAAACTGAAGAACATTACTTCACTATAATCACGACTACTACATAACTACCGAATCAGAAACGAAATCAGATAATTACCTCGATTTTAGAAAAAAACCCGAAAATCCTCGGATCGAAAATTCGATCCGCTATAACTGCAGAGATTCTCCTCCTAATCCACGTAACAATGTCGGATTGTTGATTCTGGCAACAGATGACACGGAATCCTAGAGAGAGAGAGTGTTGGTTCGTGTTCTAGAGAAAGAGAGAGAGAGAGAATGGAATAACTTAGTAAAAAAGAAAAGGATATTCTATTTATAACTAGGTTAACCCGGCTAGCCTCGTCGACGAGTTGAAGTTCTCATCGACGAGCCAAAGAAGGTCGCTCGTGGCTGAGTAAGTGACCTCGTCGACGAGCCTGAGATTTCAAAATCTCTGAAAATCCCTCAATATCTCCTCGTTGACGGGTCTTTGTGTCTCGTCGCCAAGCAACAGAAGAGACTTCGTCGACGAGAAATGGAGCCTCGTCGACGAGCTCTGTTATTTTATCCTTTTTAATTTCCCTTCTTTTTTCTTTATTTATTTTCCAAATTTGGGTCCCCACAATCTCCCCTCCTTATAAGAATTACATCCCTCAAATTCATCAACTGATACCAAACTCACTCTACTTTACGTCAAAGATTTACAGAAGAGTCGGAAGCAACCCATAATGCAGTTCTGGCCCGAATTTATTACCTACCTTCACTTATGGCGGAGGAATACCTTGGTTACAACATAAAGCTTCAGGAACTTACAATATACATACAAAACTCTCCCGAAGGTCATATCTACTTACTAAACACACTAACATATACACATTCACTTACCTGACTAACTTAACCATCTCTGAACAACCGAAGATACTTCTGACGTATCTCAGTTTCTAACTCCTAGGAAACTTCTTCCACTGCATGGTTCCGCCACAATACCTTCACTAGCGGTATTTCCTTAGTCTGTAATTGCTGAACTTTCCAATCCAATATCTGTACTGGTACCTCCTCGTATGATAAAGCATCACTGATCTCTAGAGGTTCGTAACTCAACATGTGTGATGGATCTAACACGTACTTCCTCAGCACTGACACGTGGAACACGTCATGAACTCTGGATAGTGTTGGAGGTAAAGCCACCCGATAAGCTACTGAACCTATCCTTTCCAGTATTTCAAAAGGCCCGATATATCAAGGACTTAGCTTCCCCTTCTTTCCGAATCTCATCACCCCTTTCATTGGAGCGATCTTCAGAAACACCATATCTCCTACCTCAAATTCTAGCTTTCATCGACGAGTATCAGCATAACTCTTCTGCCGACTCCAAGCTACCTTGATTCTCTCCCTGATAAACTCGACCTTTGCAGAGGCTTGCTGAATCAATTTCGGACTCGGTATCTACCGCTCACCTACCTGATCCCAGTACAACGGAGATCGACATCGACAACCATACAATGCCTCGTAAGGTGCCATCTCCATGCTGGCCTGGTAACCATTGTTATACGCAAACTCAACAAGCAGTAGATGCCATATCCAGCTGTCACCAAAGTCCAGTACAGAAGCCTGCAACATATCCTCTAACGTCTGAATAGTCCTCTTAGACTGCCCATCCGTCTGCGAGTGGAAAGACGTACTGAATGTGAGTTGCAATCCCAAGGCATCCTGTAGACTCTTCTAGAAACGAGACATAAAACATGGATCTCGATCCCAAACAACAAAAATAGGAACATCGTGGAGTTGTACAATCTCCTGCACATACAACTCTGCCAGCCGATTCAAAGAATAGCTGACTTTGATTGGAATGAAATGTGCAATCTTCGTCAGCCAATCAATTACAACCCATATAGCATTCTGCCCATGCACCACTGTAGGTAACCCCGTCACGAAATCCATCAAAATGTGTTCCCACTTTCACTTGGGAATGTCAAGTGGCTAAAGTGACCCTACTGGTCTCTGGTGCTCTGCTTTGACTTGCTGACATGTCAGACATTGCTCCACGAAACGGGCGATCTCTCTTTTCATGTTGGACCACCAGAAAGATTCCCTCAGACTCCGGTACATCTTCGTACTGCTAGGATGTACAATGTAGAGAGAACGGCGTGCCTCCTCCAGAATGACTCGTTTAATTCCAGCGTCATTCGGTATACATACTCTGTTATGAAATCTCAAAATCCCATCACCAGAGATACTGAAATCCGGCTTTAACCCACTCTGGACTCCTTCCATAACCTCAACAAGCTCTGGATCCTCCTTCTGTGTTGCTCAGATTCTCTCCTGTAAGGTCGGCTGTACCACCAAGCAAGCAAGAACATCCTGATGATTTCCTTCCACTACCTCCAAGCCCAACCTTTCCAGGTCCATACATATTTGATGCTAAACTCCCACTGCTGAGACTGGCGCATCAACTGACTTCCAACTCAGAGCATCAACTATCACATTTTCTTTCCTTGGGTGATAGGTAATAGTACATTCGTAGTTTTTTATCAACTCAAGCCACCTATGCTGTCTCATGTTCAACTCTTTCCGAGTGAAAATGTACTTAATACTTTTTTGATCAGTAAAAATCTCGCACCTTTTACCATATAGGCAGTGCCTCCAGATTTTCAATGCAAACACTATAGTTGCCATTTCCATATAATGTGTCGGATAGTTTTTCTCGTACTCTTTAAGTTGAAGAGAAGCGTAAGCAACTACTCTGCCCTGCTGCATTAGAACACAGCCAAGACCCCTCTTAGAGGCATCACTGTAGATAACAAACCCGCTATCCCCAAATGGAATGGTCATAACTAGAGTAGTAACCGTTCGCCGTTTCAGCTCCTGGAAACTCAACTCGCACTCATCAGTCCAATCATACCTCATGTTCTTCCTCATGAGTCGCGTCAATGGACTTGCTAAACTGGAGAACCCTTCTATGAACCATCTGTAGTAACCCGCAAGACCCAGAAATCTTTTGACCTCCTGAACATTCTTCGGTCTCGCCCAATCCACTACTGCCTCTATCTTACTCAGATCCATTGATACTCCTTTTTTGGACACTACATGCCCTAGAAACGAAATCTTTTCCAACCAGAACCCACACTTCTTCAGTTTAGCAAATAACTTCTTCTCCCTAAGCATTTGTAGTACCAGTCTCAGATGAACTTTATGCTCTGCAACATTCCTAGAATACACTAGGATGTCATCAATAAATACCACGACAAACCGGTCTAAGTATTCGTGAAAGACCGGTTCATCAAATCCATAAATGCTACACGTGCGTTAGTCAAGCCGAATGGCATAACCATAAATTTGTAATGGTTGTACTGAGTTCGGAAAGCTGTTTTCGGAACATCCTCCGTCTTCACCTTCAGCTGGTGATACCCAGATTGTAGATCGATCTTAGAGAAGATCCACGTGCCCTGTAGTTGGTCAAACAGATCATCGATCCTGGGTAATAGGTATTTGTTCTTTATCGTTACCTTGTTAAGTTCTTTGTAGTCGATGCACATCCTCATCAACCCATCCTTCTTCTTCACAAGTAGCATAGGTGCTCCCCAAGGAGAAACACTCGGTCGAATGTACCCCTTATCTAGAAGCTCCTGAAGCTGTTCTTTCAACTCTCTCAATTTAGCTGGAGCCATATGATACGGAGCTTTCAATATCGGCGCCGTACCTAGAGCTAACTCTAAAACAAATTCCACTTCACGGTTCGGAGGTAATCCTGGCAAGTCCTCTGGAAATACATCAGGGAACTCGCGCACTATCGGAATCGTCTCCAATTTACATTCTTCTTCCGGCGTGTCTTTCACAAACGCCAGATACCCTTGACATCCCTCCCGAAGCAATCTACCAGCCTGCAAAACTGAAAGGATCCGTGGTGCAGAATGCACACGCGACCCTATAAACTTGAATTCCTGCTCCTCTGGAGGTCTAAACATCACTTCTTTCCTGTGGCAATTGATACTGTCATAACTGGAAAACAACCAGTCCATCCCTAGGATGATATCGAAGCCATACATGTCAAATACTATAAGGCCAACTAGTAGTACCCTTCCTTGGATCATCACTGGGAAATCACAAACTACTTTGCTACATACAATTGCCGACCTCAATGGCGTAGCCACTACCAGTTCATAACCTAATTGTTGCATCTCTAATCCATACAGTTTAACAAATCCCCGGGAGATAAAGGAATGCATTGCTCCTGAGTCAAATAATATAATAACTTTATTGGAAAGCATGTAAATATTACCTTTTACCATATCTCCAGCGTTCTTTGCATCACCTAGAGTCAAGGAGTATACCCTAACCTGGGCAGTACCCCCTTGCCGTCCATCTCGTGGCGCCTGCGCACCACCTCTGAAAGGCTATTGCGAAGCTTCAGCATATCTCGGCAGATTACAATCCCTCACCTGATGTCCTATCTTACCACATCATAAACAAGCGATCATAGCTCTCCAACACTGCCTTGCATGAGGTTTCCCACACGTAGAACAAACAGAAGCGGACGTGGTACTCTGAGAAGCACCACTACGGTTCTTCTTCTTCTAGTTGTCCTACTTTTCCCCTCCATAAGAACTGGAAGGTGCAGGTTTCTTCTTCGAGATCTGAACCCCGACCTCTTCCTGCAGACTCTCCTCTACTACAGTGGCTTTATCAACCAGAGTAACAAAGTCCTGCATCTGCTAGATAGTCGTATGCTTGCAAATCTCCTTCCCCAGGCCCCTCTAAAATTTCCAAGCCTTCATTGCCTTGTCCGGAACCATGAATGGAGCAAAACGGGATAGCTCCTGAAATCTGGCAGCGTACTGTTGAACTGTCAGTTGCCCCTGCTCCAGACTTATAAATTCCTCCATCTTGGCATTTCTGACCGCGGCCGGAAAATACCGTTCAAAGAATAATTCCTTGAACCTAGCCCACATCACAACCACGGGAATAGGTAGATGCTCTTCAAGCATCTTTACAAATTTCCACCACCTCTTCGCTTCGCCCGACAACTTGAACGTTGCAAAGGCTACTTTCTACTTCTCAGTGCAGTTCAAGACGTCCAAAATCTTTTCAATCTCCCCAATCCAATTCTCAGCTCGAATCGGGTCTGCACTTCCCATGAAAATAGGAGGCTTCAGTTGTGTGAACTGATCGATAGAATAGCCCAACTCAGTCGCAGGACGATCCTGCCCCCTATTCGCCCGAACCACCTTAGCCATTAACTGCTGAGCAAAGTCCCGCAGAACATTCGTAGAATCACTGCCAGCCTCAGGGCCAGCTCCCTCACTAGTACTGCCTCCAACATTAGCAGTATTATCCCTGGATTCCATCTTGAAAAACAATTAAGGAAAGCAATTAGAAGCTTAACCAACTAATACTGCAACACTATAAACTCATTTCCCATAATAACAGTCCTAGTACTGACGTACTCTAATAACTCACATACTCATTCTGACTCGAGTTCTGCCCTTCCACTTAGAAACAAAACTGCCAATAGATTGCCGTGATTTTCTGAACCTTTCGAATGATCCAAAAAGGCACTGAAGCCTATCAATGCATTTCTGTCTCTAGGTATACAAAGTTGTACTCGCTAATCTTATTCACATCCTAAACTTTGGTATATTCTAAACTACAAAACCTAGTAACCTAAGCTCTGAGTATATAGCCCTAACTAGGCACTATGAATTGCATCACACTTCCGACTGGTTAAGGGCTTTGATACAATGCTGTAACGCCCTGGTCCTTTATACGAACCCAGAGTGCTACTACACATACTCTGTTATACCTATATTTGATAAGAATATATAAACAACCTGCCCTAAACAGGGACAAACGGGCGTATTTTAGACATATTTGTACTCATGCACAACGAAAAACATAAACATTCTCATTCAGGGTTCTATTAGATATATACCAGAGTTCTATCTGTATTTCTCAGTACATAAGATCCATACTTAAAACGTAAACATATTACATCCTCCTACATTCTACGAAGCTAACAACCTAGTACTAATCCACTAACAAGACTATACGCGTCAAAGTCCCTTTAGAAGAACTAGGACCGACATCATGTAGGACCTGAAATACAGGTTGTAAGATTGGGATGAGACACTTCTCAGTAAGGTGGAAGATATTACATCAGCACGTGACTACATGAGTTTATTCCAATTAAAAACAGTTGCACATTATCACATTCATAGTACAGTACTTTTCTAGATATATAAACATAATACAGCATCATCACAAGCGAGAGTCCCCGAGATTAGGGTAGGGTACAAGCTTATACACTGTATGATTCCCTCCACACAGTACTCAACTTTGTGACTTTGCCCATTTTAGTTTTCTTAAATCATGTATATGAAAATTTAGGACAATGACTAGCTTTGGAACTTTTAGAAATATGCCTAATTACCCCGTGGCACGGGTTGTGCACTGATAACTCTGACAGAGCCCTGTTCATACAGGCACTATCAAGCATCACAAATATAGTCCGACTGCCCCACCTGGTTTATTATTTCACCAGTGGCCCCATACACTCCTGCAAGCCGACTAACTCGATACCCACATTGACTCACATGTGTGGTTGCACTGTACCTCAGTTAGCAACGGAACCGCACCTCTAGTTATTTAAACCCTCAAATAACCTGGAGTATCTTTCAACTCCTTCAGAGTGTCTTTCAACTCCTTTAGTAACAAGCTATGGTCCCAATCAATCATATATATAATTTACAATAAAACATAACAATTTGTACAAGTCCAGTATTTTCACAATCACAATCATGCAATCTTCCATGCATTTTTCTTTTCTATCAATCAGTGGTGTTAATTGGCACAAACGCTCTCGGTTTAACCCTTTTTACATTTTAAAGCTCAGTGATTAACCGACACCTATTTTCCATATTTTCGGATAACAAAATGGAATTTCCGTTTTCACAGTTCATTCACAAATATAATAGTTCAGTATGTTCTAATTCATATCACATGTCACGTTCGTTTCGTCAAAACCGCTTTAATTAGTGTATAATTCAAAAAATATCATTTGGACTGCAAACATGGGTATCAAGTAGTTCCTACCTTACTTTTAAAGCAGTTAAAGTAGTTTTAAAAAATTTGGAGTTCATATGCCCAAACCCCTACTTTTGCCAAAAACTGTAAAACCGTAAAATCGTAAGAAACAACATTTATACCTAGTAAAATTTTGTAGATAAGAAGTCAAAATGTGCAGTAAGACATAAGCTATCTTTCTAACGGTTCAGTTTTCTAAAAATACTGATGTAAACAAATCCCCTTACCTTAATCCCGAAAACAAAAATATGAACGGATCGGTCCAAAACAACGACCTGGGATCCCCGAAACCTAAAAACCGAAGAACATTACTTCACTATAATCATGACTACTACATAACTACTGAATCAGAAACGAAATCAGATCCTTACCTCGATTTTAAACAAAAACCCAAAAATCCTCAGATTGAAAATTCGATCCGCCATAACTGTAGAGATTCTCCTTCTAATCCACGTAGCGATGTCGGATTGTTGATTCACGCAACAAACAACACGGAATCCTAGAGAGAGAGAGTGTTGGTTCGTGTTCTAGAGAAAGAGAGAGAGAGAGAATGGAATAACTTAGTAAAGAAGAAAAGGATATTCTATTTATAACTAGGTTGACTCGGCTAGCCTCGTCGACGAGTCGGAGTTCTCGTTGACGAGCCGAAGAAGGTCGCTCGTGGCCAAGTAAGTGACCTCGTCGACGAGCTTGAGATTTCAGAATCTCAGAAAATCCCTCGGTATCTCCTTGTCGAAGGGTCTTTGCGTCTCGTCGTTGAGCAACAGAAGAGACTTCGTTGACAAGAAATGGAGCCTCATCGACGAGCTCTGTTGTTTTATCCTTTTTAATTTCCCTTCTCTTTTCTTTATTTATTTTTTAGATTCAGGTCCCTACATGTATATTTAAAAATGCGTATATTTTCTTTCCAGTTCACAACTCGGCTCAGCAGTAGCCCCATTATATAAATCTACAATTATGTAAATAAGAACCTCCCTGATTGGACTATCATAATCACATCATGTAATAACCCCACATGATCGAGTTGTGCGGTCCGAAACTAGACTTAGCCCTAGATGGCCTACCACCAGGCTAAGTCAAACATAATGCATCTGTAATCTGATTTGCCTACCTCAACCTAGTCTGGACTCCAGGGGCGGTCCACAACTCTTCGCAGGCCAAATCGACATCAACTACCAACACTCTCAACTTAATGTGGTTGCACTGACATACATATATGTATATATATATATATATATATATATATATATATATATCGTCTGTGGTTACGGTACCGAGCATCCACTGTCCATTAAGGTTCTTAGAACATACATTACAATTTACATAATACAATAGATAATATGTTCATATTTCTCAACACATATTTCATATTCATAATTCTCAACACATATATCGTGAGCATTCCACCCCATCGTCTCAACGATAATTTTTCAATAACCGCGTGATCAGTATATCACCGTGGACTCACAATTTCTGCATTATTCGCAACATCTCCAAGCTCAAAGCTCATTATAACTAGATCTCAATATAAAATCCATATTCTGTATATTAAACCACCATTCAGTATAAAAATCCCAATTTTTCCATGCAATACCATATCAATTAATCCACAGGTTAATTATGCATTTAAATAATCATACTCATGCCACACTATTTGAATATTAAATCGTAATATAATAAACTTCTCAGGAAAAATATTTTTTTTTTTGAAAATAAGGGTATGATCATCCATAAAATTTAGTTCAACTCAAAATACATATTTTACTAGTTAAACGGAGATGATCACCCCACTCACATTAGTTTTTTCCCCAAAACCAAGTATAATAACCAAAACAACATTTTCATCCGCCTAATTAAATCAGGAAATTGTATATAACATTCTCGTACCATATACTATAGTTTAATCGGTTCACATTTCAAAAATAACTGGCATAATCTAATCCCCCCTACAATTTAATCGGTTCACTCTTAACTAGCTTTTAACTTATTTCCAAATGACGATTTGTAAAACAAATTCTTGCCTAGACCTAGTGACGTCATTGGATTTTAGATGGAGTCATGGTTGGTCACACGCCAAAAACAGGTACATGACAAGACCACCTTGGCCCTAGGGACAGAGCTCCTCAATTGTAAAAGCTCCACCTTTGTACCTTAACGGTGTTCAAAGATGAAAGGACCAAGAAGCTGCAATGGTAAATGATGCTCTGAGTATGATAGACTCTTTACCTTACTCAAGAGTGGGGGCATCTATGTGGAAAAAATTCGTCCATGCTCCATATAGGCCTAAAGGCTAATTAACAAGGGGAAACCCTTTGGTTGCCTAGGATTGAAGGAGAGGACATGAGGAGATATAACCCCCTTACAGTTGTTAAGGTAACCCCCTATTCAAAGGGGCATTCAACTTAGGCTACCTATAAAAAAGGGGAAGCAACGAGGTAAGACACGTTCACCATTCTTATCATTGTTGCTCACATTTAATGCCTCCCTCTTTCTCTATAATAACTCAAAGAGATCCCCTAGACATCACTTTGAGACCTCCCAAAGCTTTGCTTTTTTCTGCATGGTTGATGTGTGATCCGACAAAGAAAAAAAGCGCGGCAACAATTTTGTTGTTTAAGTATCTAGAGAAAGAAAAAAAAAACATTATTGGTGTAGAAAAAACAGCTTAAGTATTATTATCCAACTTCCTATGCCTTTCATAGGTACTTAAATTGATCTTCTTTAATTCTTGAAAAAAAAAAATTAATAAATGAATAAACCATCTACTTGAGTGAGGTTAACCATATCTATTCATTAGAGAAGTATGATATGCATTACAGGCTCAAAATTAAACAGGCTGTAATTCTCTTTTGGAAGGACTTTGGGAAAATATAGCTATCCTAAAGATTTGGAGGAGGTCATGGGATGGCCCGGTGGTAACGAGCTCATCCCAACCTACATACCTACATTGAGCATGCTTCAAACTACATCATCCTCCTTCCTAGTCTCCACTAACCTATTAAAAAAATAAATTTGGAGAAGCAAGCAAACTGTAGAGCCATTTTGAAGTGCATTTAGGCTCTCCCTGATTTATACATAAGGATCAAAAGTAATAAAGCCAAGAAGCCTAAAGTGTTCGTATCCAAAATGTATTGGGTATCAACACTTGCTTGATACTTCCTTACACTTACACGCATCTAAAATTAAATAATTTTTTTTAATTTTGGACATGGTTACATACATTGTAATGACCCTCCCCTTACCCTCGCAAAGCTGGGAGCCTTATGCCCCGAGGGGGGGGGGGGACATAGTTGAGAAACTTCTTGACACTTCCTCATATAGCAAGGATGCTTTTGAGGCACTTCTTGCATTGAAACGCTGCATTTTGTTGTCCCCTTTAATTCAATTAACAAACCACCACCCCACCCCCCCCCCCCCCCAGCCAAGAAAAAAAAAAGGGAGAAGAATAGAGGCTAAGAGTCAAGGTGGTCTTAACATTGACTGCACATTTGGTACATAGGAATGGATTGGAATTGAAGTGAATGTAATCGAATGCAACACTTGATTTTCCTACCTCATTCCATTCTGCAACACATGACGTGAGTGGTTGGACATTGGAGCCCTAGCACCACTACTCTATCCATCGCACCATCTGACCTCCCAGCCCCCAAAATTCCCCCCTTAAAGTCATCGCCAATTTTCCACTTTATCTCTCCTCCCCCCCCCCCCCAACCACCCCCTAAACTTTGACAAACCATGCCCTGGAGTTGATTTTTATGTCCCGTTGTTGGATCAATATTGTATAATGTGTAGCTGATGATTGTGTAAGTGTAATTTGTAATATGTGTAGTTTACAATTTTTCATAATGGTGCTTGTATTTCATCTTAAATTAATATTACCACATTCTCTGTCATCCAAGGAAAAACATGGCTATCGTATCTTTATTTTTTTATTTTTTTTGAAATTGCTTTATCGTCATGTCAGTATTGTGTCATATCTGTGTCTCGTGCCAGCATCGGCGTTTCCTAGGTTAAAATAAGGATAATGACTGATTGCGATTTATTTGCACACCAACCAAAAGTTGGGTATTTTATATTTCCTTCTAGCTTATTAGAAGAAGGGGGAGGCTTGACCTTGGCAATAAGTAGTCCAAGTGAAAAAGACCAAACTAAATGAAAAAGAAATTGTCTCTGAAAAAGGGAAAGGCATACTATGCTACTTGTCATGGTCCAATTATTTTCACACCCTTGTGAAGGGCCATGCGGCGCTAGTTAAAGCCCTCTTGCTTAACTAGCCAGCCTATCGTTTACCCACATTCATCCACGAAGCACCTTCATTAACATTCATTCAAATAGTAGCGGAAACAGTAATCAATTCATGAAAGTCGTGGCAAGCAAGCAGTAAACATTGAAGCAAACATAATTCATTAACAACACCTCCGTTGACATCGTGTGTTTAGCGAGGGAGGCAAGTAGGCTAAACACGTTGACAATAACTAGTGAGTTTTACAATGACTAATGAACACTCACCCTCCTCCTAAAGAGGTTTTTATGTAATTATCATCCTGACACTAGGAAACATCAAAGTGACCGAGGAGTCATACTGCTTTATTTGGCATACAAAGACACTACTAGCAGAAAATATCCTTACACTAGTATTTACATGATGGAAACCCATCCCAAGCACACAAGATAAGCGGTCACAGGCAAGCATAATGCCCTAAACAAACTTAGCTCGTGACATTCTCCCCCACTTATGCAGTCGACGTCCTCGTAGACTTTGGCGATAGGTACACTTCAAGTTTGTCCACGAACGGTTGAATATCTTCCGCAGAAATCCAGCTGATTTCTTTGTCGACAAGGCGTTTCCACTTCACTAGGAACTTCTGCCGCTTCTTCCTCGAGGATGTGAACTTTCTGTCTACAAGGATCTCTTCAACTTCACGTCTGTCAGATTGCACTGTCTTCAAATCTGCTCTATTGGGCCGACTTCTGCTTAGGTCATTGGTATTGGCGTTGAATGGCTTGAGGCAGTTGACATGAAACTGCGGTCTTCTCCCTTGATCTGCCCACTTTTTCATCAGCGTAGAAGCTTTCTCCAGATTGGCTCGGGCAAACTCTGCATTTTGCCTCCATTCTCTAGTGAAGATGTACGCCCTAGGACTCTTTTGTTTGTACGGCTAGCCCACTGTGTGAGGTAGCAGTGGTAGTTGGCCTGTAACAAGCTCAAAAGGGCTCTTGTTGTTTGTTGAGCTCCTTTGGGCACTGCCACGGAATGGAGCCACATCAAGTAGTTGCATGCCATTCTTCTGGTTGTCGTTAACAAAATGGCACAAATACTCATCTAGCAGCTCTTTGAATCTCTTCATCTGTCCGTCTGTCTGTCGGTGAGATCTCGAAGAGATGCCAAGATGTGACCTGAATATCATGAAAAATTCTGTCACAAATAATAACTTGGGGAACACCCCAATGTTTCACAAAAGTTACAAGGAACAATTGTGTCGTCTCCCCTGCCGAACAATACTTTGGTGCGGCACTGAAAGCATCATACTTCTTCCGCTCCCCCTTGTCTTGTTGGCAAGTGAGACAAGTTTTGGTACCATCAACCACATCATCCCGCGTGTGCGGCCAACAATACCTCCCCAGTAGTCCTGTCATTGGAGTCATTTTCCGTGAATACCCCTCAACGAACTTCCTGCAACATCTAGTAAGGCCAAGAAAGGAACGCAAATCCTTCACTATCGTGGGGATCTTCCGTTCTTGAACCATCCTTACCTTCTCCATACCCCTCCCACTTGACCAAGGAATTTGTTGCTTCGCTGAGCGAAAGAAACCTCCCCTTTCTTCACATACAGATTGTTTCCCCTCAGCCTGTCGAACACCTTCCATAGATGCTCTTCATGTTTCCTCTAAAACAACACCGATGCTCCCAAAGGTGTTTTGGAAGGGCGAACACATCCCGCTTCCAATTCATCAAGCTGTTTCCCCAACTCTACTATCTCTAGAGGTGCAATCCGACATGGCCCTTTAGCAGGTGGTTTCACTCCTGATAACAACTCAATCTCATACTCCATAGTTCGTCGTGAAGGCAAATTGTGAGGTAGCTTATCCGGCAACACCTCCTAATACTCATCCAACACCGCTTGGATGGTCATAGGCTCCAGCTCTTGGCCTACTTCTTTGTCTACCACCACCGTGGCTAGACGTGTCTGCTCACCCTAACCCAATCCCTCATTGAGTTGTATGGCTGAAAGGGACTTCCCGTCGTCTCCTTTCGTTGCAACAACTTGCACCATGAATGAGTGATCTCCCATCAGACAAAGGGAACCAGTCAAAGGCATCAGCACTGCCCTCATCCCCCTTAGGGACTCCATTCCTAGAATGACTGAAAAGTCATCCAATGGCACCACTGTGAAATTCACATGACCTTCCCACTGTCCAAGCTTTACAGGCACTTGCTTGGCTACTCCCAGAGTAGGCTGGGCTACAGAATTAACTACTTTCATGCTTCCTGTATCCTTCTCTAAGGATAAGTTGAGTCTCCATGCTTCCAATTGCGAAACAAAATTATGAGTAGCCCCCGTATCCACCATAGCGCGGGTACTCTTCCCATTGATCCTCAAGTCCACAAACATTAACCATTTTGCTCATGTAACTTTCGATGCTTTTGCCTGCTTTTCCAATGCGCTCACCAGCCGCACTGAACCTACCCTCGGGGCGTCATCCTCTTCCTCTTCGCTTTCCACCACATTTCCCGAAGTGGAAGCTTGTAAGGCATTGAGTAATCCCTTGTGTTGACACTCACTCGCTCTGTGAGATGCACCACACAAGTAGCACGAAATCTTACTCTTCCCCTTTCCATTGGGTGTGTTGAACCCTTGAGACGACAAAGCTTCCTTTGAGGTTGCTGATTTAGGGTCGGCTCCCCCACTCTTGGGTTTGCCTTTTTTGAAAGACTTTCCACTGTTTCCCTCTCAGCCAAACCATTTGAACGAAGCGGTATCATCACCAGCATAGTCAATCAAGTGTTCCGCAACAGCTTGTGCAGTAGACAAGTCTTGAACCCTTTGCCTATGAAGTTCAGTTCTTGCACATGGTTTCATTTCCTTTAGAAAATAGAATAACTTGTCATTTTCCGACATATCCCGAATATCCAACATCAAAGCAGAAAATTATTTCACATATTCCTTGCTCAACCCCGTATGCTTGAGATCTCTCAGTTTTCTCCTTGCATAATACTCAACATTCTCAGGAAAGAATTGTCCTTGAGCTCGCTCTTCAAGTCTGCCCAACTATTGATTACACAGCTTCCATTTTCAATTTCTCTGTACTTGGTACGCCCCCACAGTTTGGCATCACCAACCAAGTACATGGTCGCATTATCCACCTTTGCCCGTTCTGAGGTCATCCTCACAACGCGAAAGTACTGCTCCACATCGAAGAAGAAGTTTTCTAACTCTTTGGCATCCCGAGCACCCCCATACGTCCTGGGTTCTGGTACCTTGGTCTTGCTAACTCCCGGAGTGTTGGAGTTCCCCATAGCAAGAACCAATAGATTCACCTTTGCATCCAGATCAGCCATCCGCGACTGCAAAGTTTCAACTATATGGCTAAAGTCCTTTGACATGTCGCCTATCAAACATGCTTGATATTTTTGAAATCCCATCACTTCATCAACAAGTTCTGTCATTTGAGCCACCTTCACGGCTACAGTATTGGTTGTTGCCTCAACCTGTGCTTCTAGCACGCTGATCCTGTCAGCATTGTTTGGTGTCATGGTCACTTACCAAAGCTTTCCAAATCTAACAACGAAGGTAACCGAATTCACGTAGCAACTCAACCTTGGGCTCTGATACCAAGTGTCACAGTCCGACTATTTTCACACCGTTGTGAAAGGGACGTGCGGCGCTAAATGAAGCACTTTTGTTTAACTAGTCAGCCTGTCGTTTACCAACATTCATCCACGAAACACTTTCATTAGCATTCATTCAAATAGCAGCGGAAACAGTAATCAATTCATGAAAGCCGTGGCAAGCAAGCAGTAAACATTGAAGCAAACGTAATTCATTAACAACACCTCCGTTGACATCGTGTGTTTAGCGAGGGAGGCAAGTAGACTAAACACGTTGACAATAGCTAATGAGTTTTACAATGACTGATGAACACTCACCCTCCCCTAAAGAGGTTTTTCTGTAATTATCATCGTGGCACTAGGAAACATCAAAGTGACCGAGGAGTCATATTGCCTTATTTGACGTACAAAGACTTTACTAGCAGAAAAAATCCTACACTAGTATTGACATGATGGAAACCCATCCCAAGCACATGAGATAAGCGGTCACAGGCAAGCAGAATGCCCTGAACAAGCTAGCTTGTGACACTACTGCATGTACGGGGTGAAACCAAAATTTCATCTCAGGGAGGGCCATTTATGGTATCAATTTGTAAATGCATTCCATCGAGAGTATATGGATCCAAATTGGTAATAAATGGAGAAAGATACATATAAAATAACAATTTAATACACACATGAAAATTAGCGTCTATAGATGACATCTTTAATGATATAAAATGAAATAAAGAATCAAAAAGACTTACTTCATATTACATGTATCTAAATAAAATAAGCCGCTCTTAAAAAGAAGAACGACAAAAAAAAACCATAAAATAGGCATTCATTTAAGTTAACAAAAATCAGTTATTAGGGAATTTGTACATAATAAACTTGCTTTCAATACAAATTAAGTCTATGGCAAAACACAGTAAGCTTAAGAGACAAAAATAGGCAGACTGTTAAAAAATTCTTACATTGACAAATAAACCAAAAAAAAAAATTAAATTGCAAAAAACCATGACTTACACCATCATAAAAGTTATTCAATATGTCCCAAGGACATTAACTGTTAAAATTTGAAACTTACATGTTAAGAGGTTGCTTGTTCTAAACATGAAGGATGGGAGGGACCCTCCTGTTGCGTAGTCCAAGCCCAAAGAATCTCCAATGAAAAAAAAAAAGTTATCATCAAACTCTTTCCTCTGCGTAATCTATCCTTGATTAGTTTGATTCCTTGACACCATGATCTGATTTCCACATAAAAACTTCATCTAATCTTCGAGCATTCAATTATATATTTTTTGGTAAGGAAAACCTACAATTAAATGTTGAACTCTATGCAACCCACATCCAATATTCCAATCTATGAGACAGAAAAAGTAATAATTCAATCATACAAGAATGCAGAGTACTGAATGTACCTTGTGGAACATACAAAAAAATGGATTGGGAATTTCCATCTCAGGCCGATCCAGAGCAGGGTCCCCAACACAAAAGCATTTTCCTCTTGCACTTGCTGTGTGCAGGTGGAAGATAGGGTTCTTCGCTGATGAAACATGCTTGTGCTTCTACTGCCGACGACCTGGTCTGCGTTGACTATGCGTTGTGCCTGTAAAGACAGAAGATGCCCCTCTGAAAGATTTTCATTCATTATAATGGCCAACCAATGCAGAGGACAAACCGGCAAATAGTACAATGATATGGCCAAAACAGTCATTCCACTGTCCCAGTTGATCAGGTGGAATCTACTCTGGAACTTTCCTGTCTTCTTCTTCAATTATTTTTGCATCACCATTTTTCCCAATCCGCCCCTCCATTGGCGCCCGGAGTCAATTAGCTGGGGTTTGCTTAAGGCTTCTGTTTCATCAGGTGAGAGCAAGCAGAAGGAAGGAATCACTTCAATGGATGCTTCAATGGATGAGGATAAAGATGAGGGTTCGTTGTTGCTCTATCCTGATGATTTCTATGGGTCTTCTCGTGCGATCAAAGCTACTGATTCTCATAACCAAGGTGAAGTTTCACAGCCAAATCAATTGACCCAGAATTGATTGCTGTTTAAATTCTCTTGCAGGATTATTCTGAGTCTGTTCCATGTATGTTACCATTTGCCATTAATTTGTCATTGACCATAGTTTTCTCCTATTCGTGCTGAGAAAGTTGGTATGGAGACTTCAATGTAAAAAGCATTTGGAACACTGCGTAAGAAAGGCTTCTAGTTATACTTGGTTTTTATTCCATTGTGATGGCTTGTGTTGTGTGGTCAAGTTCCTTTCAAGGGCTACTAGCTATTAACAAACCAGTATAAAATGGTACTACCATCTAATTTCAGGTCTAGCAAAGGTCATCACTTTGCAGTTCAACAAAACATCAAGATGTGTAAAGATGGAATTTCTTGGGCCTGTGGCCGCCAATTTTGTTCATTTTTGTGAACAATCTCATGCTGCCGTAATCTCCACCACTGGTTGAAGTCGATTGTTCTTTGCCAATAACTACAAGCAACTCATAGAAATTCTTTTGTTTTATGGTTGGCATTTTTGTATCACTATTCTCATTATTTTCTGCCCTTTTGTTAGAACCTGAAATCGGCACTTTCTTATGCCAAACAAATGGCATTTGGGTTACAAAAATTTCAAATCAGCCACTATGTTTAGATACCTTATAATCCATTAACCTAGATTGAGGACTAATACTCCTATTGGATTGGAAACATAGCAATTTGACAGAGATGGTGAACTTACAACAGGCACACAGCTTGGAAGCCCTTTGGCCATGAATTTTAAAAACTGTTCTTTATTTCAGCTGTTGCAAAATGCGAGAATGCTTTACAAACAAAGTATTTTTATAAGAATTTTATACAATGAAGGGTGGTTATGAAATTCACTTTGCTGTGGAAGGGGTGAACCCTTTTTTTATCTGTATAGCATTACTTAAATCAATGCACGTATCAATATGCATGTGCAAATATCTTGATTTCAGTTGCAGTTTTCATTCACTAATATTTGTCAAGAGAAAATTGGTGTAACCTTTTAGTGTACATTAATTAGCACTGGTAGCCATAGCTGCCATACTACTCTTTGACATGGAAGAATATTAACCGCAGCTCTATTTTGGATGTTAATTGGTGACATTACAGTTGGCTCTCTCAAGTCTTTATTTTTTAAAATATTCTACTTCACAATCAATGACTTCCTTGCAGGGAAGTCCTGGTTATCTAGCAGATCAACGAGTAAGAGGCAGGCAAAAGTTGACGTAGTATCTGGACTGATTCTTAATCGAAGCGGTCTAAATCTAACGCCACCAAATGATGAGGAGTGGGAGAGAGCTACAGAGATTTACTTGTTGGATAGTGAGTTGTCAGCATTAACTGAGAACCCAAGATGCCCGCGGCTTTCAAAATTGTTCCTAGAAGGGAACCACAAGTTGAGAACCATTCCTTCTGCATTTTTTGAACACATGCCTGCCCTCCAAGTTCTCAACTTGTCCAAGACTGGTATTAAATCATTGCCGCTGTCACTGTTTGGGTTAGTCAGCCTCAAAAATCTCTATTTGAATGACTGTGAATTTTTCATGGTGCTGTCGCCAAAAATTGGACAACTTAGTCATCTTGAGGTACTTGATCTTGAAGGGACAGAAATTATTTATCTACCTGAGGAAATTGGAAATTTGACAGAACTGAGATGCTTGAAAGTCTCTTTCTACGGATATAAGAGCTGTGGCAGGAAAACTGAGCAGTCAAGCACAATGATTCCTCATCGGGTAATATCATCTCTCTATAAATTAGAACTCTTGTGTATAGATGTGAATCCAGATGATGAGCGGTGGCATGTAATTCTGGAAGATGTAGTGAAGGAAGTTTGCCGCTTGCACAGATTAAGATCCCTCAAACTCTACTTTCCAAAGGTGGAATTTTTGGGGCTATTGTTGAATGTTACATCAAACATAGTAGCATTTGCTCTGTTCAATATTCAATTTAGAGTTATCGCTGGTCGTCATGTCAAACGGATCATATCTCGAATCCAGCATGATGTTGAGTTTGAGCTAAAACGATGGCGGAGATGCTTAACCTATGTGTATGGTGAGGGAATCCCTGGAGAAGAAATTAGGCAGGTACTTGGACGAGCAACAGCATTTCACCTAGACCGCCATGTAACTGCGAAGAAGTTATCTGAATTTGGGATTGAGAATATGAAGCGTCTGAAATGTTGTATACTAGGGGAATGTAATGAGGTTCAAGTGATCATAGATGGAAAAGATATCCCTAAAATAGCTGCATATGATCATAAAAGAATTGGGCTTGAAGCACTGGAATACTTAAATATTTATTACATGAAAAATTTAAGGACCATATGGGCGGGGCCAGTGCAGACTAGGTGTTTTTCCCATTTGAAGTTCTTAAACTTACGTACGTGTCCACGGTTGGATACCATTTTCACATGGAGGTTGCTTCTTGTTTTCATCAACTTACTAGAACTCAAGGTTGAAGATTGCCCGGCGATGAAAAGCTTAGTAAGCTGGGAACATCCTGCGGAGCAGCAATCCTCATGCACCAGATCAGATTATTTACTTCCGAAGCTGCAGAAGATATCACTTCATTTCACACCTGAATTGACTAATCTATCTGGCGGCCTACACATTGCACCAGAGTTAAAATGGATGAGCGTTTATGACTGCCCAAAGCTCAAGAGTTTCTCACATGGAGAATTGTCCACTGAAAATTTGAGGACAATCAAGGGTGAGAGACGCTGGTGGGAAGCACTGGAGTGGGAAAGTGGCCTGCCAGAACATTTGAATGCTATATTTATCCCAATCGAGTCACCCCTTGACATTGGTGACTCCTAAAAAGTAATTTGTAATTTTATTAATGAAAATTAAAAAATGGAAGTGCTTGGAAATGTGAAGAATTGTGCGGAAAATGAAGTGTGTAGAATTGAGTAGAATGGTGGAGTGTGTAGAAGATGGAGGTAGCATGCCTATATAAAGGGAGTTTTTTCCCAATTTATCTTTTTTTTTTCTAAATGTATTAAATAATACCTTTTTTAGGAAAATAATTCTCGGAATGATAATCTCGCGCTACTTAATGTAGCAAGATTTGCCACATGTTATTTCAGAAATTATTTTTCAAAAAAATATATTATTTAATATATTTTTGTTTAAAAATGATAAATCGGGAAATAAATTCTTCTGCGTAATAAATCGGTAAATAAATTTTTTTAATATATATATTTTTAAAAATAATAAATCGCAAAATAATTTTTTTTGCTTAATAAATTGGAAAATAAATTCTTTTATGGTAGCGAGATTTGTCACGTGTCATTTCGGAAATTATTTTCTCATAAAAATTATTATTTAATATATTTTTTAAAAAAATAATAAATCGGGAAATAAATTCTTCTGCGTAATAAATTCTTCTACGTAATAAATCAAGAAATAAATTCTTTTAATATATTTAAAAAAAATAATAAATCAAGAAATAAATTCTTCTGTGTAATGAAGCGTACAAGCAGTTATACAATGTAATTATTTTTCTTTTGTGTTTTTGTTTTTGATATTGTGGTTGTAGGTGATGATGCTTTTCCGAAGATACACGATCTTCACTCAGAGATGTTCGATTGCTTATTGATGCGCTCGCCTCCTCTGGCCTTACAGAAGTTACAAGAATAGTTTAGACAAATTATTAGATAAAAAAATTATAACTCATATTAAACTTAATTTAAGCAATGAATTTATGATTATTTGAATCAGATAATTTATTACAAATGATGGACAATCTTTCGTTCTCATTTTAAGTTCAAGCTTTTTTTTTTAACCATCATAATTTATTTCGTAATATAATAACTAAGTTTTTTTTTAAATTATAATTTGATAAAATGTTAAGTATTTAAAAAGCTACAACAAAAGTTTTATATTATATATATATATATATATATTCTTAGTCATTTAATATATAAATTAATTATAATTTGATTCTAATTAACAAATTTGTATTTGTATGATTTGATCTAGATTTTAAATTAAAGTTTGCTCTACATTACATGATCTAATGAGTAACTTTTTAATGTTGAAAACAAAAGCAAACAAACAAATAAATAAAAAATTACGCAGAACAATTTATTTCCCGATTTATCATTTTTAAAAAAAATATATACTAAAAGAATTTATTTCCCGATTTATTACATAGAAAAAATTATTATGCAGAAGAATTTATTTCCCGATTTATTATTTTTTTAAAAAATATATTAAATAAATTTTTTTGGGAAAATAATTCCCGAAATGACACGTGACAAATCTCGCTAACATAGAAGAATTTATTTCCCGATTTATTACACAAGAATTTATTACGAAGAATAATTTATTTCCTGATTTATTACCCGATTTATTACGCAGAAAAATTTACTTCCCGATTTATCATTTTAAAAAAAATATATTAAATAATATCTTTTTTAGAAAAAATAATTTCAAGAATGATACATGGCAAATCTCGCTACTTGAAGTAGTAAGATTTGTTTAAATCTCGCTACTTCGAGTAATAAGATTATGTCAGAGTCATTTTGGGAATTATTTTCTCAAAAAATGTATTATTTAATATATTTTTTTAAAAAAGGATAAATTGAGAAAAAACTCTATATAAATGTGTTGATGCAATTCAATTGTGTGCAATGAAAAACAGTAGTTCTCTTTCTTATATTTTCTTACATACTTTTTCATATTTATATATATTCTCTTGTAAACAACTTCCATTATTTTTCCCATAACATCCAACATTTTGTGGTATCAGAGCCAGCCCCTTCATCACTTACATATCTCACTCACAAATCAATTCAAAAATGACTTCAATGTCAGTGATCTTACTTTCAATTATTCCCAACAAGGAATTTCAATTTTTATTGGAGAAAATTACAATTTATGGAGCACTCTTATGAAGACATTGTTCGTTTCCCAAGATCTTTGGGATATCATTGAAGAGGGATATGAAGATGCACCGAGTCCAAAAATTAGAGCAACCTGGACTTCGGCAAAGCAGAAGGAGCATAAAGAAAACAAGATGAGAGATATAAAACCTTGTCCTTTATGCACCAAGGGGTAAGTAAATATATTCTTCCTAGAATTATGGGTGCAAAGTCGTCTAAAGATGCATGAGAATTTTTGAAAAAATAATTTGGAGTCTATGATAAAGTAATCTCCATAAAGCTCCAAAATACATGGCGAGATTTTGCTAATTTAGCCATGAAAGAAAAAGAGAAAATTCAAGAATTTTTTACTGGAGCAGTTGTAATTATTAATCAAATTAGAGCTTATGGAGATGCAATAGAAGATGAAAAAATTGTTGAAAAAATTTGAGAAGTTTGCCTTCTAAATTTGAGCATATAGTTGTTCTGATAGAAGAATTCAAAGATTTATCAAAACTCACCCTAGATGAGCTCATGGGAAGCCTAGAAGCTCATGAACAAAGGATGAGCAGATTTTCAAATCAAGATTTAGAGCAGGCTTTTCATTCAAAAAATAAACATACAAAAGCAAAATAATAAAGGAGCTAATTCATCTAAAAGATTTTCACATGGAAGGGGACGTGGTAAAATTCAAAATTTTCGAACTCAAGACAAAGCAAGAAGAAGCAATTCGAACCCCCAGGGTATGATTTAGGTGGTAGTGCGGGATGCGAGAGTGCCTTTCATGAGGTCAGGTGTTCAAACCCTCTCGGGTTCGTTTCCACCCCTGGACTCCTGAATTTACCCTCCTTTTGCAGTTGTGGGGTTAACTTCAAGGGGCGCGAGATTAGTCACGTGGACCGTAAAAAGGACACGTGGATACCTGATGTGTAATCCAAAAAAAAAGAAGAAGCAATTCTAACCTTCAGTGCCTAATTTGCAAAAAAATATGGGCATGAAACAAAAGTTTGCAAATTTCAGTATAGAAAATGCAGAATTCCAAATCATTCTCAAAGTGATTGTTGGTACAAAGACCAACGAGAAAACAAAAAAGCCAACTATTCAAAAGAAATTGAAGAAAAAGAAGCAAGACAGGTATTTTATTCATGTTTGAATGCTTAACAAGAGTTCGACAACATTTGGTACGTGGATTGTGCCTGTAGTAATCATATGACAGGAAAAAAAGATTTGTTCGTGAAGCTCGATGACAAATTCTCTTCTAAAGTAAAACTCGAAGATGACAAGTTACATAAAATTGCTGGAAAAGGAGTAATCGCAATCCACACAAAGGGAGGTAACTCCTAAATTTATATTTGATGTGCTTTACATCCCTAACTTAACTCAAAATTTATTAAGTGTTTGGCAATTACTACAAAAAGGATATAAGCTCAATTTTGACAATGGAGAATGTGTCATCATTGATAAGAAGAAAAATTTCACTGTGGCTAGAGTAAAAATAAACATGAATAAAGTTTTTCCTTTATGGCACTTGAGATATGGACATTTAAATTTCAAAGGCTTAAAATTATTGAAGGATAAACATATGGTGTTTGGATTGCCCAATATTTCTAAGCAAGAAAAAATTTGTGAAGACTGCATTTATGGAAAAATGCATGAGTTACCATTCCCGAAGACATTTTGGAGAGCTAGAGCACCATTAGAATTAATCCATGCTGACATTTGTGGACCCACAAGGACTCCTTCTCTTAATAACAACAGATACTTTATTTTATTTGTTGATGATTATACCCGAATGATATGGGTATATTTTTAAAGGCAAAAATCAGAAGCCTTCTCCACTTTTCTTTAGTTTAAAACATTTGCTAAAAAATAAAGTGGCAGGAAATTATAAATTCTTGAGAACAGATTGAGGTGGAGAATTTCTTTCAACAACATTTAATGATTACTGTAAAAAGAAAGACATAAAAAGGGAACTTACAGTGCAATATAATCCACAAAAAAAAATAAAAAATGGAGTAGCCGAACGAAAGAATTGCACAGTTGTTGAAATGGCTCGAAGCATGTTGAAGAGTAAAAAACTTCCAAATAGTTTCTAGGCAGAAGCAGTTAACACTGCTGTTTATATACTAAATCATTCTCCCACAAAGGATGTTCAGAACAAGACTCCATATGAAGCATAACATAGACGAAAGCCACAGGTAAATCTCAAAAGATTTTTGGTTGCATAGCTTACTCACATATGCCTTCTCAGCAACAAGAAAGGTTTGATGAGAAAGGAGAAAAATACATTTTTCGTGGGTATCGTAACGAATCTAAAGGATATCATTTACTTAACCCAAAAACTAATGATCTTATAATTTCTCGAGATGTTATTTTTTACGAAATGGCATCGTGGAATTGAGAAGAAACTTCTACGGAAAAAACAATAGTATTTAATATGCCCAGTCCATACTTAATATTAAATAATCAAAATTCTAAATCAAGCAGCAACCCAGAAGCAACTCCAAGTCCAAGTCCATCTATGTCTTTCAATTCTCTAGGAACTACAAGCTCATAGTCAAGCACTTCAAAGCATACTTTTTAGAGTCAGAGACTCCAACAAGAAGGGTATGTTCTTTAATAAAAATTTATGAAACTTGTGACATTGCATTTTTTTCTTGTGAGCCACAGTTCTTTGATGAAGCAGCAAAGGAAGAAATTGGGATAAAGGCCATGGATGAAGAAATTGCAACAATTGAGAAGAACAACACATGGGAGCTCGTAGATCCACCTGAAGGCAAAGAAGTAATCGGGCTAAAATGGGTTTACAAGACGAAGTATATAGAAGATGGCTCAATACATAAGCACAAGGCTTGTCTAGTTGCAAAAGGCTATTCACAGCAGCCTGGAATTGACTTCAATGAAACGTTTGCACTAGTAGCTTGTATGGAGACGATATGAACGGTTCTTGCGTTGGCCGCTCAACTAGAGTTACCAATCTTCCAACTTGATATCAAATCAACATTTCTTAATGGAGAATTGGAAGAAGAAGTTTATGTGGAGGAACCTGAGGGTTATTCTATACCTAGTCAAAAAGACAAAGTACATAGGCTATGAAAAGCCTTATATGGATTAAGACAAGCTCCATGAGTCTGGAATAGCAAGATTGATTCCTACTTCCATAAAAAAGGATTTCAAAGAAGTCAAAATGAGCCTTCACTTTACATAAAAGGAGGTGTGAAAAATTTTCTCCTTATTTGTTTATATGTTGATGATCTAATTTACACAGACACCAATCTAGCAATGGTGGAGGAAGCTATGATGAAAGAATATAAGATGATAGATTTGGGGCTTATGAAATATTTCCTTCGCATTCAAGTCTGAAAATTAAAAGGCGAGATATTTATTTCTCAAGAAACATATCTTGAAGATTTATTGAAAAAATTTCAAATGAACAATTGTAAACCAATTTCTACTCCAATGGCTATAAATGAGAAGCTACATTTGAATGATGGCGCACTGAAAGTAGATGAAAAAACATATTGAAGCCTGGTTGGATTCTTAATATACTTGCCAGATATCCTTTACCTAGTCAGCTAAATTTCTAGATTTATGCATCAACCTAGCAAGCTACACTATGCAGTGGCAAAAAGGATTTTACGATATCTTCAAGGAACAAGGAAATTTGGCATTATATATATGAGTTAAAAAGAGAACAAGTTTATGGGTTACACCGATAGTGACTAGGCAAGCTCAATTGATCGGAAAAGCACCTCTGGTTATGTGTTTTGCTTAGGATCCAAAGTAATTTCGTGGGGATCCAAAAAGCACAAAAAATAAAAAATAAAAAATGGCACTTTCTTCGGCAGAAGAAGAATATATTTCAACAATGGACGTTGCTTACGAAGCAATATGGTTACATAGATTACTAGTGGAACTGCAACAAGTTAAAGGTGCTCCTACAGTTATCTACCGTGACAATATGTCCGCAATTACTATGACGAAAAATCCAGTATTCCATAGTAGGACCAAACTATTGACTTTGAATCCGATCCTTGTTTTGATGCTAACAAAGCATAAGTATCTTATGTGTGCATTTAGTGTGTGAACAGGTTTATATGTCAGCATAGACATAAGATACAGGAGAAATGGAAGTAAAGACGGAACTTAAAGCTCACTTATTCCTGGTGAATCCCATAAAGAACAAGAAGAGCAAAAGAGGGAGAAGATGCTTTGATTTGATTGTAATTGCATTTTATTTTTATATTTTGGTCTGTAATAATGCATGACATGCATGATATGAACGATAAGCTCAGATGACCATAGATTGACCACAGGAGACCCAATACTTGCACCAAAAATCTTTTTCTAAAAGGGTAATATCATACAAGGGTTTTTGGAATAGTTTTGAGATCAAAAACAGGGCCAAAATTAAATTTACAAAGATCTCGACATTGTATTTTTAGGCTTAATTAAAAAGCCTCGATCGACCGACCCTTAAATGCCTTAACTTGCTTGGTCAACTAGCCTTTGAATTCTAGCCTGTTTATCATGCCTTGGCCGACTGGCCATTTAATTGAAATTTTCTTTGGCTGACCGACCTTTATGAACCAGAAAACTAGCCTTAAGGCTGAGCGACCGAACCTACGAAGGCTCGAAAAATTGCCTTGGCCAGCTGACCAGTCACCTTCCATGGCCAACCGAACCCCAAAATTAAATTCAAAATTCTATGTGTAGTCAGTCGACCGGCCCTAGCATTGGTCTACCAAACCTCTCAAGTTCCCAAAATTTTACTACATTAATCAGGATTAAAATTTAATTAAAAAATTTTTAAAATACCCTCCTCTATGTCCACAAACGGTCATATTTTCTAGAAAAACTATAAATACTCTATCATTATTCATTTTCAAAACTAATGCTTAGATTATTTCTCCCAAAATTTTTTATGCTTTAATTTTCATACTTTCTTATACTCTTTCCATTGAAAATATTTTAAGAGAACTATTGATTTTTCTTTCACTCCCTTTCTTTCAAATTCATTGTTTTCAAGGGATTGTTGAAAGAGGTTTCTATTTGGGCATTCATTTTTATTAATCAAAGCATATACTCTCACTCACATATTTTGTTTGAAAAATCTTTATGAGAGTTTTCTCAGAGGTTTCTCCACATATTTCCTTGATAAATATTTTTTGGAGAAACTTCATTTAGCTTGTGAAAAGATGCATATCCATTGCAAGATTCATAAGCTCATTTGTGCTTTATTGCAAAATCCTTTTTTGAGTTTAAATCCTAGGTTCTCCTTTACTTTTACTGAAAAATATTTTTTGGAGAAATATTCATTAGGGTATAATCTTTGAAGTTCTTATCATAAAAACCATTTTCAAAGATTGGAATATTTATTTTTGAGGAAAATACCCAAACTCACTTGAGCTTTACTTAATATTATACGTGAGTGCATCTGTGCTTCAACTTGTACATCCTTGCTTTTGAGAAGCATTTATTTGTATGCAAAAAATATTATTTCATATTTGTTGTTTTCCCGACGTGTGGTCGGAAGAGGATTGTACTGGCCTATAACATGTACTAGAGTGCTCAAACCCAGATAAGAGAGCACCGGATAGACTTAGACCCGGTTAAGAAAGTCTCAGATTGGTTTAGACCCAGTTAGGAGAACTAGGTTCACCTTTTTGTAAGGTGTATTGGTTGTGGCTCAGCCCAGAAATTTGAGTTAGGGAGTCTTTGGCCCGTAAGAAGAATGTAAGTGGCATCGCTCCGCCTAGTTAAAGTGAGCATTTAGTGGAATCCTTGAGCTATGACTTAAGGCGGGGATGAGGTAGAATTGGCCGAACCTCGATAACAAATTTTTATCGGCACTTTATTTCTTGTACTTTAATTTCTATATATGTGTGTTATTATTTATTGTCTTGATTATTTTACATACATGTTTTGAATGATTGAGAAATACTGAATCTGCTATATCTGCTTTAAATATATGCTCAGTTGAATTATGTTGGGTTTTGCACTTGCTTAGATGGACCCTAAGTTGGGACATACTGATTGAATTTTAAAATTAACTTTAACCTAGGAGAAATTTTTTAATACTCAATTCCCTCCCTTTGTGGGAATACATCATTCCTATCACAAACATATTGAGCTGCGTTATCATTTTATTTGGGAACTCATCCAAAAAGGAGAAATTCATTTACAGTTCATACACACTAATAAGCAATTGGCAGATTCATTCCCCAAGGCAGTGACAATAGAAAAATTTAAAGAGTTCAAGGATCATGTCAAAATTACAAATTAAGATGGGGTGTTAAAAAGTAATTTGTAATTTTATTAATGTAAATTAAAAAATGGAAGTGTGTGGAAATGTGAAGAATTGTGTGGAAAATAAAGTGTGGAAGTGTGTAGAGAACTGTGTGGAGGATGAAATGTGTAAAATTTTGTAGAATTGTGTGGAAAGTGTAATGTGTGAAAGTATGTAGAATTGTGTAGAATAATGAAGTGTATAGAAGATGGAGGTGGCATGCCTATATAAAGGTATGCAACGAAAAATAGCAGTTCCCTTTCCTATATTTCCTTACATACTTCATAATTTTCCATATTCATATATATAATCTATTGTAAACAACTTCCATTATTTTTCCCATAGCACCCAACACAGACGATGAAGCAGCATGATTAATTCTCATACCCATGAATCGACAAAGAGTCTGGTAGATTTCTAGTTGATCACATGTCATGGGGGGTTCATTAGCGTGGACAAGAAGTTGGCAGATAGTTTCAAGTGGCATTGCTCTCCCAATGACACAGTTCAGGGTATAGTAAATTAATATCTGAAGCATGCATGGAGCACGAGCTATGGAAGTGGCATTACACGGTGGCTGTGGACTCCAATAAATTTAGAACTAAGATTTTATGATTTTGTAGCTAATTACTTCATGTGGAATGCTAACCTGGCATATTTCATTGTCATATAATTTCTAAGTATGCGTGCTTGCCATTGATCAGTTTCTACTGAATTTGACTCATGTGTGCCATAACAAACGGTTTGGATATGGTCATGATGTACATGGTTTTTAACATTTGATCCGATGGTAAGTTCCTTTCTTATCTATTGCTGTTGTTACCACCTCTATTGTTCTTGCAGAACTATCTTATATATTTTGGAGGATATTTTTACTTTCATATCTCGATTCTCTGTAAAGGCCAGGACTGCTTCCCTGTGTCAATGTACACAACTTCATAGATTGGGCAGGTATATTAGGCCTCACAATTTGTTGGCTATATTCTTGGGACCTTGTTGATGTCATGCTTAGTTAAACATTGCTTTTTCCAAGTCTTTTTCGCCTTGATCTCGATGCACTAATTGTATTCACAGAAGCTGAACTGCAACTGCAAAATTTTGAGATGCTTCTTAGCTTGGATGTGTCCTCACCTAGAGAGTGCATTTGTTTTGATTAAGCAATTTACACCTTTCAGTCTGTCCTAAGCTTGGATTATCTTCATCTATAGACGGTGAACGAATCATTCTAAAGATCAAAATATCTTCAAAAGAAAATATCAACATAAACCAAAAGATAATTGTAAAAGAAAAAAGGAAAAGGCAATCTAGTCCTTTAGGTTTTTGTTCTTGCCGGTGGTTTCTTGGTCAATCCCATGCCCCATTGCACCAAATATATGCTAATAGTTCTTAGCTAAATCTCGTCTACCTTAGCCATCGAAACAAAGGTACCCCTGTCACACCCTTATAGACTAATTAATTGACTTACATATAAATGGAATTATTGATTCATGGAATATTTTTTACAAAGGATGGAATAGTAATAAAATAAAACGAAAGGATGTGTTCTTATCCTAAAGCAAATGACAAGGTAAAAAAATTTACAAATTTGTAATATAGATTAGATATTAATTAACCAATTCCAAATTTCACATAGGAATGTTTATTCTTATCTTATTTTTGTACGGAATGTTGTATTTTTGTGGCTCATATATTTGATGGAGTGCATAAACAAGGAAGAAAACATAGTTGAAAATCACTTACGCTGAGAAGCAGCAGCAAACCATCAACTATTTGGCCAAATTAGACGACAGTTTGATCCAAATTTTAGACAATTACATTTTGTCTAAAACAATCGACTGTTTGGCCCAATCATTCAACTATTTGGCTTGGGGCAGCGAGACTGATTTCAAAATTTGAATGTAAACATTAATATGGTTGGGTGTTTGAAGGGAACCTCCGTAGTATTTATAAATATACCATTCTAGGTATATTCTGGAAGAGGACGAGAAGAATATCATTGTGAATTGTATTTTATTGTGTTCTTTGACATTTTCATAGTGAAAAATTTTGTCGATTGCTCCTGTGGATGTAGGCATTGCCGAACCACGTAAATTCTTTGCGTTGCTGTTCTTGTTTTCAGATAAACTGCGTGTGTGTGTTCCATATTTTTTCTTCATTAGTTGCTGCGCTTAAATTCCATTATGCAATTCCAAGTTTATTCACAATAAATTGGTATCAGAACGTTGTTGTTATGGCATTAAACACTTCATCCGAAAAATTTGATGTTGTCAAATTTAATGGAATCAGAAACTTCGGTTTGTGGCAGAGGAGAGTGAAAGATTTGCTTGTGCAGCATGGGATGGTGAAGGCATTGTATGGTGTTCAACCGGAAGGTATGAATGAGGCTAATTGGAAAGAATTAGAACAAAGGATGTTGTTGCAAGACAATTATGTTTGGCCAATGAAGTACTCTATCATGTCATGGAAGAATATTCTCCTGTGGCTATTAGGAAAAAGCTTGAAAGCCAGTACATGTCCAAATCCCTTACTAACAAATTATTTTTTAAGCAGCGTCTTTATTGACTTAAGATGGTGGATGGTTCAAACTTGAATCAACACATCAACGCATTTAATCAAATTAAAAGTGATTTAATGCGAGTTGAAGCGAAATTTGAAGATGATGATAAGGTGTTGATGATACTGAATTCCTTGCCAATGACTAACACATATGAGAATCTAGTTACCACTCTTACATTGGGAAAGGAGACCCTAAACTTGGAAGAGGTGACAAGTGCCTTGTTGGGGTTTCATTAAAGGATGAAAATTTGCGATGAAAATTCACACGGAGAAGGACTTGTGGTGAAAGGTAACCATGATCGTGGGAGAGGAAAATTCAAAAATGGATCGAGTCAAAAATCCCAAACTCAATCCAAGAAGAAAAAGGATATTCGGTGTTATAAGTGCAGTATAAAGGGGCACGTTGAAATGGAGAGTCCATATTGGAAGAAAGGAAATGTTGAAACACATGAAGGGACTTCAAAATCAGCAAATGTAGTTCAAGAAGGAAATTTAGTTTGCAATTATGGTGATGTACTTTCAGTTTCGTCGAGGTCAGATTGCCTCACGGACTCATAAATCCTAGATTCGGCACATATTCTTACCATATGACTCCAAATAAGGAGTGTTTCAACATTTAAAGGTTGGTAAATTTAGGTTCAGTTCTTATAGGCAATGATGTCTCTTGTAAAATGTTAGTTTTAGTGCAACCCCAAGAGAGGGGGTGAATTGGGTTTTAAAATTTATTGCCTAGGTTAACTGGTTTTACGCCTAGGGTCAGTCTACGCAATCAACAAATAAACATGCACATATAGTAAATGTAAAGTGCGGAGTAAACAGTACATGCAATATGTTATCGAGGTTCAGCCAAATTGCCTACGTCCTCACCTTGGCCACACGAGCATAAGGATTACCACTATAGTGCTTATTTAAACGAGTGGAGCGGCACCTATACAAACCAGGTCAATTCAAGGAGCTAACCTCAACCAACGCGCATTAATAGGATGGCGCACCTAACTTTCCTAACCAGGTCTAAGCTAATCCGGGACTATTCCAAAGGGCTAGTCTCCCTCTTCAGGCCCGCGCCTGGAATACAACCAAAGTGTACAAAATGTGTACACGGAAATATGCTTCTAGACAAGCAGATATGTGCACCAATACATTTCAATCAATATTGCAAACACGAATGATATATAAATATGCTCAGTGCTCTAATGTGTGCTAAACACTCAATCAAGTATAGATTTTCAGTTCAGATTTAGAGTGTATATTCAAGCAAGATTTGAAACACATCATGTGAATAACACAAAATTAGATCAAGGTTTCAAATATGCTAAGCATGTTGAATCAAGCAAACTCAATGAGATATTTCAATATACTAAGCACAATGGAGTTGTTTGAAACAATAGCTTTTTGAAAAGGATTTTTGCACACCAAAATGTAGGTTTAGGTATCTTGCAATGATGATGCAAGAACCATAACCCTTAAAGTCTTCCCACACAAGATTTATCAAATGAAATTAGTGGAAGAACTTTAATGCTAAACTCTCAAGTAAAATTAGTCAAACAATAAAACAAGTGAGAGTTCTAATTAGCAAGATTAAGCACACTAAAGTTAGAGATACTCACAACACTTGAAAGATCAAGAAATATGGAGTTTTGAAGTGTATGGGAGTAATATAGGCTTGAAAATGATTTTTGAATTTGAGAGAATTTTATCCTTAATGATCTTGCTAATCTCTTACTAATTATTCCAAATGAGGGGATATTTATAGACTTCCCTAGAAATATAACCGTTAAGGACATAAGAGGAATAATTAGAAAATTTTTAATAATATTTAATTAATTTAACCCTGTTTAAAAAAGTTAACCACGGTAAAAAAAAATATGGGGCAATCCAAGAGCACCGGTTGACCAGGGCAAGCTTGATCGACCCAAGTTCTAGAGGTTCGGTCGACCGAGAGTAAAATGAACTGTGAGTTTGGTCAACCGACTTGTAAATTTGAAGCCTTTTGCGAGGTTTGGTCGATCGGGACTAAAATGAACTACATGTTTGATCGACCAGACTTATAATTCCAAAGGCGATTTTTTCTTCTAGCGAGGTTCAGTCGATCGGTACCATTTGAGCCGAGTCGGTTGATCGACCAGACCGTTGAGTTCCCATATGTGGGAACTCAGTCGACCTAGTTGGTGGTATTCAAAAAGTGCTCAATTGACCAGGAAGTCAATAAAGTTGACTTTAGGGTGTTCGATCGATCGGGGCCAAATGAATTGTAGAAGTTCGGTCGACCAGGCTGTGGTCAACTAGTTGACTCGGTCCAGGTTCAGTCGAACGGGGGCAAAATGAATATGAATGGTCGGTCGACCGAGTGTGCACACTCTTTGCATTTCGGTCCTATTTCAACCAACAAACACCCTATTCAAATGACTAACATATACACATGAGCGAGTGAGTGTCCTAGGGTCATTTTAGGCTTTTTTTAGTGCACCAAAAAAATCCGGTGTCGTTCGACCGAAGGGTATTCCCTAAGGTCTTTCTATGGTCAGTGTAGGTACCTAAAGTCCAATTAGGGTCGATTTGAGCACACCTACCTACGATGCATAATGCAAATTATTACAAGCCATAGGAGTGCACAATCCATAATTAATTTACATCCTAGAATGAAGAAATGAAATAATGAAAACAAATACACAACACAAATCTTCATTCTTCGGCACGAACACTGCACGCCATCATGATATGTATTTTAGTTCAAAAGCGAGCACAAGGTGAACCTGTATGCAAGTCTTAGTACAACCATCAGTACCAAGAGTATTTGTCATAATCAAAAATGGATATGACCAATCAGGTCAACATAAAATCATTGGTATTGGAAGTGTTAGAATTAAAATGTTTGATGGTGTTGTAAGACCATTGAGTAATGTAAGACACATGTCGGACCTACAGAAGAGTCTCATTTCACTTGGCACTTTGGATTGTAGTGGATTCAATTACAAGTCCGAAAGTGGGATTGTGAAGGTGTATAAAGGTAATCTGATGGTGATGAAAGGGAAAAAGTTAGATAGAAATATTTATACACTACAAGGAACTACTATTGTAGGTGGAGCTGCAGCCGCAGATTCTGAATTTGATGAAACTGTCTTGTGGCATATGCAGCTCGGGTCTTACGACACAAAAATTCTGCTCTATATTTTTTTTATGATATGATATGCCTGCTTTGATACCAAACTGTCATATACACATAATCAACCTAGACCAACGTGGTGTACCAGGGATATACCTATCCATAAATACATACTATCACTGCTGCAGAAAACATAATGTCTCTAAGTCTCATGTACAATACCAGAGTGCTAGACCTCCGTGCTTATATATATACATCCCCAAAAAATCTATAAAATAATCTAGGGATTATACAAAACATATCCTCAACTCTAAAACACTTACCCTGAAACCAGGCCAATACCACAACCTCCTCTACCTTAGAGCTCACTCCGCCTATCTGCCTGGATCTCCTGAAATGTTTGAATTCTTGGGGTGAGATATCTATCAGTAAGTGGGAATAAGTTAATATCAGTGTGTGGTAGATGAGTTTTATATAATCAAAACATAGCTATTATTTCAACTGTAACTGTAAAAACATCTCTGTGTATATACATATATCATAACTCACACCTATGTTATTTCAAATACACATTTTCTATTTGAACATACTTTTAACTATGATAAATAATTTTGCTTTCATAAATCTATGTATATATATAACTATGAAAACTTCCTTGGATGGATAACTGTAATGATGAATTAACCCCGCATGATTGGGTTGTGAGGCCTGTAGTCTGGACTTAACTTTGGTTGGCCTACTAGGCTAAGTCAAACTGTATATGTATCTGTAACTATAACTATGAATATGATTGGCCTACCCAACTTGGTCCATACTCCAAGGGGATCCTCTACTCTCCTTTGGCATAATCGACTGATTACCAACACTTTATCTGAAAGTGTGGCTGCACTACTATAACTGTATAGCAACGGTACCATGCTCTCAGTGAATCTCTGGTCCATCAGGGTTATGATACTATATAATACTATTTATAAATATTTCTGTGTTATCATGAATCTGTATAAACTATAATACCATGATTCTATATAAGCTTTAATACCATGATTCTGTATAAATTGTAATACTATGAATCTATATAAAACTGTATATCATGGTTCTGTATAAATTTGTAATATCATGGTTCTGTAAAATCTATAATACTATGATTCTATATAAAACTGTATATCATGGTTTTGTATAAATATGTAATATCATGGTTCTTTAAAATATGTAATACTATGATTCTGTATAAAACTATATACCGTGGTTCTATATAAATTTGTATATAAACTCTATATTTAAAACTATGTTTTCTCATGCCACACAATTTAAGTGGTATTCATAATGTAATAATCTTTATGAGAAAACTGTATTTTTCTTGCTATATGGGATAAACTATAATTCTCTGCTATAAAATAATATTATACTCATCTATAGGGTTTATCTGAATCCCACATACTAGGCTTTTCCCAAAAATACTTACATATATGAAAAACTATAATTTTCATACCCATAACTTTCATACTTTGTATTATTCAGACATTCATGCCTTATAATCCTGTAATTGCATGCTAAAAAAACTAACGTAACTTATTCCCCTTACCTATTTTTTGGAGCTATGCCTACAAGGAACTCAAAACTGTGTCTGCGGTGCTCACACAAATCCTATAGCCAAATATCCTAATTCAATCAGCTCAACCCTAGAATATTTATCCTTTTAATACTCTTAAGTCCATATTCTTCCAATAATTAATTAAACCTGAAAAATAACTTCCTTACCCCAGGTTTGGAGTGGTGCCTAAGAAGCCTGACCAGCGAAATCGCTTCGGCTAAACAGCGGAGAATCATAGCAGAGATCATGAATCACCTTAATCCTTCCATTCAGGCTAAATCTGGGAGAAAATCAAAGAGAGAGAGAGAGTATGAAGGTCGCGACCCTAAGAGAGAGAGAGAGAGAGAGAGAGAGTTTTGTTTTTTAACAATTAAAATAACTTGATTGCCTTATATAGGCTTGTTGGCGCAGGGGAAACCATCGACAGTTTGGCCTTTTAACCAAACCATTTTTATTATTTTACCTTTACCTGGTCGCAGTAACTTAAAACCGTTGATGGTTTGACACTTAAAATACTCTCAGTAGTTGTAACTATCAAAGGTTTTCTTAGATAACCTCAAACCGTCAACGGTTTGGCAGCCAAACCAACTCCTTTCTTTCTTTTATTATTTCATTAATTACTATTTTTTGGGTCTCTACATTGGGCATATGGGTGAACATGGTATGAAAGAACTTCACAAGAGGAAACTCTTGAAAGTTATGAAAACATGTAAGCTAAATTTTTGCAAGTTTTGTATTCTTAGGAAACAAAATAGGGCAAAATTCAAATCAACTATTCACAAAATGGGAGGTATTCTTGATTATATACATTTTGATGTTTGGGGGCCAGTTAGAGTAGCATGAAGAGGAGGACATGCTTACTTTGTGAGTTTTGTTTACGATCACTCATAGAAAGTTTGGGTATAATTCATGCGGAACAAGTCTTATACGTTTTTAAGGTTTAAGTTATGGAAAGCTAAAGTGGAAAACCAAACAAGGAGGAGAATCAAATGCCTCAATTCATAAAATGGGACTAAGCACGCTGATTCTAGGTTCATTGAGTTTTGTAAGCAGCAGAGTATTAAAATACATTTCACTGTTTGTCAGAAACCTCAACAAAATGATGTGGCTAAAAGGAGGAATCGAACTCTAGCTGAAAGAGTTCGGTGTCTCAGGCTTAATGTAGGGCTACGAAAGAAATTCTGGGCAGAGACAGTTTGTATGGCTTGTTTCTTGGTAAATCGATCACTGAGGGCATCACTAGAAGGGAAAGTGACAAAAGAGGTATGGACGGGAAATGCAGTAGACTATTTCAGATTGAAGGTATTCAGTTGTCTAACTTATGTTCATGTGTCTAGTGAGGAGAGATCAAAGCTTGACGCAAAGTCTAGATGTTGTATCTTTTTGGAATATCAAAAGGGTGTGAAGGGGTTCAAGTTGTGGGATCCAATGTCAAAAAAGGTGGTGATTAGTAGGGATGTAGTTTTTTATGAGAAAGCTATGGTGAAGCGTACTTAAGAAATTGATGAAGAGAAATAGGAGTCAGAAAACTGGAGCAGATACGAACATATTGTGTAGGTGGAGTTAGAAACTCAGGGCAATGATAATGATCTTGGTCCTTCAATTACAGGGAGTTCTAGCTCGGGAAACCAGTAAGTCGACAATATTCCTATACGAAGATCCAGATGCACTATCAAACCACCTCCAAGGTATGGGTTTGAAGAGTTAGTTTCTTATGCTTTCATTACTAGTTGCAATGATCCAACTACATTTTAAAAGGCAGTGCATGGTCAGAAGAAAAGTAGGTAGATGGGTGTTATGATTGAGGAAATGGAATTGCTGCATTAGAATCAAACTTGGGAGTTGGTAAAGCTCCCAAATGGGAAGAGGGCGATAGGTTGCAAATAGGTATATAGGAAGAAGGAAGCAATTTTAGAAAAGGAAGGAGAGAAATTCAAGGCATGGTTAGTGGCAAAGGGGTACTCATAGAAAAAAAGGAATAGATTATGATGAAAATTTTCACCTATTTTCTAACACACTTCTATCAAGATAGTGTCGGGGTTAGTAGCTCATAATGATCTGTATTTGGAACAAATAGATGTAAAGATGACATTTCTCTATAGTGACTTAGAGGAACAGATTTATATGGTACAACCAGAGGGATTCAGTGAACTAGGGCAACAACACTTAGTCTACAAGTTGAAGAAGTCTCTTTATGGGCTGAAACAGTCTCCAAGGCAATGGTACAAAAGATTTGATTCTTATATGTTCAAGATAGACTACAGAAGATGTAAGTATGACTGTTACATGTATGTGAATAAGTTTGATGATATTTCTCTTATTTTCTTATTGTTGTATGTCGATAACATGTTAATAGCTATAAAAGCTTTAACTGAGATAAATTAATTAAAAGATCTGTTGCATAAAGAGTTTCACATGAAGGATCTTGGTCAAACCAAGAAGATACTTGGGATGGAGATTCGCCGGGACATAATTACAGGAAGGTTGTGGTTATCTCAGGGCGGTCATGTGGAGAAGGTGTTGAAAAGGTTCAATATGATTGATTCTAAATCAGTATGTACACCTCTAGCGTGTCACTTTAAATTGTCTACTGCTGAATGGCCAAGTACAAATGATGATATCTGGGACATGTCAAAGGTCCCTTATGCTAGAGCTGTGGGGAGTTTAATGTATGTCATGGTGTGTACAAGATCAAACTTAGCACATGCAGTGAGTGTAGTGAGTAAGTTTCTCTTTAATCTAGGTAGATAACACTAGGAAATCGTCAAATGGATTTTCAGATATTTACAAGGTACTTCTAGTTATGACATCATGTTCGGCAAGCAATAGGATAGTCAATCAGTTGTGGGGTTTTTTGATGCTGATTATGCAGGGGATATGGATGACAGAAGGTCTACAATGGGCTATGTCTTTACCCTTGTGGGAGGACCTATATGTTGGAGGTCCATGGTATAATCTTTGGTGGCATTGTCTACAACTAAATTTGATTTTATGGCAGCTGCTGAAACTACAAAGGAAGCCTTATGGCTTATCGGTTTGGTCAAAGAGCTGGGTATACAGCAAAGTAGGGTTGTGCTATGTTGTGACAGTCAAAGCGCTATCTACTTGGTGAAGAATCAAGTGTACCATACTAGAACCAAGCATATTGATGTAAAGTTCCACAGGGTGTAGGGATTAATTACTTCAGCTGAATTTGTATTGGAGAAGGTTCACACATCTATAAACACAACAAACATTTTGAAAAAACCAGTTACTACTAAAAAGTTCAAGAATTGCTTGGACTTACTTCATGTATCCAAGTACTAAAAAGGATATGGACCCAACCTAACGTTCCAAGGTCAAGGTGGAGCAACGAGCTATGTTTTTCAGGTTTTGCCAAGGTAGAGATTGTTGCTTTTTTATGGCTCATATACTTGATGGAGTGCATAAACAAGGAAGAAAACATAGTTTAAAATCACTTGTGCTAAGGAGCAGCAGCAAACCAACGAGTGTTTGGCCATATCAGTCGACAGTTTGATCCAAAATTCAGACAATTACATTCAATATGAAACAGTTGACTGTTTGGCTCGGGGCAGCGATGCTGAATCAAAATTTGAATATGAATGTTAATATGGTTGGGTGTTTGGAGGGAAACCTCCATAGTATTTATAAATATACCATTCTGAGTATATTCTGTAAGAGGATGAGAGGAAGATCATTGTGAATTGTATTGTATTATGTTCTTTGACATTATCATAGTGAAAACCTTCGTTGATTGCTCTCATGGATGTAGGTATTGCTGAACCACGTAAATTCTTTGCGTTGTTGTTCTTGCTTTCAAATATACTCTGTGTGTGTGTGTGTGTGTTCTATATTTTTTTCTTCATTAGTTGCTGCGTTTAAATTCCTTTGTGCAATTCTGAGTTCATTCACAACACGACATACACAACTACAAGCTTTTGTACGAGTGATGTTGACCTTATAGGTCATACCCTATTTTGATTATGACAAATACTATGATATTTAATATCCATCAAGTTTGTGTGCAGGTTAATATTGGCAAGATCATATGATGACATGAGGTGACTTGAAGAATAAAGATCCAGAATAGTCATTTATTGTAATTTATATTATGTTTAATTTGGGTTTGTAATAGTAAAGTAGGAATGGTCTATAATAATTAATACATATCATGCATATAGGAACTTATAAGCTCAATACCATAGAATGACCTTAGGAATTCGGTCGACTGACGCCGAATTTTTTTGGTAGACCTCAAAAGACCTTAGAAAAACCTTAGGTCCTTGCACATACATATAAGATAGTCCCCAATATCACATATATTATCAAGGGAATTAATTGGTTTAAGATTGGACTTAAAGGGTAAAATTAGCGAGGCTTCGAGTGACCGAATTGTTGTGTTCAAAACTCTTTGGGCAACCGAACCTTTGACTAGTTAGAGTGTACCGAACCAAAAGAACCGTAGTGTCTCCAGTCAACCGAACTCAAAATCTAACTTTTCCATCAACTCGGTAGCCCGAACTTACATGTTCAAATTTACCTCAGGCTATCGAACACATGAGTTCGATAAACCAAACTTTGGACCAGCCGACTAAACCGCGAACATAATGGAAATTGCCTTGGGTCAGCAAATCGAACCCTTATTCAGGCACCCGAACTCTACGTTCAAAATACCCTCAGGTGACCAAACATGCAAGTTCAGAAAACCAAACTTAAGACCAAGCGACCTAACCTCGAATAGATTGGAAAATTGCCTTGGTTCAGCAAACCGATCCTTTTCTCAGGCACCCGAATGTTTAAAATCAACTTTTTTGTATGTGTCTGTTCGGCGACCAAACCTCTCGGGTAAATAAATTTAGCCGCAATAATTAGGGTTAAAAATTCAATTAAACATTTTTTAAATTCCTAACTTGTCCCCTAATGGTTATTTTTGGCCAGAAATTATATATAGCCCCTCATTTGTTTGATTAGGCAAAGATTAGCAAATAAGATTAACAAAAATCCTCTCAAATTTTTTATACTCCTATTTGCCCATACTACACATTTTTAAGCCAAATTTATTATACTCTCTCATACAATCATTCCTTTGCTAAACCAATCTTTGTGAGAGCTATTTGAGTGATTATGCATTGTTCTATATTGTTAGGAAACTCTCATTGTATTGTGTATTTGATTTTCAAACTGAGAGTTAAGCATAAGATTTTTCTCTTGATTTTATTTGATAAATTAGTGTGTGGGAAGATCTAGTGGCTAGTGAGTTTTTGCATTGTCATTGCAAGACTCATTGAGCTTGTATTTTTGTGTGTACAAAAATCTTTTTATAAGCTCATTTTTGAATATCTCGTAGTGCTTTGATATTGAGAAAATATTTTTGAGATATTTTGTCTACTCTTGGTAGAAATCTTTGAAACCCTAAACTGTGATTGAGATATACATTGTTTCATAGATTAGCTTGATTATACACTCTTGTGCTTAATTGAATATTGACATAAGATTGAGTGTTTAGCACACGTATTGTACTAAGCTTATAGTTCATATCTGTTTGAGGTGAATTGATTACTGCTTGTGCGTATTGGTACAAATCTGCTTGTGTTTAGAAGCAACTTTATTTGTACACAAAATTTGTATTTTATTGTTGTATTCCAGGCGTGGGCCTGAAGAGGGAGACTTGCCCTGGTAAAAGTCCCGAATTGGTTTTGAGCCGGTTAGGAAAGTTAGGTGCACCATCCTAATAAGGTGTTGTAAACGGTGTCACTCCACCTATTAAGTGAGCATTAGTGGAATTCTTCGGCTTACAAGTTGAGGCGGGGACATAGGCAGTATTGGCCGAACCCCGATAACATATCGTGTGTGTAATTTACATTTTTGCATTTTATTTACTACACGTGTATGTTTTATTGTGAATGATTGAGTTTATAATTGCATAGACAAACCCTAGGTTGCGTAATACTGCTGATCTGATTTAGCCTAGGAGTTAAATTTTTAAATACTCAATTCACCCCCCTCTTGGGAATACACCAAAGTCAAAAAGTGACTTTTTTTTTTAGATGATTATATCCCTATACATTTATTACATACCTACCTTATTCCATTCTATTACTAGAAATAAACATTTTATGAGCAGAACATAATAAGAAGTTTCAAAGCTCAGATATGTCCTAATGCAAAGCAAGATGGTCCTTTGGTTCACAACATTAAAAATATTCTCATAAAATAACATTCCTGGAATCTCATTCCTAGAAATGGGATATTTATTTCATAGAAATATTTTTGTTTGGTAAACTGGTTTGCATAGTAAGATTCCCTAAAATGTAACGAAATTCTAATGTCAATGTTTGATTTTAACTTGGGAATCTTAGCAAACATTTCATGAAGATGATCATTATGCTCTTGATACGTGTATAACCACTATATGACGACTACGTGTATCTTAAATTCATCGTCCTACTAAGAATATCTACAACACTTAATTAATACAATTAATCTAAATAATTGAAGGTAATATGGTGCCTAAGGTTGTGTTTAGTTGGTAGAATTTGTATTTCTAGGAATACAATATTCACAATATAAGGATTTGATAGTTTATGCGTGCATGTGTGTCACCTTAAAGCAAATAGTGATATGAAAATTATTTTATGATGCATAACAAGGAATAACTATTCTCAAATTTTACCACGACTATTACTTTCTTATTTCATGTCGAATGGAATGAAACAAACTTTTGCATGAGTGACATCGATATAAATTATTACATCCCTATTCAATCTTCATTACATTATTATTGTATTTCACTCTATTATTAGGAATAATCATCATTGTTATTGTATTTCACTCTATTATTAGGAATAATCATTCTACAAACCAAACATGACCTAGGCATTAAAAATTGTTTTATATTATTATAAAAGAATGATAATATTAATTTCATTTTATTAAAAATTCATTATTTCAAATATAATAATAGAATGTAATAATACAATATTATAGGGACATTGTTATCCAATCTTTCCAAATAGTTAGGATAATTGGTCTAGCTAAAAAAAGAGTATTCCTATGGAAAGTGGATTCCCCTAAAACTTACCCATGGAGAGGGTTGTTGATAGTCATTTTTCATGTAATAGAACTTAGCTAAATATGTGGAAATTAAATTAAAAATTAAAAAGGAAATATTGTAGAAATAGAGCTAACGATGGACAACTTATTATCGATTGATAGGCCTTATTAGACTTCTCTGATTTGGTACCACTTAATAGTGGTCGATTGACCCTTTGCAAGTCAATCAGCTCAATGAAATTTCAAAATTTTGAGATGTTTGCATTTGATTGCCTGATGACTTTGAGCATGCCAAGTGTTCAATAGTTGGCACAGATCAATTATAGATACCAAATTTTGTCCGAGAGACAATTTGTTAGAAAAATATAGGAGAAAAATTATTCTATCGGTTATACACAGTACCCGTGGATGTATTTTTTATTTATTTTTTAATAAAGTCAATTTGTAAAAATTAATTTTTGACCTTAGAATTCAATTTTTCACACATTTAAAGTCAATTAGTTAATTATGGCTAATTTTGATTTGAAAAAATACATTCAAGTATGGAATCACCTAATGGACCAAATTTTAAGGATTTGAAATTTGATTTGAAGATCGGGGTTAATTAACTTCTAAAAAGCTCAATCTCAAAAAATCAAGTCTTAGACTTTTAAATTGATTGGTTGATTTGATCCATTTCATTTATTTCAATTTTCAAGCTACCCAATTTCAAAAGATCTTAACATTTACATCCTTGAGTTTGAAATTAATTATTTAATGAATCATTAAATTTATGAACTAAATTATTTTAACTCGTACAACTCCGTATAATTTTTCGATGTATTTCAAGATGGAGGTCGAATTTAGATCGGAATTGAAGATATATTGGGACCCAAACCTAATTTTTGTACTCGGAGCCATATATAAATCATTAAATCCCAACCTAAGCCGGAATTGAATCAAGCCCAGAACCCCAGTCTCAGTAAATACACGAAATAATCTCTCACGCCCTCTCGCCGCCCAATCCTGCAACGCTATAATCTCTCACGCCCTCTCGCCGCCCAATCCGGCAACGCTAAGCGAACGCACCACCAACTCCTCCAATCGCGTCGCTGGAAGCGTCCTATAAATAAGCCTTATCACCTCTGCGCAAAGGGGTAGGAGTCCAATCTATAATTGAAAGGGTGAGAGACCATATATGGAGGAAGAAGATTGAAGAAGTTGGAAGAAAAAGAAGAAATCAGAAGAAGAAAAGAAGGAAAAGAAATAAGCAACAGCAGATCGAGCCACCGCCGTGTGCTACAACGCCCACAGCACCTCACCACCGCGCGACTCCGTCATGCCTCTCCTTAGCCGCCGTCTCACTGTCACTGCCTCACACCACCATGAGCAGATCGTGGTCCCCCCGCTCCGCTTCCTTCAGTCTTTTCGTTCCCTCTCTCTCTCTCTCTCCCTCGGCAGGCGTGAATAAAAGAGGGATTTTTGGGCTGCTCTTTCATTTTAAAAAATAAAATAAAATAAAATAAAAATAGGACTACATGAAAAACAAAAGGTTAAACACCACCTTCAGAATTAAAAAAAAAAAAAAAAAAAATGATACTCAGTTTCTTATTTTTAAAAGTTACAAAAAAAAAAAACCTATGAGATTTAAATTTAGTGTCAAGATAAATTTTTTGTTAGCTTATATATATAATAAATAAAATAATAATTTTATCTTTTTTTTTTCTTTTACTCGTAATCAAATAACTTAGGAAAATGACATTAATTCAATAAATTCAGTTAAAAAATTGTTTAATTAAGTAAAATATGTTTTAAAAATTGAACTTGTAAATGAGTTGGACCCTTATATATATAATAAATAAAATAATAATTTTATCTTTTTTTTTTTTCTTTTACTCGTAATCAAATAACTTAGGAAAATGACATTAATTCAATAAATTCAGTTAAAAAATTGTTTAATTAAGTAAAATATGTTTTAAAAATTGAACTTGTAAATGAGTTGGACCCTTATTTAATTTGACTTGAACAATTTGACTAGTTCAAGTCAACTAGTTGACATAAACATAACAATATAATTAAATTATTATTTAAAAAATTTAAATTACATGTAAAATAAATAATTTAATAATTAAAGAAACACTTAAATGATTTTATTATTCCAAAATTTGTTATATACAATTTACATGTGAATTAAATGACTAAATATATTTTTAAAATTAAAATTATAGTTTAAAAATTAACTCATATCAAGAGATTAGTCGAATTATCACTTATTTTTCGAGTTTAGATTTCGTAGAGACCAAAAATCATTTGATGGTAGAAAAGAAATTGATCCATCCCCTAGACTACTTTTTGGTAATGATGTTTTAAGACACACTAAAGGCCTTGTTTATAACTTTGGTGAGCCTATTAATGCATTAGGGCAAAAATGAAAGCAGAGTTCCAACCAAGGTTTTGAAAACTAGACCTAACCAACCAGTTCAACGTGATTGGACCGAAATTAAGGAGATGTTTGGTACGGGTGAAGGGGGAAAATTAGAAATCATGGGATTCGTGACAATATCGATCAACCCGGTGAGAATAAGTTTGAACCAGCGCAACTCGGTTTCATAATTTTCAATTTAAAATTATTTTAAGAAAATAATTATATTAAAACTAATTAAAAACTAAAAATGAATGAGAAATTTTAGTGTTTCTTTACGCTTCATCCTGGCCTTCCTTCCTCACTTCCCATAGTTCTCCCTCTCCAATCTCCACGAGGACCATAACAGATGACCGCAACGCTCGCCTCCCTCCCTCTCTCCCTCCCTCTCCCGTAGTTGGAAGACTCCTCTTACCACCACATCTCCTCCAGCTCTCCACACCACCACACAACCCTAGCCCTAAAGACCACATCTTCCATCTCTCCTCCCTCCCTCTCCCGTAGTTGACAGGCTTCTCCGACCACCACCTCAACTTCAGCCCTCCATGCCGCCACATAGCCCCACCCCCAAAGCCCCCATCTTCCATCTTTCCTCCCTCTCCTATAGTCGGCGGACCCCTCCGGCCTCCATGCAACTGCACAGCTGGCAACCCGAAGGCCCCCATCCTCCACCTCTCCTCCCTCCCTCTCCTTAGCCGGCAGACCCCTCCAATCTCCACACCACCTCCACGCCGCCAAGCAGCTGGCAGCCCAAGACCCCTCGAGCATATTTGAATGACTTGAACAATTAGATGGAGGAGCTAGTGATGGAGCAATCACATCTTCAGGAGGAGATGCGGGCATTGGGCACTTCACTACGCTAGGAGATGACTGCACATATGGACTAGATTCGTGCTTACTAGCACTATAATTTTTAGCAAATGATGCAACTTCTTTCGCAGTAGTACCCGCATTCTCCATCACTCTCGTTATGATTTTTGTTTTGACTATTTCTTGATCTATTTTTGGTACTATAATATCCGTTGGACATATTTTACTTCTGCTTTGTGTACGAACTTGATTTACATTTCCTCACTTAGGTATGCATGTGTATGATGACTTATAAATGAGCTTCTAAAACTGTACATTGATATGAATCATTAAATTCTGAAACTACATACTGATTAATTGTACGCTGATTGATTGAGACTATGAATGGATTTCTGAAAAATGAATGAGGTTAAGACTATGAATGGATTTCTATATATATGAATACAATAATGGATTATTGTAGCACCTATTGAAATGTTGAGTAATATTGAACTAGATCTGGCAAAGCGGATCGGGTCGGATAATCCGTGATGAATAAGGCGGATTATTGGGTGAAAAAATCATAATCCATATTCGACTCGTTTAAGTGGCGGATTAAACAGTTTCGGGTCGGATAATTCATGGCAGATGGACGGATAATCCGCCATTCTCAAATATAACTAATCGAAATCCGCCATTCTCAAATATAATTTTATTAATAATTTATTTTGTGTCATAATATATTCAGTTGTATACGATAACTTGCGATTAATTTTTGTATTAACTTTTTTAGTAACTATATCAACCATTCAATTGTTTATATTAATTAACAATTTCTAAATCAAGCAAATAAAATTATAAGAGCAATAAAACATAATAAATTAGTCTCAATCCAACTCAAAATAGAAACTTTAAGCGTGTGACTCGTGTGAGTGTCTAAAATTTAAATATTACAACTGTTCTTAAAGCATGCGAGTTTCTTGAAACACCACTATTTCATCATTTTGATCAATTGAATTCACTATTGACTGAGACATTTTTTTCTTCTAATCCTTATAATGCACTGTAAAAAATAGAAAAATGGGATTAAACATTTTCATTTTATATCTATATTGAACATAATGAAATAAGTCAAAGACCACAATATTTATATTGAAATTTGACTGACCAAGTCAAAAAGTTGTCATTATGCATATAAAGAAAGAACAGAAAATGACCATAATCCAACCATCACCTCATACCATTGCCATGGAGTCATGGACTAATTAATATTTAATATAGTTCTTATTTCTGTCAAAAAAACTTTATACGTAAGAATGAGAAGAAATTTCAATATTGAGATAACTTCAAAATCAGACTCCATAGTCTTTAGAAGTATCTTGAAACTCTGAAAGAGACCATGTACATGTACTACATACAGATACAGACATACATTTACATATATATACCATAAAGAATTTGTACATGTACTACATACAGATATAGACATACATATACATCAACAGTCTTGCTAATGCTTAGAATTTGCAGCCTTGCAGTACATTTAATCCTTTTGCAACAACCCAACTCAACAAGTGGAAAAAAATGCAATTATACTGCATGGTCATGGACATTGATAATGTCTTATCTTTTTGGCATATGTTCTCTTTTGGAATTCATTCATGGCAATGATGGCATGTACATTGGTGTGGCTTGGAACCACATGCACAACTTTACTTACCCTTTACTCCAAAGTAAAACGTATATTTTCTTTTTCATCTCTGCATTTGAGAAAGTGGCTGGTATTCCTTCTCATGGAGGATTGAATTATCTTATGATGCAGATTAACCATGATTAAAAAATTTATGTAGGAGTGGTGTGGGAAAATACAAACTTTGTACAACAATTGTTGATCATAAAATAACCTTTTCATTAGTTCAATCTGTTCATTTTTTTGGCCAAACTGACAATCTCTATTCTTGGTCATGTTCTTCTGTAGGATTTATCTGAACAAAGAGAATGTGGGTGACAGAGAGCAAGATACAGCAGGCCTCTCCATATTATCTCCTACTATTAACTTGAAGCCTAAAGAGAGTTCATTCTCCCTTCCAAGACACCCAATTTAATACAACAAGCTTATTTAGCATAGATTACAACCATGGATAGTTCTGCACTTGGTTAAAATGTTAAAGCCATGTCATGTATCACCAAAACATCCAACAGGAATAAAAGATGAAATTTATGAATTATAAAGGCTGACAAAGGAATTATTTTTCACTGCCTTACCTTTTTGTTAGTCTAGAAGTAGAAAATTCTATAGAAATATGTAATGTCCTAATATGCAATAACAGAGAAGTGGAAGAAGAAGAAGAAGAAGAAGACTCACAAATTTGAACTTCGAAGCAAATGAAATCACGAAGGCTCGAAGACGAGCTTGCGAAGAGCTTCTGGTTCGAAATGTCCACGACGAACTCACGAAGCTCCTGACGAACTCGCGAAGGGCTTCTGATGGTTCGCAGTGCGGAAGACCAACTCACGAAGCTCCTGCTGGTTCGAAGGGTTGATGACGAACTCACGAAGCTCCTGACCAACTCACGAAAGGCTCCTACTGCTTCGAAGTGTTGAAGATTAACTCACGAAGCTCCCACTAGTTCGAAGGATTGAAGATGGACTCGCGAAGGGTCGGAGGGCAGAGGGCTTCGAAGGGTCGAAGAAGAAGGGTCTCTCGTGCTGGCTCTTTCTTGGATCGAATGTCGAATCGAATAGGGCATTAGGGCTAGGGCTTGAATTGAATAGGGCTGGCCTTAGAGTGGGACTCCACTGTGAAGACCTGGCATAAATAATGCCTAATGGGTTGTGCGGACAATGTTGGGGCACTGGGCTTTCCATAGTTGGGCAGTGGGCTATGGCACTTCTTGGGTTGGGTTAATTAGTAATGGGTTTTTAAGTGGTTTGGCGGATATCCGCCGGATAACACCGACCCGACCCGCTAAGGAGGCGGATATGAAAATTGAAAACCATATTCGACTCATTTAGCAAGCGGTTGATTATGAGTCGGTTAAAATGGGTCGGATGCGAGTCGGATTAACGGATTTTTATCCATTTTGCCAGGTCTATATTGAACTGTATTTTGTGTTGCTTGATGTATTTGGAATACTGAATTTTTAAGCTAAAATCTGTTGAATTCCTATAAATAAATATATATGTATATATATAAATTTAGGGGGAGCATGCAAAATTTGAGCTTTATTATTTCATTCTCTTAAAATTTGATTTTGTTTTTTTTTGGAAACTCACTTGAGCAAAAATTGTATATCTTGTAAATTAATTGAGAATGATCTTAAGTTGGTCATTTCTCCTTGGAACTTATTGACAATATATATCTTTTTGAAAGTTAGTGTGTACATTTGAGCATAATTGCATATATTGTGTTTATCTTGTCCTTAAACACATTGAATATTTTGAGATACTAAGACATCCAAGAAATTAAAGAATTGAGCACTAAAGTTGTTTCATGATTTGAAAATCTTTGGAGATTATTGAAAATCTTAAATCATAATCTTTGAATATTGATCTTTTGAAGGTTTTTCTCTTGACTATCTTTTGGAAAATAGATCACTTCCTTTTACTAGTGTGTTTTTTTTTTTTTTTTTTTGCAAAATTTATACATCTTTTCTTTTTGGTATTGACAAAAGGGGATAATCTTTTACTTTCAAGCATGGACAATATTTAATTTTTTTTATTGTATCAATTCTCTTTTTATTTGACTTATTATCAACAACAATTGGTATCAATTTTCACATATGACTGTGCATTAATTTGGGTCATCTATTGTCATATTTTTTTACCTTGCCAAAAATTTCATGATGAAGCATATTAACATATTTTTGTGATGAACATGTTATAATTGAAACTGTAGACACCCAATTTTAGTTAGGCCTCTTTAAACAATATTTTTATTCATTTCATTTTTTTTTTACAAATACGTGAAATACAAAAATATGGGGAAATATATCATAAATAAAGGAAAATATGGGGAAATGTAGGAATATAGAGAAATACATCACAAGGAAATATATAAATACATAAAATACAAGGGAGCAAATAAAAAATTCAACATGCTACAGAGAATATCCCAAGCATCTTCATAGAACCTGCATCCAAAATTAGAAAGAAATCAAGTAGCAAAGAGAGCAAAATTTGAGTGATTCTATAATTAGTTGGAGCAAATCTCAATATAACATGTATCCCATCCCAATCTTCGGCCAAGGACCCACAAAGAAAGAGAATCTTCCATATCATAATAAGGATGAGATTTCTTGCTACAGGAAGGAAAGCATGTGTGGGGAAAAGAAAGGGTTGGAAAAGGAAGGTTTTGTCTATTGCTTATCCTGGCTAAGACCCCAAATCTATAAATTTGGGGTGGGGGGCACTTTGCAGAGGGTATGACACACAAGGAGAAAGAGAGAAATCAGAGAGAAAAGAATTTAGAGGTATCATAATGAGAGAAGGGGTCTACTGGTGAAGTCTCGAGGGTAAAATTCTAGAGAAAAGAGAGGATGGTAACATCCTACCTGTTGGTCTTACAAGGCTTAACATCTTATTTTAATACTAACAAACAAATGGAACTTAACATATTTGAATGAGTGATGATATTTCAGATCTTACATATGTGAAAGCAAGGTTAAGGATCAATTGAAACCTATATTCCAAAGGAACATGATAATATGGAGCTTAAAGAATACTTAAAGGCATGGATGATATATTAAAGTTTGATGACTATGAGAGGTTGAACTTGATATGAAAACTTGAAGAAATGTGGACCCAAAGCATGAACATACATGAAGACTTAAAGAGATGAAAGATTTAGAATTTTAAGGAAATTTCATGTAAGTATTTCAAATAAATTTAATATGGATGCATGAAACTCTTAGGATTAATTACTTGAACCTAAATACCTTTTAAAATACTTAGAAAATATTTTTCTAAGGTCAGAATTTATTTTAAAAGAATAAAATTGTGTTTGGAATGAAAAGCACTAAAATGGGGTTTTTCCAAATTCTGTTAATTTTTCTGCATCCGCATTAATGAGCATTTTTCCATATCTAAACCTCCTTATTTTAAAAAGTGTTCAACATTAAAGTTGTAGGGTTTTATCTTACCTTTATTTTGACACCAAGATCAACTAATTTTTAGTTATATAGAAAACGTTATGACCAAAATACGAAAAATGGTCAAAGCTGTTAGCAACACAGTAAAATTGTCTGGTCAGTTGGCTGACCAGAATGAACTGTGTTCAGTCAGCCGATTGACCAATTAACAAAATTGATTTTTAGGAAATAGAAAGCACCCAGTCCCCTGTCCAATCAGTTGACCCTGTATAAACACCCTCCTTGTCACCTGGTCAACCAACTGACCCTACGGAAATTTAAATTTTAGCCTTTAACAAGAAAAATCAAAAAATTAGTTTTTTAAATATAAATGTTATGAAAACTGAGGAATACTCCAAGTCACTTGGGGATCAAGTAACATACTTTTTCAAGTTTATAAATAAGCCTTAAGATCATTGAATTAATTAACCAAACCAAGAATCAAATTCATCTATCAAACTCTCTCAACTACTCTCATCATTGAAAGACTCTCTTGTTCATATCTTGTGCACGAATTCAACTGAGTACTGCTGACATTCCATCACCAATTCTGTGCTATAAATTCTAAATTTTTCAATCATTGAAATAATTAATCGGTGATATACTCCCTTAAGCTTCAAGTTAAATTCCATATTGTTATTTACTTTGAAGTATATTAGTTTTTAAATTGTACTAATCAGCTCTTTGTGAGAGCATTCTTTGTACACATCTATTGGTTGTATCTCTTGTAGTTTTTGGACGATTCGAGGTGTTCTGATTGTTGGCTAAGCGAGGGGATGTTGCTTAAAGAGGTGCTGCTCTAGCCTAATTGAAGGAGTGACCGAACGAGGGTATATCGTTTGGAGAGGCGGGCTCTAGCCTAATCAAAGGAGTGTGCAAACGGTGTTGTTACGCCCGACAAAGGAACTGTTTTTAGTGAATCCTTTGGTGGTTTTCCAAAGGTGAGGACGTAGGCTGAGTATAAGCTGAACCTCGTAAAAATCCCGGTCTCACTCCTACTTTCCCTTACTCTTTATTTTCAGCATATTTAAATTGCGTTGATGGTTTAATTGGAAATCATATATATACTACATATAATTGGAAATCAAGTAAACTTAAAAGACTAATTTTGACTTAGGTTGTGGAAACCGAAAAGGAGTACGTTGGTTAAACCATACTATACGAAAACCATATGAGAGTACGTTACTTGGTTAACTCCCAAAGATAAATTAACTAAGAGTTTATTTGAATTCTGAATATTTGGAAAGAGTGATTGGATTTTATATAGCACATCATATTGAAGCAGCAATTCGATTAATACAGTGCTTTGTATCAGCAAGTTTAAATTATTATTCAACTACAGGGTTTGGTTCAAATTCTTACATTATCCAAAGTGTTGAATATCTTAATTTTGGTTTGGTTGTTTGTTTTCAAATTTGTGGTTGATTTGTTTGACTACTTAGTTGTTTAATTAGTTGTGTTATTGATTATATAAAAGCGACTAAGTTGTTGTCTGATTGACAAAATAAACAAACAAGTCAAGAATTAGTTAAACAATAAAACAAGTTAAGAATTCTTAAGAAGATTTAAAAGAAAATTTTTAATCCCAATTCACCCCCCTCTTAGGAAGCTATTCCTAATTTCAATTGGTATTAGAGCCATTATAGCAAATCTTAATCAGTAGCTATAAAAAGATCTTAATGGCTCACATAGGCATACCTCCCTTTGGAGAGAGACAATCTTCAACTAGACCTCCTATCTTTTGTGGACATAACTACACTTTTTGGAAGAAATGAATGTAAATATATCTTCAAACTATGAATTGGAAAGCATGGGAGGTTGTTATGGATGGTGACCAAATTCCCTTTAAACTAGTTGATGGAAAACAAGTTCCCAAGGAGAAAATTGATATGAAAAACTTAGATCATAAATTGATATGAAAAACTTAGATCATAAGATGTTGCAAGGTAATTCTAGTGTCATGAATGCTTTATATTGTGCTTTAGATGCCAATGAATTTAATAGAGCAATGACTTGCAAATCAACTAAGGAAATATGAGACAAGCTAGAAGTCCCTTATGAAGGCACTATAGATGTAAGAGATAATAGGATCGATATACTTACAAGTGAATATGAAGCTTTTAAGATGAACTCAAATGAATCTATAACTAGCATGTTCACTAGGTTCACTCATATAATAAATTCCCTAAATGCCTGAGGAAAAACCTACACTACTTATGAGATGATAAGGAAAATTCTTAGAGGGCTACCACCTATATGGAAATCAAAAGCCACTGCGATAACTGAAGGAAGAAACCTTAAAAACACTTCTTTAGATGAGCTAATAGGTTCTCTCCTCACATACGAAATGACAATGAATGAAAGAAATGGTAAAACCAAAGCCCAAAAAACAATAGCCTTGAAAGCCTCAAAAGAGAACTCTAATAGTGAAGAAGAGATGGATGAAGATGAAGTAGCCTTTATATCTAAAAAGCTAGCAAAAATCCTTAGAAGGAAAAACAAATTTAAAAGAAGAGACCATAACTCCGAATTAGATGAAGAAGAAACTCATACAAAGAAATCAAGAAATAAAATCCCCACATGTTATAATTGCAATAAAGTTGGACATATAAAATTGGAATGTCCACTGTAGACACCCTATTTTTGCCCTAACCAAATAGAACAAATGAGTCCCTTCTCATTATATTATTATTATTATTACCTTATTTTTATTATTATCATTTTCTTATAATTATTTGTATTATTTATTATTGTTCATTACTAGTATTATAATTAGTGTTACCTTGCTATTATTTTGGGTGTATTTTTTAATTTTTATTTATTTATTATTATTATTATTATTATTTTTCTATATTATTAGTACTTTACTATTATTTTGCTAGTATTTTTATCATTATTATTATTATTTTTCATTTTTATTATTATTACTAGTACTTTTATTATCTTTATTTTATTTTTACTTTACTATAATTATTTTTGTTTTCCATTTATTTTATTGTTATTATTTTTGATATATTATTATTATTATTATTATTATTATTATTACTTTTTGTATTATTACTCTATTTTTATTAGTATTATTATTATTATTATTATTATTATTATTATTATTATTATTTTACTGATAATATCTTTATTATTTTTATTCTTACCATAATTATTTATTATTATTTACTATTAATAGTAGTATTATTTTTATTATTATTATCTTATGGATACTTATATTATTATGATAATTATTATTATTATTATTATTATTATTATTATTATTATTATTATTATTATTATTTCCTTTTTCATTATTACCATAAGAATAAAAGAATAAAAAAAAAGAAAAAGAAAAAGAAAATCAATAAAGGGAAGTTGTTTTAGGGTTTTTGAGATTTTTTTATATAATGGCAAAGAGGGGACAGCCAAGAGCAGGCGCTGCATTGCACAACACAACCGGGGCAGCACACAGAAAAGCCAAAGAAAAAAAAAAGTCTGCCGTATTCTTCTTCTTCTTCTTCTTCTTCCGGCCACCCACAGCGCTTCCTAGCCACTGCCGCCTCAATCCTCCCTCTGCTCCTCTCTTCACCATACCCGAGCCAGAGCTCCTCCATCCAGCACCTGAGAGATCCCTGCTGCAACTCCAACTTCTCCGGTACAGCAGCAATACCCGCAGCCTGCGGAAACTCTTGCAGCAGCCTGCTACCACGCCAACACCAGCAGAACCTCCAGCAGACCATCCTCCAGCAACGGCAACACCAGCAACCAGCTGAGGAGGCCAGCCACTAGCAGACCCGAGCCTCAGACTCCCTTTGTAGCTCCTCAGTTCAGCACAGCAACCAGATCTCCGTTGCTGCCAAGGCAACGACCACAGTACCCGTAGCAGCAGCAGCCCTATCACCGTTCTCCGCTGTTCCAGCCACAGTAGCAACCACCATCCCTGTCTCGTTTGTCAACTCCATGCTCCCCTGTTCCAGATTCGTACACCCCCAACAACCTCCCCTGCTCCTGGCAAGATCCTCCAGTTCTTCGGCGGTTTTCCCCCTCTGCAAGTACCCCCACTGTAAGTACCTCCCTGCCCCTCTGTTGCATATACATACACGTACATACAAATATATACAGTTTGTGTTTTATTCCATAAAGTTTAAGTTTTTTTTATTTATTATTTTGCTGCTGCATTTGTGTGTATATCCCACAAAACACACACAAAAACCCACACACACAGCGACGCACACACACACACAGCACACACACATCACACACAGAAACACACACACACAGCACACACACTGCAAAACATACGCTGCACTCACTCACACCCACACACTCAGCACACACATACTAGTTATTTCCTTTTTATTTCACTATTGTGGAGTTTTATTTTATTTATTTATTTTTTTTCAATACTTGTTTTATATATATCTATGATTATGTTTTTTGTTGTAGTTGAGATACTAATTAGTTTCTTACTATTGTTGCAGGTCAGAACTTTGTCATCTTAATTGTATATATTGAATATCTTTATTGTAGAATTGTTGTTATAGTTGGTATTTTAATACTAAATCTTCATGCTTAGGGTTTTGATTGTTATTGTTGTATCATTATAAAATTTTTAATATTGTCATATTTGTTTTATCTCCAAGTTCATCTTTTTGGTGCTGGTATTAATTGATTTATGTTTATAGTTTAGGATTTTCATATTGCTTGTATGTTATTATTAGTCATATTATTAGTACGCTGATTGTATACCCTTATTCGTAATATTACCATATTGTTGAGATATTATTATTAATATTTTTATTATATTGATTATATTAGTATCATTATCACATGGATCTTATCAATATTTTTGTTGCTTACTTGTTATTATTGGTATTATTATTATAGGTATTGTGCTAGCATTAAAATCATGCTATTTGTACATAATTACTAGTAATATTAGTACATTATTTTTGGATATATTAAAATATGGGTATTATATGGATGGTATTAATACTAGTATTATATTATTTACACATTATTATTAGTAATAGTATTACATGGTTTATGTATTAATTACTAGAAACATAGGTATATTATTTGTATACCATTATTAATATTTTTTTGAATATCATTGTAATTGTCACCATTATTATTATTACCATATTATTAGTATCATTATTCTAGTACTTGTATTAATTTGTCATTATTTTAGTATTATGATATTTTTGGTATTAAGTATTTTCGTATCTATATCCCTATGATTTTATTGCGGGGGTATGAGCCTTCGAGCATCGCGTACTTTAAGCTCTGAGGAAATATATGTATATATATTATATTATATTTATTTACTTATTTATATTTTATAAATTCATAAAAAGGAGTAATTTAAAGACTTATTAGATTAACTTAGGGATAATTTCAAATTAATTAGGTACCGTTCGTAAGAACGGGCTCGTAGGGGGTGCTTGTACCTTCCCCTCATGTAACCGAACTCCCGAGCCTAACTCTGGTAACATAGACCCATTCTACCCCTAACGGGGTAGTAATCATGTGTTCTAACCACACTAAAAGGTTAGTGGAGACTCCGACATTCAAATCTTTAATTGAAAATTTAAATTCGATTTTTATTTCGCTGCCCGGGGCACACGCGCTCGCTGGGACGTCCACTACTAGAGAAAGAGTCTAAGAAGAAAAAAAAAAAAGCCATGAAAGCCATTACTTGGGACAACATGAGTACAAGTAGTTCAGAATATGAATCAAGTGACCAAGAGGTTGCTTATACTTACTTTATGGCTTGGGACGATGAGGGAAGCTCGTTATCCGAATCCTTAAATAATTCTTGTAGTGATTCATCAAATGAATCAAATGATGAAAGCATGTCATCTTATGAGGAGTTATAAAATGATTTATTAAAAGTACATAAGATGCTAATCAAAGTAACTAAACAAACATATCATTGAAAAACAAGAATGATGGAATGATAAAAGAGCTAGAATCAATTAAGATTGCTGAAAATGATAAAGATTCAAAACTCAAGAAAATAGAAAATAAGTATGAAGCTGCACTAAAAGAATTAGAAGTTAAAAATATTGCTAAAAAAGAAAAAGACTTGAAAATCAAGAAGTTAGAAAGCAAGAATGAAAAGATGATAGAAGATCTTTGATCCCTATCCTCAATGGAATATGGAAAAGACATATATATTTCTGAATTAGAGGATAAAATTAGAAAATTATCTCAAGAATTAAAGAAATCACAAAAGAAGGTTGATGACAAGAAAGATATTGAGATAAATGATCTCAAAAATCAAATTGAAGATAAAAGAAAATATCATTTACAACTTCACAAAAGGAAAGGAAAACTTTGACAAAATGATAGGCTCGCAAAGGATGACCTTAAACAAAGAAGGCATTGGATTTAATGGGATTGAAAAAAAAAAAATAGAATCTTTACATGGGTTATTTTTCAAAAGCATCCAAAGATTATGCTAGCACATCTTCTAATTCCTACACTAACACCATATGCTATCAATGTAAGAAAAAGGGACATATAAAGTTTGAATGTCCATTTAAAAGAAAGGGTGTGAAAACTAAACAAGAATGGAGAATTAAGGAAACATCCTTTAATAAACCATCAGGACCCAAGAAAGTATGGGTACCAAGATAAAAAGACTTGTATGGAAAATCTCAATGAAGAGTTTAAGAGCTAATCTTATTAAAAGAAACATGAAAATTGTTGGCCTCAAGTAATGAATGATTCATACAAGCCTTAAACTAGAAAACATTAAGATACATAAAGTTTGGATGTCCACATGAAAGCAAAAGAAAAAAAATATCTGAAGCAAATAGAACTTGTTGCATAAGTAGAAGAAAGCTTGACAAAAAAATTGTGAAGGTCAGCTGACTGACCATACGATCAACCGACTGACTGAACAACTGTGTGTAAAAAAGGTTACAGTCAGCCGACTGACCCTATGCTTAGCCGACTAACTGAAGGAAAAATTTATAAACAAGCTTGAATGAAACTTAATATAAGAGATACTTGAGCAACTTAAATCTAAGAAAAATTGTTGTATAATGCACATGATAATGAGATATTCCATGCTTATGCAATATGATACATGTGTACAACTTAAATTTGGTATCTTGAAATTCTTAAAGACAATGAAAATAGCTCACTATATTTTGAAAATTTGAGCATTAAGTTATGAAGCATGAATTTTGATATGAATTGATAAATTTTTGGCCATGTATGCTTATGATGGATCACATGGATAAATGGATAAATTTGAATCTAAATAATAGAGTATTCATAAGTTGTGCATAATGTGACATTAACATTGGTATCTATAAAGTGTATAAATATCCATAAATATATAAATTGGTATTTGAGCATGACAAGTATAATTATAACCATGAGTAAATTATGAAATTGATATGATATTGGTATTTGATATCCATGAGCATATACATCAAATATTTGAAACATGGACGATAAATTTAGAAAACATAATTGGTATCAAATCTGAATGTATTAACTTCAGAGAGAGTATTATGACTCATAACTTCTATTTTGTTTCTCCCTAATTTTTTTTTTCGGATTCATGAATTATTTTTTATTGGTATCATAAGTTTTTAATTGGTATCAAATCATAAAAATTCAATTTGAGTTTGGTATTAAAAATTCAAAGTTCAATTGGAATTAGAATTAATGAAAATCTAAATTGGTATCATATACTTGATATGCATGATTGATATTTATATGCTCAAAAATATGAATTAGTTTGTTTATATCCTACCCTTTTTGGTTGGTGTCAAAAGGGGGAGAAGTTTTGAGCAAAAATTGAAAATTGAGTTTGACATTGAAATATTTTGAAATTTTGAAACATGAATTATATTTCAAAAGGGAGAGAAGTATTTGACAAAGGGGAGAAGTACATGATACTGAATGATCTTGAAATTGGTATTGATATGCATGGTATTGAATGATCTTTATAAATATGTTGAAGATGATACTTATTGAAAAAGGGGAGTCTTCTTAAGGCTTACTCATATTTTTCCTCATTATTTGTAATCATAAAATATGGGGATATTGTAGGTCTTACAAGGCTTAACATCCTATTTTGATGCTAACAAACAAGTGGAACTCAACATATTCGGATGAGTGATGATATTTCAGATCTTACATATGCGAAAACAAGGTTAAGGATCAATTGAAGCCTATATTCCAAATGAACATGATAATATGAAGCTTAAAGAATATTTAAAGGCAGGGATGATATATTAAAGTTTGATGACTATGAGAGGATGAACTTGATATGAAAGCTTGAAGAAATGATGGACCCAAAGCATGGACATACATGAAGACTTCAAGAGATGAAGGATTTAGAATCTTAAGGAAATTTCATGTAAGTACTTCAAATAAATTGAATATGGATGCATAAAGCTCTTAGGATTAATTACTTGAACCTAAATACCTTTTAAAATACGTAGAAAATATTTTTATAAGGTTAGAAGTTATTTTAAAAAGATTAAAATTGCTTTTGGAATGAACAACACTAAAATGGGGTTTTTCCAAATTCTGTTAATTTTTCTACATACGCATTAATGAGAATTTTTTCATATCTAAACCTCCTTATTTTAAAAAGTATTCAACATAAAAGTTGTAGTATTTTCTCTTAGTTTTCTTTTGACACCAAGATCAACTAATTTGGAGTTACATAGAAAAAGGTATAATCAAAATACCAAAGATGGGTCAAAGTTATCGACAACACAGTAAAATTGTCTGGTTAGTCGGCTGACCATAATGAACTGTGTTCAGTCAACCGAATGACCAGTTAACAAAACTGATTTTAAGGAGACAGGAAGCACCCAGTTGCCTATCCAGCCAGCTGACCCTGTATAAACACCCTCCCAGTTGCCTGGTCAGCCAACTGACCCTACGGAAATTTAAATGTTGGCCTTTAACGGGAAAAATCTAAAAATTAGTTTTTTAAATCTAAATTTTATGAAAACTTGGGGGATACTCCAAGTCATTTGGAGATCAAGTATCATATTTTTGCAAGTCTATAAATAAGCCTCAAGATCATTGAATTAATTAACCAAGAACCAAGAATCAAATTCATCTATCAAACTCTCTTAACTACTCTCATCATTGAAAGGCTCTCTTGCTCATATCTTGTGCACGAATTCAACTGAGTATTGCTGACATTCAATCTCCAATATTGCACTACAAATTCTAAATCTTTCAATCATTGAAAGAATTAATTGGTGATATACTCCCTTGAGCTTCAAGTTAAATTCCATATTGTTATTTACTTTGAAGTATATTAGTTTTTAAATTGTACTAATCAGCGCTTTGTGAGAGCACTCTTTGTACACATCTATTGGTTGTATCTCTTGTAATTTTTGGAAAATTCGAGGCATTCGGATCATTGGGTAAGTGAGGGGATATCGCTTAGAGAGGTGCTGCTTTAGCCTAATTGAAGGAGTGACCGAACGAGGGTATATCGTTTGGAGAGGCGGACTCTAGCGTAACCAAAGGAGTGTGTAAATGGTGGTATTCCTCCCAGAAAAGGAACTGGTTTTAGTGAATCCTTTGGTGGTTTTCCAATGGCAAGGATGTAGGCTTGGTATAAGCCAAACCTCGTAAAAGTCTTGGTCTCACTCTCTCTTTCCCTTACTCTTTATTTTTAGTATATTTAAATTGAGTGGATGGTTTAATTAGAAATCATATATACTACATATAATTGGAAATCAAGTAACCTTAAAAGACTAATTTTGACTTGAGTTGCGAAAACCGAAAAGATGTACGTTGTTTATACCATACTTTGCGGAAACCATACAGGAGTACGTCACTTGGTTAACTCCCAAAGATAAATTAACTAAAAGTTTATTTGAATTCTGAATATTTGGAAAGAGTGATTGGATTTTATATAGCACATCATATTGAAGAAGCAATTCGATTAATACAAGGCTTTATATCAGCAAGTTTAAATTATTAGTCAACTACAGGGTTTGGTTCAAATTCTTACATTATCCAAAGTGTCGTATATCTTAATCTTGGTTTGGTTGTTTGTTTTCAAATTTGTGGTTGATTGGTTTGGCTACTTTGTTGTTTAATTAGTTGTGTTGTTGATTATATAAAAGAGACTAAGTTGTTGTGTGATTGACAAAATAAACAAACAAGTCAAGAATTGGTTAAACAATAAAACAAGTTAAGAATTCTTAAGAAGATTTAAAATAAAATTTTTAATCCCAATTCACCCCCCTCTTAGGAAGCTATTCCTAATTTCACTAGCCTTCTCACATAAGAGAGCTGCGAAGCCCATTGACTTGTAACCTGAAGGCTTCCTTACCAACCAGAGGGGACAGAAGTTTAGACGAGAGAACACCCCAAACATAGGAATATGAGTACAAAAAGAGGAGAATGCGAGGATAAGAAGACCTGAAGGAGTGAAGACACAAGGTTAGTATGGTTACTTATAACTTTCCACTCCCATAGTGGTAATATATTACAAATACTTAGTCAGAAGAGGAAGTGAGCATCTCCCATGTAAGCAGACACACAAAGCCTACGGACCAACCTAACCCTTAAAGCCTATTGTCTAAATCTAACCCTTAAACCCATTGTCCAAACCCTCAGACCCACATGCTAATGTAAACCCACAAATCTATGCTTCAAGAGAAATCCCGAAGCCTGTGACCAAAACAAAAGCCCAAAACCTACTATTATAAAATAAACCCAGAAGCCCAGCTTTGAAAAGCCCTAGAAGCCTACTCCTTTAAAAAATAGCCCAAAGCCCACTTTTCTAAAAAAAGGCCCAAAGCCCACTCTTTTAAATAAACCTAGAAGCCCACTTTTTAAAAATAATCCCAGAAGCCCACTCTTTTAAAAAAGGCCCAGAGCCCACAGCTTTAAAATAAGCCTCGAGGCCCACTTTAAGCCTACTGTCTCAAAGTATACCCAAGCCCATTGTTTTAAAATAAGCCCCAAAGCCTACTATTTTTGAAAGCCCACAATCCCACTATGTTCAAAGATTATAGCCCAACTAGACTCAGACCCAAATTAACCTAACAACCAGCTCGGGGTCAAGCCCAAGTGGGATTGACCTAACCAAGCCCTAACTAGAGCCTGACCCTATTTCCCAAACCTCCTTGACCCATTTAAGTCAAGACCAATAGTGGACCTGAGCTCACTTGTCCCAAACCAGGCCCAGAACCCCTAGAGACCTAGTGAGTTGACTCATTCGAGTCAACCCAAAACTTAACCTAACAAGTTGACTCACCCGAGTCATCTTGAATCCAACCCATTGGGTTTAGGGTGAGTCAACTCATCTAGAACCAAACTCAACTCGAACTTATAACACAAATCCAACTCAAACATAGGAAACAAACCCAGACTACTTAATCCAAAGCATAAAAATGAAAACCCGAGAGAAAGGATACTCATATTGAGGGTTTGGGAGTGGATATGAGGATATTTGAGAGTCCCTTTCCTTTGTGTAGATCCGATATGTAAGAAGAATAAAAATAATAGGTGAGAAAAATATGGAAAAAATAAAAGAAAAGCATATTAGAGAAGATGAGAGAATAGATCAGATAAGAGAAAGGAATAGATTAGAAACGAGGAAATAGATCAAAGAGGTCCGGTCTAGAGAGAGCCTCGCAGATCTGAGAGTGTAACATAGATAGAGAGAGGGATCCTCACAGATATGAGAGCATAATGCAGATAGGGAGAGAGATCCTTGCAGATTTGAAAGCTTAAACAGAGAGAAGAAAGTGAAAACTAAGGTATAGTCCCAAGAGGGGGGTGAATTGGATTTAAAAATTTTCTTTTAATTCTTTTCAAGAATCCTTAACTTCTTTTTCTTATTTTAATGAATTCTTTACTTCTTATTGATTTATTCAAATAATAAATACTTAAAAACAAAATTCAATACACAACCAACAAAGTACTTAACCAATCAATTTTCCAATCATCCACAATATTCAAACTAAGATAGAAGATTCAGCTTGTGTTTATTTGCAGCCCTGTAGTTAATGAATTTTCTTTCTTAAAATGAGGTGCAATATAAAATCCAATAATCTTTCTAAAAGCTTATACGTTAAATAAACTTTCAATTTAAAGAGTCATTGAGTGTTTCACCAATCAACGTACCCTCTTACGATTTCTGCAAAGAATGGATCTACTAACGTACTCCCTTTCGGTTTCTGCAATCTCAAAAACAAATTAAGCTTAAGTTTACTTAATATCAAATCCATGTAGTGTTTATGATTAAGGAATTTAAAACATCCACGCAGTTCGTATATGCTGTGAGTAAAGAGAGTAAGGGAAAAAGAGAGTGAGACCACAGTTTTTATGAGGTTTGGCTTATACTCAGCCTACCTCCTCTCCTTTGGAAAACTACCAAAGGATTCACTAAAAAAAGTTCCTTTTTTGGGCGGAACAACACTGTTTACACACTCCTTCAATAGGCTAGAGTCTCCCTCTCCAAGTGATATCCCCTCACTCGATCACTCCTTCAAATAGGCTAGAGCAGCACCTCTCTAAGCAATATCCCCACGCTTAGCCAACGATCCAACAATCCAAGAATCATCATTATCTACAAGAGATTCAACAAATAGATGGGTACAAAGAGTGCTCTCGGACAGAGTTGATTAATACAAATGAAAACTAATATACTTCAATTCAAAATATCAATATGAAATACAATTGAAGCTCAAAATAGATTTTACCAAGTTTTCCTTCTAGATGAATATCAACAATTTAGAAACACAGAGAAGAATTTATCAGTTGCTTCCAAAAAATCTCAGCAATTCAGATGTGCAAGGATGAGAGCATGAGAGCTTTGAGAGTATGAGAGTTTCAACTTTGAGAATTAATTTTCAATTGCTTGGTATAATTTATTTTGCAAAACCATGTATTTATAGAGTGAGTTTCCTTTTCTCCCAAGTTGTTTGGAGTGTGCCCCAAGTTTTTATAACATTTAGATTTAAAAAACTAATTTTTATAATTTTTCCGTTAAAGTTCAAAATTTAAATTTTCGTAGGGTCAGTTGACTGGATAGGCGACTGAATAGGTGTTTATACAGGGTCAACTGGTTGGACAGGAGACTGAGACCTTTTTGTCTGCAAAAAAATTGATTCTGTTAGATGGTCAGTTGGCTGACTGAACATAAGTCAAAATGGTCAGTCGGCTGACTTGTCAGTTGGCTGAAAAAACCAGTTCATTTTGGTCAGTTGGCTAGCTAGACAATTTGCTGAGGTGCTGACAACTTTGATCCTATTTCAATATTTTGATCATAACGTTTTCTATACAGCTCCAACTTAGTTGATCTTAGTATCAACAGAAATATAAGAGAAAATCCTACAACTTTCATGTTGAACACCATCTAAAATAAAAAGGTTTTGACAGAGAAAAGGGCATATCAATGCGGATGTAGAAAAAATAACAGCATTTGGAAAATCCTCTTTTTGGTGCTTTTCATTCCAAAAATAATTTTAACCATTTTGAAATATAATTTTTGACCTTATAAAAATATTTTTCAAGTATTTTAAAAGGTATCTAGGTCCAAGTAATTATCCTAAGAGCTTCTTGTATCCATATTGAAATCGAATGAAGTATTTACATAAAGACTTCTTAGATTTTTTTGACATTCTTAAACACTTAAGTCTTCATGCTTTGTCTTGGCCCTTTCGGAGTTTTGGTTTCTTCTTTTGAATTTGTTTTTCCTTCTAAGGATTTTTGCAAGTTTCTTAGATATGAAGGTTAGTTCATCTTCATCCATCTCTTCTTCATTGCTAGAGTTTTCTTTTAAATATTTGAATGCTATACATTCTTGAGCTTTGGTTTTACCATTCCTTTCATTCATTTACATTTCATATGTGAGTAGAGTACCTATTAGTTCATCTAAAGAAGTGGTTTTAAGGTTCCTACCTTCCATTATTGCAGTGGCCTTTGATTCCCATATAGGTGGCAGCCCTCTAAGAATTTTTCTTATCATCTCATAGGTAGTGTAGGTTTTTCCTAAGGTATTTAAGGAATTTATTATATGAGTGAACCTAGTGTACATGCTAGTTATAGATTCATCTGGGTTCATCTTAAAAACTTCATATTTGCTCGTAAGCATATCAATCCTATTATCCCTAACATCTATAGTGCCTTTGTAGGTTACGTCAAGTTTATCCAATATTTCCTTGGCCGATTTGCAAGACATTACTCTATTAAATTCATTCATATCTAAAGCACAATATAAAACATTCATAGCACTGGAATTAACTTGCAGCATTTTGTGATCTAAGTCTGTCATATCATTTTTCTCCTTAAGAACTTGTTTTCCATTTACTAGTTTAAGGGGAATTAGGTCACCATCCGTGACAACCTCCCAAGGTTTCCAATTCAGAGTTTGAAGATATATTCTCGTACGTTATTTCCAAAAAGCATAGTTTGAACCAAAAAAGATGGGTGGTCGGGTTGTGGATTGACCCTCTTCGAAAGCAGCTACTCTTATGTGTGCCATTAGATCTTTCTATAACTACTTGTTAGGATTTGTTATAACCTCGCTCTGATACCAATTGAAAATTAAGGTGTAGTCCCAAGAGGGGGGTGAATTGGATTTAAAAAATTTCTTTTAATTCTTTTCAAGTATCCTTAACTTCTTTTAATGAATTCTTTACTTATGCTGTAAGTAAAGAGAGTAAGGGAAAGAGAGAGTGAGACCACAGTTTTTACGAGGTTCAGCTTATACCTAGCCTACGTCCTCCCCTTTGGCAAACCACCAAAGGATTCACTAAAACCAATTCCTTTTCTAGGAGGAACAACACCGTTTACACACTCCTACAGTAGGCTAGAGCCTGCCTCTCCAATGATATCCTCTCACTCGGTCACTCCTTCAAATAGGCTAGAGCAACACCTCTCTAAGCGATACCTCCACGCTTAGCGAACGATCCAACAATCCTGGAATCATCACAATATACAAGAGATACAACAAATAGATGTGTACAAAGAGTGCTCTCAGATAGAGCTGATTAGTACAATTGAAAACTAATATACTTCAATTCAAAATATCAATATGAAATACAATTGAAGCTCAAAAGAGATTTTATCAAGTTTTCCTTCTAGATGAGAATCAACAATTCAAAAACACAAAAAAGGATTGATCAATTGCTTCCAAAAAATCTCAGCAATTCAAATGTGCAAGGATGAGAGCATGAGAGCTTTGAGAGTATGAGAGTTTTAGCTTTGAGAATTAATTTTCAATTGCTTGTTAAAATTTAATTTGCAAAACCATGAATTTATTAAGTGAGGTTCCTTGCCTCCCAAGTTGCTTGGAGTGTCCCCCAAGGTTTTATAATATTTAGATTTAAAAAACTAATTTTTAGAATTTTTCCGTTAAAGTTCAAAATTTAAATTTCCGTAGGGTCGGTTGGACAGGCGACTGGGTGGGTGTTTATACAGAGTCAGTTGGCTGGACAGGCGACTGAAACCTTTTTGTCTGCGAAAAATTGATTCTGTTAGATGGTCATTTGGCTGACTGAACACAGGTCAAAATGGTCAGTCAGCTAATCTTTCAGTTGGTTGACAAAACCAGTTCATTCTGGTCAGTTGGCTGACTAGACAATTTGCTGAGGTGTTGACAGTTTCGATCCCATTTCAGTATTTTAGTCATAACATTTTATATACAGCTCCAAATTAGTTGATCTTGGTATCAAAAGAAAGCTAAGAGAAAATCCTACAACTTTAATGTTGAACACCTTTTAAAATAAGGAGGTTCTATTAGATAAAAAGGGATATCAATGCGGATGTAGAAAAAATAATAGCATTTGGAAAATCCTCTTTTTGGTGCTTTTCATTCCAAAAATAAGTTTAACCATTTTGAAATATCTTTTGACCTTATAAAAATATTTTCCAAGTATTTTAAAAGGTATCTAGGTCCAAGTAATTATCCTAAGAGCTTCTTGTATCCATATTGAAATCGAATGAAGTATTTACATAAAGACTTCTTAGATTTTTTTGACATTCTTAAACACTTAAGTCTTCATGCTATGTCTTGGCCCTTTCTTCAAGCTTTAATATCAAGTTCATCCTTTCATAGTTGTCAAGCTTTAATATGTCATTCATGCCTTTAAGTATTCTTTAAGCTTCATATGATTATGTTCCTTTGGAATATAAGCTTCAATTGATCTTTGTGAATACTTAACCTTGCTTTCACATATGTGAGATCTGAAATATCATCACTCAACCAAATATGGTAAGTTTCACTTGTTTTTTAGCATCAAAATAAGATGTTAAGCCTTGTAAGGCCAACAGAAAGAGCTCTCCATTGTAGATCCGAGAGCATAATAGATTAGGAAAGTATATTAGAGAATAGAAGGGGAGGAGAGAGCATAGAGGAGAATAGAAGGAAAATAGATTAAGAGAAGAATCAAGAGAAAGCTCCAATAAATAATGGAGAGAAGATTGAAAAAATTAGAAAAAAACAAAAAACAAAAAACTTTTGGTTTATTAGGGTCTAGTAGGACACATGTCACCACCCAAGTGATGACGTGTGGCTTAATTTAAGCCAAGTCTCACTTGAGAGATGTAGGGAGATCTAAACTGTGCGATCTATGTTTTCTCTGGACAGTTTGGATCCTAGCCACGTCAGCAATCTAGGTTTTAAAGTATGAGTCAACCGAGTGTTAACACGTGTTAGGGTGACGTTACACTGACATCACCCTATTTGCAGAATTAAAAAAAGGAAATATAAATAGGGGATCACTTGGATGCTGACATATGTCAGGGTGACGACATCATTTTTTTTTTTAAAAAAAAAAAAAGAGAAGAAAACCCTTTGCCACGTGTCACCACACGGGGCTGGCACGTGGATCCCCACTCCCTGAACCGGACCAAATCGGTTGACCTGATTAAGATTCAAACTATTTATTTTCTATATATATCTATATATATATATATATATATATATATATATTACTTTATCTATTTTTTTTATTATTTAGTTTTAAATTTCATAAATTAGACAAAAATAGCATAAAAATCACAAAATAAATCTCAAAAATAGAGAAAAATTTGGGAAAATATTTTTGAAGTCAAAATTTTTTTTTTTGAGTTATTTTGACTCGAAAAAAAGGAAAAAATATCAAAAAAATGACACAAAATATTTGAAAATCCCAAAAAAAATTTGGAAAAAAATGTTCAAAAAAATTCTACAAAGATTTTGAAAAATTTGGGAATGTTTTTAATACTTTTTGATGATTTTATTGATTTTTGTGTGGGTGCATCCATATGGTTTTTAAAAAGGGCAATGAAGTATTTGACACCTCACATGTATTAGCTCCGAGGGAGGTTTATCTAACAAGATCCTCTCGTTTAGAGGTCTTATTAGACATTCCTAAATCATGCCTAGATTTTTAATCTTCTTTTATTTTATTCATTTATTTATTTACTTATTTATTCATTTGTATTAAAAGGATTTAATTAAATATCACTAAATTCAATTTGGGGATAATTCATAATTAATTAGGTACCGTTCACCGAATGAGTGTATCTTTGGATACTTTTGCCGAATCTTGTTTGTTTTGCTTGCGGGAAATAACTTTACCAATATCAACAAACCGAAAGCAAAAATTAACTTAGAAAATCTAGTCAATAGGACAGAAATGGAGGGAAGGGAATTGAATATACCACCTAAAATGCAAATAATGATGGAACTTGAGGAAAAACAAGTCATTTCTAGTGAGGACCCCACTATTACAATAAGCTTGGGAATTGAAAAAAAAAAAAAAAAACCAAAACAAGTAAAAATTGGGGCACCATTGCTGATGGGGAAAGGCATAAAATAATCAATTTCTTACAAGAATACATTAATGTATTTGCATGGTCATACCAGGATATGTCGGGGTTGAGCTAGACTTGGTAACACATAAGATACCTACTTACCTAGATAGTAAACCTGTAAAATAGGAGTTAAGGAGAATGAGGCTAGAAATGTTGTTGAAAATAAAAGAGGAAGTTAAAAAATAATTTGAGGCCGGGTTTCTATAAGTAGCTAAATATCCCGAATGAATGGCTAATGTACTACCTATAATGAAGAAAAATGGAAAAGTAAGAATGTGTGTTGATTATAGGGATCTAAATAAAGCTAGTCCCAAAGACATCTTTCCACTCCCTTATATAGATGTTCTAGTTGATAACACTGTAGAGCACTCTGCCTTTTCTTCTATGGACAAGTTCTCAGGGTATAATTAGATTAAGATGTCACCGAAAGACAAAGAAAAAACTACATTAATTACCTTGTGGGGAACCTTTTTCTATAAGGTTATGTCATTCGGTTTAAAGAACGCTGGGGCAACCTATTAACGAGCCATGGTGACATTGTTCCATGATATAATGCATAAGGAAATGAAAGTATATATGGATGACATGATTGTCAAATCTCGGGACAAGGGAGATCACTTAATAAATTTGAGGAGGCTATTCAAAAGGTTGAGAAAATGTCAACTCAAGTTAAATCCAAAAAAATTTATCTTTGGCGCTACTTCAGGGAAATTACTGGATTCGTGGTGAGTAAGAAAGGAATCGAGATAGACCAAGACAAAATAAAGGTCATCTGACAAATGCCGAGCCCAAAGACTAAAAAGGAGGTTTGAGTCTCCTGGGTACACTGAATTACATCGCTCGTTTCATTTCTTAATTGACCACCACATGCAAACCCATATTCGAATTATTGTGAAAGAACAATCTAGAAAAATAGAACGAGGAACTTCAAAAAGATTTTGAAAATATCAAGGAATATCTTCTAAATCCACCAGTGTTAATTCCCCTAGTACTTGGAAAACTGCTCATCCTATACTTGGCAGTCTCAGAAAATTTGGTGGGATGTGTATTAGGATAACACAATGCATCAGGAAGAAGGAGCAGACTATCTACTATCTAAGCAAGAAATTCACAAAATATGAGGAAAAATACTTGAACTTGGAAAAGACCTATTGTGCCTTGGTTTGGGCCATCAATATATTAAGGCAATATACTCTGTATTATTCCACCTAGTTTATTACCAAGATGGATCCGATCAAGTATGTTTTCGAAAAACCCATAATGACTAGCAAGGTAGCTAGGTGGCAGATGCTTCTTATAGAATATGACATTGCTTATGTAACAAGGAAGGCCATTAAAGGAAGTGTAGTAACTGAATACTTGGCAAACATGGCTATTGAGGATTACCAACCCATGGAGTTTGATTTTCTTGATAAAGACATTGATTTGGCGAGCCAAGTTGAAGAAAGCTAGGCAGGATGGGTCATGTTGTTTGATGGAGTGTCCAATGTGTTGGGACATGGAATAGTGGCAGCATTGATATCACCAGAAGATAAGGTATTTTTTGGTTACATCCAAGCTCACATTCCCTTGCACCAACAATGTGGCGAAATACAATGCGTGCGTGTTAGGTCTGCAAGCCACTCTTTATAGACAGGATTAAAGAGTTAACCTTTAAAGGAGATTCCTCTTTGGTAATACATCAATTAATAGGGGAATGGGAAACCTGAGATGCCAAATTAATCCCTTACCAACAATTTATTTTAGAGATGGTAGAAGAATTCATCACCATCAAATTTCTTCATTGAACCCGAGAAAATAATCAGATTCTTGACACTTTGGCAACGCTGGCGGCACTATTCCAAGTATAACTACGGGTTGAAATAGAACCTATTCATATAAGGAAACAGAGAGAGCCTACATATTGCATAGTAATAGAAGAAATTGACGAGAAGTCATGGTTCTATTATATAAAGCAATACATTCAAAAACAGGAATATCCCGTAGGAGCTTCCGAAAATGACCGAAGGACCATTAGGAGGTTAGCCATGGGATTCTTTTTGGAAGGAGAAGTACTTTATAAAAGGAACCATGAACATGACACTTATACAGTGTGTGACACTTATACAGTGTGTGGAGTCATAGGAGGTGCAACAAATTATGCATGAGATCCATGAAAGGGTTTGCGATACATAGGCTGGGGGTAATTCTTTGGCTCGAAAAATTCTCAAGTACGAATACTACTAAATGACCATGGAAAATGACTGCATAATCTATGCGAGGAAATTTTATAAATGCTAGATTTACGAAGATCACATACAAACTCCACCTTTTCAACTCCAAGTATTATCCACACCTTGGCCTTTTTCATCCTGTGGCATGGATGTGATTGGGCCAATAACCACGAAAGCAAGAAATGGACACTAATTCATTTATGTGGCCATCCATTACAAAGTGGGTAGAGGCCGCTTCCTATACAAGCGTTACTCATAATGTGATCTATCGTTTCATCCGGAAGGAAATAATTTGCAGGTATGGGATGCCGCAAATGATAATATCGGATAATGCCAAGAATTTGAACAATAAGGTGATTACAAAGTTATGCACTCAGCTCAAAATAAAGCATCGGCCACAAATGAATGGAGTTGTGTAGGCAGCTAACAAAAACATTAAAAACATTATGGGAAAAATGATGGATACTTGTAGGTACTGGCACGAGAAGTTACCTTTTGTCTTGCTAGCCTATAGGACCACCATCCGTACTTCCATGGGAGCCACCCCTTACTCACTAGTCTACGGAATGGAAGCAGTCATGTAGGAACCTAAGAAACTAATCAGGGCTTCGTCAATGAATATAGGGATTTGTCGATGAAGGTTCATGAGGATCTCATCGATGAAGACACGTCTCGTCGACGAGAAGATACCGAGAGGGGGTTTTTGGAAGTCTGAAATTCATCGACGATGGGTGCTAGTTCTTCGATGAACTTTCTTTAGGACTCATTGACGAGATGACATGCCTCATCGACGAATCTAGGCCTATAAGTACTTCTAAAATCGGATTTTGATAGAATTTTAGCACAGAATCACCCTTTCTCTCTCTAAAACGCTCCCCTCCCCTTCACTTTTCGATCCTGACTTTGTTACTCACTGGATCAAAGATCCGAGGTCACCACGACACTCTTGATGAAGTTCTTTGCAAGTTTTCCGGAGCTGATCGTTGGTGGAGCTGGTTAGAAATTCATCCCAATTTCAGGGTAAGGCAATTTATTCAGTATTTGCTTTCCCTACAGTTATAAGAAATGTTGTATGCAAAGAATACTGATATTTTGTTATGGGGGATGTTGTTTTCAAGATGTTGAGTAGGGAACCCTGTGGGTATAGGGCTAGAGTACAGTAGGGGTTTTCTAGAATTTAGGTAAGGGAAATATGCTATGGTAGGGAAATTTTTAGAATGTTTATCAGAAGATTATATCTATGTATATTTACAAGCATGGTAATCAATTTATTTTCTAGAATATCATGAGTATTATTATTTCAGTGAAATTACAGATATGAAGTATGATATTTTGATTAATTAAATGTGTGGCATGAGTTTATTATAGTGTAGTGTGTTGATTATACAATATTACAAATAATCAGAAATACAATTTATTAGTAGAAAATGAGACTTATAGTATTTCCTAGAATAACATGATTTCTAAACCTTAAAACTCAGTCAGATATTACAGACAGATAATATAGATATACAGACAGATAATATAGATATTACAGACAGATAATACAGATATTATAGATGGATAATATAGATATTACAAACAGATATTACAAATATTAAAGACAGATATTATAGATATTTCAATCAGATATTCCAAATATTACAAAACATATTTATAGTGTTATGGTTGTTTGAAATCATGTTAAAAGGAGCAGGATAAATATATATTTATATATGTATAGAGTATTACACGATATCATATCCCTATGGAAATTACAAACAGATATATATAGCAGAGCACGATACCATTGCTATTTACAGAATAGAGTGCAACCACGTTGCTCAAATAGTATGTGGATTCCGTCTAACCGTGCTAGGAGAGATTGTAGTCTCCCCAGCGAGTTAGGTTGAGGTGGCCGGTTAGACGAAGTTAGAGTTTGGAGATTGCCTGGAGAGATTGTAGTGGGCTGGATTGGCAGATCTTACAGATATAGATTGACTTGCCTGGTAGGCCAACTAGAGTAAGTCCAGCCTACGGGCCGCACAACCCTATCATGAGGGGTTATATCATGATATACAGATTCTAGGGTATAGCAGAAGTTCCTATGTACAAATATATCACACATCGATAGTTTATATTATTATATTAGCAGTATGTATAAATAGCAAACTCTGATACACAGTTATATTTTAAACTACATACCATGTGTTTGTATAGTATATCAGATTACTCATTTTTATAGTACCATTTTTATATCAGTATGTTAAATGTATAACTCAGCTGCCACACACTTATAATAGCATATTTCCTCTTACTGAGCGTTGTCTCATTTCAGTGACTTACTGTTTTTCAGGAGATCCAGCCAAGCAAGGAGATCAGGCTTGCGGATAATGATTAGTTTGCACTGCCCATACAGAAAAGGGTAGGTGTAATTTTGGTGCCAGTGTTTTGGGGTAGGTCCTAGTTTTTGATGTTGTCATTGGGTATTTTTGGGTTGTAAATATACTTCAAGGTATTATAGTCTTCTGGTGTTGTATATGTATATATGACAGTTTACAATTTTACAGTTACTGCTGCTTAGGTGTGTATGACATACAGAATTTCTCAGTGCTCCTTGAGCCTGAGGTTATAAGTAGTATTTCAGACAGATGTTGTTTATGATTTACAAAAAAAAAATGTTATACAAGTAGCAGGTCATTACAGTTTGCTATTAGAGCCTAGATTACTAGGTTCTATAGACTTTAGTATGCAATGGGAACAATACCAGAATATAGGAAAATAATTTGAGGTTTTGTTCTATGGTCTGAATATAAGATTTTTGTGGTGGTTTCTGCGTTTTTCCTAGGGTGACGATTTCAGGAAAATCATAGTAAGCTATCGACAAGTCATGTGTTTGGGTTGCAGGATTGGATTTTGGGATAAAGAACGGGGGAGTGGTTAATAGAGAATCTAAAGTTTTAGTTGAATGAGTAGATTAGACTTGTATGGGAAATAGGATTATGAAATGGTGTTCTATGTATTTTTAGGATGGATCTAGGGAGCAGTGGTACGAATGTGGGAGGTGATATACCAGGACTCTCCAGTATGAGAAGTGGAGATACAGATGCCATTTTATGCAGTGTCACTCTATAGGTGATGGCTGAGATGGCTAGGTGCGGAGGAGAATGTGGTTGCACGATTGCGTAGTTCACGCGAATGAAGCCTCCTTCTTTTTCTGGAGGACTTGACCCGATTGTAGCTGAGAATTGGGTTCAGGATGTTGAGGAGATTCTAGCAGTTCTGGTATGTACAAATGAGCAGAAAGTGGCATTTGGGTCGTTTAAAATGACAAGAGAGGCAAAGCACTAGTGGAGATCAGTGTGGTTGATTGAGGAGCAGAGGCTGGATCTAGTGCCAATATCATGGAGTCGGTTCAACGAATTATTCTTTGAGCAATATTTCCCTGCTATCGTTTGGAGCGCGAAGGCAACATAATTCCTGCATTTGGCTCAAGGGTAGATGACGGTGTCTCAGTATGCTACATGATTTATCGAGTTATCCCATTTTGCCCCACATCTAACACCAGATGAAGAAAAGAAAGCAAGGAAGTTTGAAGAGGGCCTGAGGCAGAAATTTTTTTGAGCAAGTCATTAGCTTCCAGGCTCAGACGTTTGTGGAGGTGGTGGATAGAGCTGCTATTATTGAGAGTGGTATGTAGAGATATGTTGCAGCTTAGAGTCAGAGGAAGAGGTCCGTGACTCAGGATCTATAGGCAAGTTCTAGCCAAGGGCCATGAAGAGGAGATCGATATGGAGGTAGTCAGGGATGGATGACGGGCTACGGTGGTCCTCAGAGTGGATGGGCTATTCCTACCTGTCCCAAATGTGGCCATAGACATCCAGGTGAATGTAGGATGGACGAGGATGTCTGCTACCACTGTGGGAGACCCAAGCATAGATCTTGGTCATGTCAGGGTTTGCCAGCTTAGGCACCAACTCCCAGACTATATCGGGGTGGTTATCAGGTGCCCCGTGGAGGACATAAAAGGAATACTGCACTGACGAGAGTGTACGCATTGACACTGGGTGACGCCGATGCAACGGGAGATGTAGTGACAGATACCCTTACTTCTTTCTCATTTATAACTATTGCTTTTTTTTTAAATACAGGTGCCACCCACTCTTTCATTTTATTGGTATATGCAACATTAACAAGGTGTGAGGCACAATTGTTAGATATTGGGTTCGATGTAGCTATGCCGACTGGGTCAATGGTGAGATGCAGGAGGCTACTTAGAGACTTTCTAGTGACTATTCAGGGAAAGATATTGCCAGCTGATTTGGTGATATTAGATATGTAGGGGTTTGATATAATTCTGGACGTGGATTGGTTGGCAGTTAATCATGCTAATATTGATTGTCATTTTAAAGAAGTGATTTTCAAACCTCCAGGCAAGGAAGAATACAGATTTCTTGGTTCGTGAGTACGTTCTCCACCACAGCTTGCATCAGCTATTCAGTTGAGGAAACTAATTCAAGAAGGCTATCAGGAATTTGTTGCCTACCTAAAGGAGTTGCCAAAAGAAGTATTGAAACAAGTTGATATCCCTCTGGTCGGAGAATTTTCAGACGTATTTCCAGAAGAATTACCTGGTTTGCTACCAGATTGTGAAGTTGAGTTTACTATGGATCTTTTACCGGGGTCCGCGCCAGTATCTAAAGCTCCTTACTGAGTGGCCCCAACCGAGTTAAAAGAACTAAAAGATCAACTACAAGAATTACTAGATAAGGGATTTATTAGACCCAACGTGTCACCCTGGGGAGCACCAGTTTTATTTGTGAAGAAGAAAGATGAGACCATGAGGATTACAGGGAGATAAATAAAATGACAGTTAAGAATAAATATCCTCTTCCCAAGATCGACAATTTGTTTGATCAGCTCCGGAGGACCTAGGTCTACTCTAAAATTGACCTGCGGTCAGGTTATCATCAGGTGAAAGTGAGGGCAGAAGACACCTCCAAAAAGGCTTTTCGAATGAGATATGGGTATTACGAATTCTTAGTAATGCCATTTGGGTTGACAAACGCACCAGCGGTATTCATGGATTTAATGAATCGAGTGTTCCATCAGTATTTGGACCAGTTTTTGGTTGTATTTATTGATGATATACTGGTTTATTCGAGGAGTTTTGAGGAACACGAGCATTATTTGAGGTTGGTATTGCAAACATTGAGAGAGAGAGTTATACGTGAAGTTCAAGAAATGTGAATTCTGGCTGAGACAGGTTTCTTTTCTTGGCCAAGTGATCTCTGAGGCAGGAGTATCCGTTGATCTGAGCAAGATCGAGGTCGTAGTGAATTGGGTGAGACGAGGGAATGTTCGAGAGGTTAGAAGTTTTCTGGGTTTGGCGGGCTACTATCAATATTTTGTCAATGGTTTTTTTAGTTTATCAGGTCCGTTGATGCGACTTACGAGGAAAAATGTAAAATTTGAATGGACTGATGACTGTGAGCAAAGATTTCAGGAATTGAAACAGAGGTTGGTTACTGGCCCAGTGTTGGCTATCTCGTCAGGGGAGGACGGGTTTGTGATGTACAGTGGTGCCTCCTTGAAAGGACTTGGGTGCGTATTGATGTAGCACATCAGGGTTATCGCGTATGCTTCTAGACATCTTAAAGAATATAATAAGAATTATCTTGTGAATGATTTGGAGTTAGCTGCAGTGGTATATGCTCTTAAGATTTGGAGGCATTATCTGTATGGTGGAAAGTGCGAAATCTTCACGGATCACAAGAGCTTGAAATATTTCTTTACCCAGAAAGAACTGAACATGAGGCAAAAAAGGTGGTTAGAATTTATTAAAGACTATGATTGCACTATTAGTTACCACCTAGGGAAAGCAAATGTGGTAGCAGATGCTCTAAGCAGAAAATTTGTGGGACCAGCACTGGCAGCCATAAAGATTTAGCACCCAATCCTGATGGATTTGGAGAAACTTAACATAGAATTAGAAGAAGATAGTCCTCAGGCGTTTGTTGTCAGCCTGATTGTACAACCTACACTATATGAGAAAATTAAGGCAGCTTAGGGTGATGACGCAGAATTGGCAGAGGTATTGGCTAGAGTGCGAGATGGTCAAGGAGAGGAGTTTTGTATCACTGATGACGGAGCTTTGAGATTTCACACCAGATTATGTGTGCCGATAGATGATGATATTAGAAATACGATTTTAGAAGAGGCTCACTGGTCCCTATACACTATCCATCCTGGCAATACTAAAATGTACAGGGATCTGCGATAGTACTTTTCGTGGAGTGGAATGAAAAGGGAAATAGCCAAATTTGTACAGCAATGTTTGATGTGCCAGCAAGTTAAAGTTGAGCACTAGAGACCGACAAGACATTTGCAACCACTCTTCATTCCAGAGTGGAAATGGGATCACGTTTCCATGGATTTTGTTATGGGATTACCACCAATGTGACAAGGATTGAATGCGATTTGGGTGGTTAAAGATCGTCTGACGAAGACCACCCATTTATCCCTATTAAAATCGGCTATTCCATGGATAGAATGGTAGAAATATATGTTTAGGAAATAGTTCGCATCTATGGTGTACCAGTATCCATAGTCTCAGACCGAGATCCTCGATTTACTTCACGATTTTGGAAAAGTTTTCAGGAGGCTATGGGTACACAGTTAGCATTCAGCACAACTTTCCATCCCCAGATAGATGGTCAGACTGAGAGCACGATCCAGATATTAGAAGATATGCTTCGTGTATGCGTGCTAGATTTTGGAGGTAGCTGGACTCAGTTTATGGCACTAGTTGAATTTGCTTATAATAATAACTATCAGGTTAGTATCGGTATGGCACCCTACGAGGCATTGTATGGTAGGAGATGTCGTTCTCCTCTTTTCTGGGATGAAGTAGGCGAGAGGCAAGTTTTGGGTTCAGATATTGTACAACAGGCATATGACAAGGTTTGACTAATTAAAGAAAGAATCAGTACCATGTAGAGTTGATAGAAAAGTTACGCAGACACTCATTGTTGAGAGTTGTTTGAAGTGGGAGATCGAGTATTCTTGAAGGTAGCTCCTCTAAGAGGGGTTATGAGGTTTGGAAGTTAAGCCTTAGGTATATTGGCCCTTTTAAGATATTAGAAAGAGTAGGGTCAGTAGCCTATAAGCTAGCTCTGCCACCAGTTTTATCCATAATACACAACGTGTTTCATGTTACTATGTTGAGGAAATATGTCCCAAACCTGTCCCATATAATCAGTTATGCAGAAATAGAGCTTAAGGATTCATTAGCTTATGAAGAAGTACCAGTACAGATCTTGGATAGAAAGACACAAGCACTATGTACTAAAGAAATTCATCTAGTCAAAGTTTTTTGGAAGAATCATGCTATAGAGGAAGCTTCTTGGGATCTTGAGGAGCAAATAGAACAGAGATACCCACAGTTGTTCCAAAAGGGTTAGTGGTAAACAGGTAAAGTATAAGTAGTTAGATAAAGTTTCTTTTGCAAGTACATGTATTGATTTAGTTAGCAGGTAGTCTATTAGTTTTATATGTGTAATCTCCCAGAACGTAGAATGTAACCACGGTATTCTTCCGCCATAAGTGAGGGTAAGTAATAAAATAAGTAGACCATTTATTTTAAGGGATGATGAGTCATATGAATAGTAAATTTTGAAGACGAAATTTTATAAGGAGGGGAAAATGTAGTAACCCAAGAAATAAATCAGGGCTTCGTCGACGAACACATGTATTCGTTGACAACGGTTCATAAGGATCTCGTCGACGAAGACATGTCTCGTCGATGAGAAGATATTGAGAGGGGGTTTTGGGAAGTCTGAAATTCGTCGATGATGGGTGCTGGTTCATCGACGAACTTTTTTTAGGACTCGTCGGCGAGATGACGTGCCTCGTCAATGAATTTGGGCCTATAAGTACTTCTAAAATCAGATTTTGACAGAATTTTAGCACAGAATCACCCTTTCTCTCTCTAAAACGTTCCCTTCCCCTTCTCTCTTCTATCTCTGCTCCATGCTCACTGGATCGAAGATCTGAGGCCACCACGATGCTTTTGGTGAAGTTCTTTGCAAGTCTGTCAGAGCTGATCATTGGTGGAGCTAGTTTGAAATTCATCCCAATTTCAGGGTAAGGCAATTTATTTAGTATTTTCTTTCTTTACAGTTATAAGAAATGTTGTATGCAAAGAAATACTGATATTTTGTTCTGGGGGATGTTGTTTTTAGGATGTTGAGCAGGGAACCCTGTACGTATAGGGCTAGAGTACAGTCGAGGTTTTCCAGAATTTAGGTAAGGGAAATATGCTATGTTAGGGAAATTTTTAGAATGTTTATTAGCAGATTATATATGTATATTTGCAAGCGTGATAATCAATTTGTTTTCCAGAATATCATGAGTTTTATTATTTTAGTGAAATTACAGATATGAAGTATGAGATTTTGATTAATTAAATGTGTGGCATGAGTTTATTATAGTATAGTATGTTGATTATACAATATTACAGATATTCAGAAATACAGTTTATTAGCAGAAAATGAGACTTATAGTATTTCTCAGAATAATATGATTTCTAAATCATAACACTCAGCCAGATATTACAAACAAATAATATAGATATACAGACAGATAATATAGATATTACAGATAGATAATGTAGATGTTATAGATAGATAATACAGATACTACAGACAGACATTACAGATACTACAGAAAGAGATATATATTTCTCAGACATATATTATAGATATTTCAATTAGATATTCCAGATATTACAGAATAGATTTATAGTGTTATGGTTGTTTGAAATCATGTTGAAAGGAGCAGCATAAATATATATTTATATATGTATACAGTATTACATGATATCAGATCCCTGTGGAAATTACAGACAGATATATATAGCAGAGCATGATACCGTTGCTATTTACAGAATAGAGTGCAACTACATTACTTAAATAGTATGTGGATTCCGTCTAATCGTGCTAGGAGAAATTGCAGTCTCCCCAGCGAGCTGGGTTGAGGTGGCCGGTTAGACGATGTTAGAGTTTGGAGATTGCCCGGAGAGATTGTAGTGGGCTAGTTTGGCAGATGTTACATATATAGATTGACTTGCCTGGTAGGCTAACCAGAGTAAGTCCAGCCTACGAGTCGTACAACCCTATCATGAGGGGTTATATCATGATATACAGATTCCAGGGTATAGCAGAAGTTCCTATGTACAAATATATCACACAGCACCAGTTTATATTATTATACTAGCAATATGTACAGATAACAAACTCTGATACACAATTATATTTTAAACTACATACCATGTGTTTGTATAATATATCAGATTACTCATTTTTATAGTACCATTTTTATATCAATATGTTAAATGTATAACTCAGCCGCCACACACTTGTAATAGCATATTTCCTCTTAGTGAGCATTGTCTCATCTCAGTGACTTACTATTTTTCAGGAGATTTAGTCAGGCGAGCAGATTAGGCTTGCGGATAGAGATTAGTTTGCACTGCCTATACAGAAAAGGGTAGGTATAATTTTGGTGCCAGTGTTTTGGGGTAGGTCTCAGGTTTTGATGTTGTCATTGGGTATTTTTGGGTTGTAAATATACTTTAGAGTATTATAGTTTTCTGGTGTTGTATATGTATATATGACAGTTTATAGTTTTACTATTACCGCTGCTTAGGTGTGTGTGACATACAGAATTTCTCAGTGCTCCTTGAGCCTGAGGTTATCAATAGTATTTCAGACAGATGTTTATGATTTATAAAAAAAAAATGTTATACAAGTAGCAGGTCGTTACAAGTCATCCCAGTAGAGATTGAGATACCCTCCTTACAGGTCTTGAAAAAAGTAGAGTTGATAGGGGCAAATTGGATAAAAGCAAGGTATGATGAGTTGAATCTTATAGAAGAAAAAAGGTTGATGGAACTGGTTCACGAGCAACTTTAGCAAAGAAGAATGATGAAAGCTTTCAACAAAAAAGTGCGTCCTCATTGGTTCCAAGAAGAAGAATTAGTTTTGAAAAAGATATTTCCAATCCATAGTGATCCCCAAGGAAAATAGACTCCAAATTACGTAGTGCATTTTCAGGAGCAACATTGTTGTTGGCTGATATGGATAAAAAAGACATATTGCATCCTAACAATTCTGATGCTATAAAATTTTTTTTCCTAAATGTATCTTGTACTTCTCAATGAACTTAATAAAATTTCTACATGTTTTACTCCCAAATTGTCATTAATGTCTTAGACTTGTATTCTGAATCAAATGATGGGTGACCCTCTTTTGTCGACTATTGTACCTAAAAGAACCCAACAATGAGTTACCACTTGTTAACCCATTTAGGCCTAAATTCAAACCACCTCTTTCATAAAGTTAGTTTTCCAAAAATTTTAACCTGGGTTTGGGTCCTTTAGTGTTTGATAACTCATTTGAGGTAATAGTTATTGGCCAAAAGGATGGCAGACCAAGAAAATCAAATAAAAAAAATCCCTTGACAACCCCATTGAGCCTAAAATGTTTCTTTTGTACACCATTGAAGGATCATCCCTCACACTAGGGCAATGGAAAAAAGATTAATATGAAGCCCTAAGGAAATCCCAAAAAGATGAATGAGCTAGTCCCCCTCGTAAGAAAAAACATAAGATGAAGTAGAAAGGAAGGGGCACAAAAGAGAAAGAAAAAATTATAGGGCATGTTTCGTAGGTGGTCCTTGGTCAAATATTACTCTTGGCAAAATTGATGATTTTGGGTCTAAATAAATCATTTTCTTCTTTAGCCAATACCCTGAGCCTATATTACAATCCAAATGAAAGTCTTGACTAGATTGGTATATATTGTTGTCACAAATAAATTGTCAAACTCAAAGTTGAATTTGAACTGGGTTATGATGTGATCCTAATAAGGTACATAGGTATCTTATTCAAAAAACAAGTTCGGCCAATATCTTGCACTACTTGGGGCAAGAAATATCTCATGGGGAAGAAATTTTGCGCCTTGGTTTCCTTTTTTCTAAACAACCCTATCATTAACCACACGTTTCATCTCATGCCTAAAGGACCACCTTGAGATTGGAACACTGGTAAGACACTTGCCACACTTCAGGAGTAAAGGATTGAAATGGGGTTGCAAGACCTGAATTGAGAAAAGCCTCATTTAAGGAAGGCATCAGATTTACAGAAGCATAATGCAGAAAAGGGGTACTATGGGTAAACAAAATCTACAAGCTTGGGTCGTCAAAGGGAAAATCTGGAGGTGGGTGCCCATTGATGAGCTTACCAAGTTAGTAGTGAAGTTACTTGGCATCAAAGAACTGGTAAAGTCACTTCCCATTAAAACAGCACAGAAACCTGGTAAATTAAATGATTTGTGCATTTTTTCAAATACTTAGATGAGGTTGTATTATATGAATGAATATTTATTTTCATTAAAAGTGGTAAAACAAAATAGTCTCACCAGGACAAAAAAATTTAAGGAAAACTCATAATTTTCAAGAAGAACAAGTCTAGTAGAATAGCAAAGGTCATAAGTAGAGTAAGGTAAGTGTCAAGAGCAAAATCGTTAGCATTAGTTAGCGCAGTTTCCATTTTATTGAGTTCCTTTTAGACTGAGAATAAAAAATGGGTTGTAAAATTTGAGTTGTTGGTAGAATGGAGCCTTGACACATTTGAAAAAGGAAGTTCATGCATCCCCATGCATAGCATAAGAAATTATCTAAATCAACATGCATATAGGACATCATATCAGGAACTCACTGACTCATGTTTGCTTGCATAAGTTTTTCATATCCATTATCACTCTTGTCTTATCAAATTCCTTATGGTTGGAGTTCTCCTTTGGTACATAAGGAATTAGTCCTTAGGTCCCAATAGTTCTTGCAAAAATGTGTCTCAAAAACTAGGGCATTCGTCCTTAGATCCAAGCAATTTTTTCAAGCATATTTGTCGAACAACGAGGCATTATGCCTTTGAAATTCAAATAATCACTTCCATGTTGTCTTGACTATCTCGTTCCTTTGAGTGGTTACATCCAAATTGTCTTGAGTATCTCGTTCATTCGAGAAGTCACATCCAAATTGTCCTGACTATCTCGTTCATTCGAGTGCTCATATCCAAATTGTCTTGATTATCATTTATCCAAGAAATGTTGACTGTCTTGACAATTCGAGTAGTCTCATCTGGGTTGTTGTGACTATCTCATTCATTCAATAAGTCTCACCCAAGTTATTTTAACTATATCGTTTATTCGAGTAGTTATCCTGGCCACCTCAAAGGTATGTGGCGTTGAGAGTTCCAAAATCTGAGTGGTTCCCTTTCCAATTATTTTTATTTTTATTTTGAAGGCATGTTGTCATGCCCTGAACCCGCCAGGCGGGGCTCTGGGTGTGATGATACCATTCACCATCTCTAATACCATTCACACAATGAAAAATAATAAACAACCTCAAATAAAATACTAGAGTACTATATACAACCCAAATAGGAGTATCCATCCACATATATTATGTTGACTCTACGAGTCCAATTCGGTTTTGATGATGACAAATCACTTGGTATTTGATCTGTGCATTGAGATTGTGAACAGGAACTATATTAAGCATGCACGGAAGGAAAACAAGTAATGGATGCCATAAAGAATAAAGCACACATATCTGGGCAAGATTTATGGAACTCAAAGAGTACAAGAGTGAAGATGCAAGCAACAAGTTCAAGAGTGTCATGGGAATGGGTACTTAGAGTTAATGTATTTACATTTTCATATGATTTAATTTGAGGCTCAAATCATAAACTAGAATGACCTTAGGACTCATGCAATTCATGAACATCATTAGGGAACTTTCACGGACTTAGAATTATTTTCAAAACCCTGGAAAATACTTTTGTAAAAGAGGCAAGAAAGAGAGCAAAGTAAAATTTTAAACTAGAAAGAAAAAATTCAGGAAATGGCCACTTTGGTAGCCTAAACTCAACCTCAATTGCATGAAGAATTTCTTTAGAAGCCTGAAAATTAAGTTCAGTCGCCTGAAAAATTAATGGTTAAACGCAAAACCTGGCTGAGGCACTTCGGTCTCCTGAACATGGTACTTCAGGCGCCTGAACTCGTCACTTCAGGAGCCTGAACCCAACTTCAGTCCCTTGACCCTCTATCCAGATTGATTTTTCGAAGCACTAAGGAACTTCAGTTGCCTGGGCCTTCGACCTCAGTTGCTTGAACTTGTGGGAAAACTTAAAAATTAAACTTCTATTAAGAGAACCCGCGACATATTTTTTAATCCAACGGTCAAGATTGATTCTAAGGGTAAGACACCTATATATTGAACATCTAAACCCTAGTACGAAAAAAGAAAAAAGATCAACGAGAAGAGAAGAGAACATCTTATTGAAAGAGAATTGAGAAACTTGAGCTCATCGCTATATGATTTCCTGCACTCCATCCTATATTCATCAAGCTTGGGCAAATCAACTCAAAAAAACAATGGGATTTCATATACACATCTTGATTTCTATTTGGTATTGAGGTTTGGTAAATCAATATGCACGTTAATGGTTATTCTCATTAGAGTTTTTCATTTATACTGATTTGTTGATTGATATATATTTTTTAAAGAGCTTTTCATTAAAAAATCTTTTTTTTTTTTTTAATAACGCCGGGTGTCCACGTCCGTTTTACGGTCTGCGACTAATCCCACGCCCCGTGATGCTACCCCACACACCACGAGGAGGTAAATTCAGGAGCTAGTCACAGGAATTAAACTCGGGAGGGGAGAAAGCCCTGACCTTGTGAAAGGCACTCCCAGCATCCACCCTGCCACTTGAGTGTGCATATATTAGATCATTTTGATAAGATTACCACTTGAGAAACGATTTTGTCATTGATTAAATATTCTTAGGTCAAGTGAGTTTTCATTCAAAGACTTGATATTTTTCATATTATAAGACTATTTGTTTGAATATCCATAGAGTTCATAACAATATACCGTTGAGGGATATTTTTATAAAAAATATTACATTGGGTTTTTGATCTTTGGAATACATATTGTGTGTGTATATATATATTTGCATATTACAAAGATCATTGTGTGATTGAATATTTGAAAGAAAGTTGTTTATTTTGATTGATCTAATATTCAAGACAAAGTTTTTGAATAAGTTCACATAAGATATGTTTGTGCATTTTCGCAAAGTGAACTAGAATCCTAATATTCTCCAAAGCATTTAAATATATCATTACTTGGGAAATTTGATAAAAGGAATTTAATTGAAGCATTTCATTCATAAAATGATTGTATCATTTCATACATTTTGAGCTTCAAGTTTGATCATATGATTATGTACTAGGAATTTCCATTGTACTCACTAGCTTTGTTGGAAGCAACTTTGAGTATTTTATAGATTTCTTTGTATTCACGGTTCGGGTTGTGAATCGGGTTTGAGGAGAGAGTTGTATCTCTTGTAAGCAGTAGATTAGGAGGAAGTTGTACCTCTTGTAAGAAATGAATTATAAGGGAAGCTTCGTCCCAATTTAAGGAGCAGGGATTATAGTGGAATCCTTGAGTGGGTTGCTCAAGGCAAGGATGTAGGCAGGGTTGGTTGAACCTTGTAAAATCGCGTTTGCCTTCTCTTTCCTTATCTTTTTATTTTGCGCATTGCATTTCAATATCTTGCTTGCATGTAATTTATGTTGAATAACCTCACATGAACTTGATTAGTAATTGGTTAAATTTAGAAAGAAGGACTAAGAGGTAACTAAGTTTCAAAGAATTTTTAAAAAACCTAATTCACCCCCCTCTTGGGACAACACCTAAATCAACATTTGGTATTAAAGCGGGTTTACATAAATTTAATAGTTCATTTGTAAAAAGATCACATGGCACACATCGGTGTAACTCCATTCGGTGAGGGACACTCATCCACTAGACCACCAATTTTCTGTGGTGTAAATTACGCCTATTGGAAATGTAGGATGAGCATATAACTATTAAATGTAGAACGGAATGTATGGAAAATAGTTACTAAGGGAAACCATGTTCCTATGAAAGTAATTGATAAGGTAAATGTACCTAAAACTGAAGATGAATATACTGAGGAAGACTGGAAATCAGTATAAATAAATGCTACTGCAATGAACTTGCTTTTCTGTGCATTAGATGTAAATGAATTTAATAGGGTAATGACATGTAACTCTACTTAAAAAATTTGGAAAAGTTAGAAGTTACATATGAAAGCACTAAGGAAGTTGAAGATAGTAGGATAGACATGCTTACTAGTGAATATGAAGTATTTAGAATGACTACTGATGAATCTATTCAATCCATGTACACTAGATTCACACACATCACAAATTCTTTAAATGCACTTGGAAATACTTACCCTACTTATGAGTTGATTAGGAAAATACTTAGGGGATTACCTCCAGTTTGGGAAGCGAAAGTTACAGCAATAGCAGAAGGGAGAAATCTCAAGGAGATGTCTGTTAACGAACTTATTGGATCGCTCATCTCCTATGAGATTGCAATGAATGAGAGGAAGAATAAGCAAAACAAAGCAAAGAAAGCCACAACACTTAAGGCATCGTCAAACAACTCTAGTGAAGAAAGTGATTTGGAATCAGATGACGACATGACCTTGCTAACAAAGAAGTTCGGAAAGTTCTTTAAGAAGAATAAGAGGTTCAACAGAAAATTTCGAAACTCAAAATCAGAAAGAGGAGAGTCAAGCATGAAGAAAAATAAGGAAGATCCACAAACATGCTAAAACTGCAGAGAGGTTGGACACATCAAGCCTGAGTGTCCCAAACTAACGAAAGCCTCCAAGAAAAAGAAGAAGGTGCTAAAAGTTGGTTGGGATATGCACAGCACAAGCTGTTCAGAATCTGAATCCAGTGATGTCAATATGTGTCTAATGGCACATGATGACCTTGAGATATGCTTAAGATCATCATCGTCGAAAGACAGATGGTATATGGATAGTGGATGTTCACGTCACATGATCGGGAATAAAGCGGAGTTCACATCCATCACAGCCAAGGATGAAGGATTTGTCACTTTTGGAGATAATGCTAAGGGAAGAATCACAGGTGTAGGTAAAGTTGGTAAGGATTCATCACTTATTATAGATGATGTTTTACTATTTGATGGCTTAAAGTACAATTTATTGAGTATAAGCCAAATGTGTGATAAAAGGTTACAAAGTGTCTTTTGAATATGACAAGTGCACTGTTGAACACAAAACTGATAATAAGACATTGTTCACTACTGAGCATCATGAAAACGTATATACACAAGCTTCGATAACTTAACCTCACAGAGTGTGACATGCTTCTCTACTATGAATGAAATTAGTTGGATTTGGCATAGGAGACTAGGACACGCAAACATGGACTTAATATCTAAACTAGTTTAGGGAGACTTAGTTAAGGGATTGCCTAAGACAAAATTCGTCAAAGATAAAATCTTTGAGGCTTGTAGACTAGGAAAAAAAGAATGAACAAGCTTTAAGAAAAGAAAGAAATCTCCATTACAAGGCCACTTCAAATGCTATACTTAGACTTATTTGGTCCAAACCTAATTCAGAGTTTAGGAGGAAAATCATATGCATTTGTCATAGTTGATGATCTTTCAAGATATACATGGGTACCATTCTTAGGTCACAAAGATGAAGCATGTGAACAATTCATAAACTTGTGCAAGAAAATCCAAATTGAAAAGGGATATACTATCACAAAAATTCAAAGTGATAGGGGTAGAGAATTTAAAAATCAAGGCATGGAAGACTACTGTAATTCATTAGGAATTGCCCATAATTTTTCGGCTCCTAGAACACCACAATAGAATGGTGTAATTGAAAGGAAGAATAGGTCTATACAATAAATGACCAAAACTATGCTTAACAAACATAAATTACTTAAGTATTTATGGGTTGAGGCAGTGAATACGGCCTGCTATGTTCTAATTAGAGTTTTGATTAGACCATCTCTAAATAAGACCCCTTACGAGTTATGGAATGGCCATAGACCAAACATATCATATTTTCATGTCTTTGGCTATAAATATTTTGTGCTTAGAGACAATGAGCATCTAAGAAAGTTTGATGTGAAATCAGATAAAGGTATCTTCCTAGCGTATGCCTTAGATAGTAAAGTCTTTAGAGTATATAACAAACGAACATTGACGGTTATAGAATCTATTCATGTTGTGTTCGAAAAGTCAAATCCCTTCTCCAAAAAAATTGATGAAGATGAAATTGAAATAAACAAGGGACTTGAGAAACTATCCATTGAGATTGATTTAGAAAAGAAAAATGAAATTAAGGAACCAACCACTGAAACTAATCAAATTGAAAATAAGGTTAATGAACCACCTAGAGAATGGAAGTACATAAAGAAGAATCCCATTGATCAAATAATAGGCGAACCATTACGTGGAGTAGCCACCTGATTCGTACTTAGGAATATGATGAGTCATTTTGCTTTTCTATCCCAAGAAGAACCTAGGAATGTGAATGAAGCAATTGAGGATGAATCATGGGTGTTGTCCATGCAAGAAGAGTTAAACCAGTTTGAGAGAAACAAAGTATGAACATTAGTTCCTAGACCTGAGGATAAGACAATCATTGGTACAAAATGGATATATAAGAACAAGAAAGATGAAAATGGGATAGTTGTTAGGAATAAGGCTAGACTAGTAGCTCAGGGATATAACCAGGAAGAAGGAATAGATTTTGAAGAAACCTTTGCACCTGTAGCTAGAATGGAAGCCATTCGAATACTTTTAGCATATGCAGCTTTTAAAGATTTCACGCTATATCAAATGGAAGTCAAAAGCGCATTTTTAAATGGCTACATAAGTGAAGAAGTATATGTCAAACAACCCCAAGGTTTTAAAAACCATAAGAATCCAGATGACGTTTATAGACTGACAAAAGTCTTGTACAGTTTAAAGCAAGCTCTTAGAGCTTGGTATGAAAGGCTAAGCAGATTTCTACTAGAAAATGGATTTATCAGAGGAAAGATAGATATAACTCTATTCATAAAGTCTAAGAAAGATGACATTCTCCTAGTTCAAGTATACGTAGATGATATCATATTTGGTGTTACAAATAAAGAATTGTGCAATGAATTTGCTAGCATTATGCAAAAGTAATTTGAAATGAGCATGATGGGTGAACTAAATTTCTTCCTAGGACTTCAGATCAAACAAGAGAAACATGGAATATTTATAAATCAATCGAACTACATTAGAGATCTGCTCAAAAAATTTAATATGGAAGATGGAAAAATACTAGGTACACCTATGAGCGCTTCATTGAAATTAGACAAAGATGAACAAGGTATATTAGTAGATTTCAAGCTTTATCATGGAATGATTGGTAACTTATTATATTTGACTGCCAGTAGAGTTGATATAATGTTTAGCGTATGTTTATGTGCAATATTTTAGGCGACACCAAAAGAGTCACATTTTTTAGCTGTCAAACGAATACTTGGATACCTGATAGGAATCGTGAAAATTGGGTTATGGTATCCTAAGTATACATCCCTTGAGATTATCAGCTATTCAGATGCTAATTTTGCTAGTAGCAAAGTGGATAGGAAGAGCACGAGTGGTTCATGTCATTTCTTAGGACATTCATTAGTCTTTTGGTTTTCCAAGAAGCAAAATTCAGTTGCTCTTTCTACAGCTGAGGATGAATACATAGCGGCAGGTAGTTGTTGTGCTCAAATGCTATACATGAAATAACAACTGAAGGATTTTGGATTAAACTATGAAGCAATTCCTATAAGATGCGACAATACGAGTGCAATAAACATCTCAAAGAATCCTATATTATCCTTAAGAACTAAACATATAGAGATAAGACATCATTTTCTTCGTGATTATGTGCAAAAAGGAGATGTGATACTTGAGTTTGTATGCACGGATGAACAATGGGCAGATATATTTACCAAACCACTTGCGGAGTATAGATTTATCCAAATTAGGCAAGAATTAGGCTTGATGCATAGCAAGAGGTTGCCTAGAATTATATTAGATGACATAATTCAGGGGGAGCAACATCACTTAATATTCACAATTTGTTCAAAATTTCATATTTCACTCATTTCTTCTCATTCAGTATCACATTTTAAAGATGTAAACAGTTGGTATCACATTAATCAACATTTGGTATTCTCACATAACCTTTGAAATTTGGCACATTGTGTATGCTCACAATGCAGTTTACATTCCACAACACAGATTTATGCATTAGCAAGGGGGATGGTTGATGTCCAAAGGGGGAGAAGTAAAATTTTTCAAATTTGATGGTTGAATAAGTTCAAATCTTTAAGACTTAAAAGGGGGGAAAAAATATAAGCCTATGTCCACTTATGTATTAATATTATAAACCTTTTTGTTGATGTCAAAAGGGGAGAAGAATCTGGCTTTAGGCAAAAATAAGAATCTGGCTTTAGGAAAAAATAAGAATCTGGCTTTAGGCAAAAATGGTCAAAAATGGTTGACAACACTAATTGTGTAAAGGGGGAGAAGAATTAGGCTAAGCACCGTGTGTATGAACATGAGCATATTTTTTTGGCATGAGCATATTTCACTTACTGAATATTTGATGCATTATTTGAGGGGGAGCCTTGTTAGGCGCAACCCATTTTATTCTATATTTTTGCTCGTGTATTTGTCATCATCAAAAAGGAGGAGATTGTTGACTCTATGAGTCCAATCCATTTTTGATAATGACAAATCACGTGGTATTTGATATGTGCATTGAGATTGTGAATAGGAACTATATTAAGCATGCACGGAAGGATAACAAGTCATGGAGGCCATAAAGAATAAAGCATACATATCTGGGCAAGATTCATGGAACTGAAAGAGTACAAGAATGAAGATGCAAGCAACAAGTTCAAGAGTGTCATGGGAATAGGTACTTAGAGCTAATGTATTTACATTTTCATATGATCTAATTTGAGGCTCAAACATAAACTAGAATGACCTTAGGACTCATACATTTCAAGAACATCATTAGGGGACTTTCACGGACTTAGAAATATTTTCAAAACCCTAGAAAATACTTTTATAAATGAGCCAGGAAAGAGAGCAAAGCATAATTTTAAACTAGAAAGAAAAAATTCAGAAAATGGCCACTTCGGTAGCTTGAACTCAACCTCAGTCGCCTGAATAATTTCTTCAAAAGCCTGAAAATTAAGTTTAGTCACCTAAAGAATTAATGGTGAAACACAGAACCTGGCTGAGGCACTTCGGTCGCCTAAACATGGCACTTCAGGCACCTAAACTCGTCACTTCAGGAGCCTGAACCCAACTTCAGTCGCCTAACCTTGTATCCAGATTGATTTTTCAAAGCACTAAGGATGAACTTGCAGGAAAATTGATTTTGATTGATCTAATATTCATGACAAAGTTTTTGAATAAGTTCACATTAGATATATTTGTGCATTTTCGCAAAGTGAACTAGAACCCTAATATTCTCCAAAGCGTTTATATATAATATCATTACTTGGGAGATTTGATAAAAAGGAAATTGATTGAAGCATTTCATTCATAAAACGATTGTATCGTTTCATACATTTTGAGCTTCAAGTTTGATCATATGCTTATGTATTAGGAATTTCCATTGTACTCACTAAAAAACATAATTATACATATTTTAGTTCTTACGACCACTCGCAAGTTACCAAAATTCTAAACCCTACCTCGGAGCTTTCCAAGCTCGATCTCCTGAAGGACCTGAAAAGATAATAATTTGCTGAGGTGAGACATGTTGGAATTAGTGTATTCCCAAGAGGGGGGTGAATTGGAATTTTAAAACTTGTCTTCTAAGTTAAACCAGACATTGGTAGTATTCCACAACCTAGGGTCCTTTTAAAAGCAGACTCAATTCTCAAGAAATATGTATGCAAATATTCAAAGCAATTAAAACATTCACAACAGTTCAAGTATTAGCATACATGTGCGGAATTGAAAGTACATAAATTTAAGTAGAAAGCTGACACAAAATACGTTATCTTGGTTTGACCAAAACTGCCTACATCCACACCTTGGCTCACAAGCCCGAGGATTCCATTATGGCTTACTTAACGGGTGGAGTGACACTAGTTACAACTAGATCAAATTACACTAGGGTTGACCTCAATCTTTACACACTCTCCTTACGGGGCGGAGAAGGCCCTACCGATCCTTACGGGCTAGATCAATGCCCCCTTAAGCCACGCCTAGAATACAACAAATATTCAATACAAATTTTGTATACAAATATATATGCTTCTCCAATAAGCAGATTTGTACCAGTATTAACGAATGCAGATCAACCAGATAGGAACTATAAGCTCAGTGCAAACAATGTGTAATAGCACTCCAGGTAATGTCAATAATCAATCAAGTGCAAGAGTGTATTACCAATCTATCTTTGAAACAATATGTAAATATATTTCAACCACAAGTAGGGTTTCAAAGATTTTCAGAGCATATAATCAAAATATCTATAAGATGATTTTCTCAAAATTCTAGCAGAAGAGATATTTGAAATCAAGCTTGATTGAAAAATATTCACAAAGAACAAGAACAAGCCTTTGAATACTTGCACCAATAATGCAAGATTCAAAAGCTCTAGAGAGTATTCCCACTGAAGACTTATGAATTAAATCACAAAGGGACTCTCAAGCTCACTGTCAAAAAATCGGCATCAAACAAATACAATGAGAGTGTGAGCCAATATAAACAATCTCAATAATACTCTTACCAAAGGATTTTAGCAAGTAGGATGAGTAGAGAAGGATTTATGCGTTGTATATGATAAAATAAGGGTTTTGAAATTCAAAGAGTTTTAGCTAATGATATTTTCTAATCCATGCTTAATCTTTCCAAATGAACTGGTATTTATAGACATTTATAAAAATAAAATCGTTGAGGGACATAAAAGTCTTTTTGAAAAATATTAATGAAGGTTAGATAAAATTAACCTTGTATTACTGCAGTTAAAAATGCTCAACCCGAGAGGTTTTGATCGACCATTTTAAAGGTTCGGTTGACCAAATTACTGAGTTTGGTCGACGAGGAAATTTTTGAATTGAGGTTTTGGTCGATCAAATTTGAGGCGATTTTGAGCCTCCAAGGTTTGGTTGACCAGCTCAAGTTCGGTTGACCAATTTCATACGTTTGGTCGACCAGGTCATATTATAACTAGGAGTTTGGTCGACCAGAGCGTTGGGAATTCCCCATGTGTCAGTTTGGTTGACTAGATAGTTGAAGTTAATTTTACAATTGGTTGACCAAATGGTCAACATTTGACCCTAGGGACATTCGGTCGACACACGAAACTTGTGCATTCAAGTCTAGATTTCCATTTAAAGTCACCCCTTCTCACATAATTCTTATTTTTAAGTCATAGGGGACTTTTCATGTGATAATTTGGGACCTAAATCCAGTCTATGGTCTTTGAGCTAATCCCTAAAAATCTGGCGTCGGTCAGCTGAAAGGTGATCGCTAAGGTCATTCAACGGTCTTGAGCTTATACTCCCTACCATGCATGATATGCAGATTTTTATAGACCGATAATTATTACAAACCCAAAATGAAAATAAAAATACAACTTAAAATAAACGAAGGCTTCATGCTCTACTGCTTATCAATTCCATGGATTTCGTTGAAAGATATGCTCATTTAAGTGCGTCTCGACTTCCATCTCTTATTTGTCATCTATGCTTAGAAAAGTAAATTTGTTCATACACTTAGCACATGGATGAGATTCTGTGGTTTGTCATAATCAAAACAGGAGACGGACTCAAAAAGTCAACAATCTCCCCTTTTTTGAAGATTACAAACACAAAAGCAAAATTTGGGTTCGCTTGACAAGGCTCCCCCTAATAATATGTATTAAAAGAATGATATTCAATAAAGTTCATATACAAGCATGAATACTTCAAAATGTTTCAAGTTGTACATTTAAGTTCAGTTATCATTTACCATTTTAAAAAACAAAAGGTCAGGGAGAAAGGAGTTTCAAGAAAAACAAAAGGTCAGGGAGGAAGGACTAATTTTGCTGTTATAAAACATCTCCCCCTTTTGTCATCATAAAAAGGGCATGTAAAAAAAATATAACTATTTTTGAAAAAATACAGCAATTGAGTACACAAACAGTATAATTGGTCATTAAAAGATTTAAATGACATGAAAACATAGTGTTGATCTTATAGGTCATATCTCGTTTTGATTATGATAAATACTCTAGTATTGAATGGTTGTTGAAGTTGTGTGTAGGACCAATCAGAAGTATCTTATTGTGCACGCATTTGGGCTTAAAGAAGACAAAGACCTAGAATGTTTATTCATTGTAATTTAATTAAGTTGTTATTTAGGTTTGTAATAATTAAAGCTCAATGGTCTGTAATAAATAATGCATTACATGCATGATAGGGTAGATAAACTCAAATGACCATAGGGAAATCAAATGACCATAGGGCACCCTTCGGAAGATCGAAGGTCGATTGACGTCGAATTTTTTGGGTATCCTAAAGAAGACCTAGACTGACCTTAGGACTCCCTATACTTTATAAAAATATGCCCTATCTTCTTAAATTTAATCATCATATGAATAGGGTTTATATTCAAAGGGATTGGAACCGAAATGTATTAAAAATGCATATTCGGTCGACTGATAACATATTGTGTGTGCTTTTTATTTTTCCGTGAAGCGAGCCATTAGTGGAATCCTCAGGCTTGCAAGTTAGAGGCAGGGACATAGGTAGTATTAGCCGAACCCCGATTACATATTGTGTGTGATTTTTATTTTTCCGTAATTTATTCATCGCATGTGTATGTTATATTTTGAATGTTGCACATGATTTAATTTTCGCACGTTTTATTTATCTGCACATTTGGAACTATATAAACAGAATCTAGGTTGAGAATGTACTGCTGTTAGATTAGTTAAACCTAAGACATAAATTTTAAAATTCTAATTCACCCCCCTCTTAGGAATACGCCCAAGCTAACAATTGGTATCAGAGCATCGGGGCATTGACTTAAACATTTTTGCTAAAGATCGGGATGGCTTAAATTGGTGTATCCCCATTCGGAGAGGGATGATCACCTTCCAGTCCTCCATTATTTTGTGGTGTTGATTACACCGCCTAAAAAATTAGAATGAGTATTTTTATAAAATCTAGGAATTGGAGGGCTCGACAGGTGATCGATAAAGGAATTTGTATGCTGGTAGAAAACGATATTAATTTGTTGCATGCAAATTTACATGCCATGGACATGCCAAATTGTGATTTAGACTCTAATATTTTTCTTGAGATTATGACATGTACATATGCGAAGAAGATCTGGGTTGGGCTGGAAAAGAGATATGGAGAGTCCTAGGAAAAGGAAACCATTGCTCCAGAGATGTCATGTTTAGATGATTAGGGAATGGTAAGTGATAAGGATAGTGCATCAACAGAACATGAGGTATATGTTCTTACTCTAGCTCGTTTGAGGATTCATGTGTTGAATGCTGTGTTGCTACATGTGCCGAATCATTTATTGAATATTGTGATAATCTTGTTATTGATGCACGTGATGATTCTTGTGAAAAAAATTGCAATACATTGTATGATGAATCATCTAGTATTCCTTGTGAAAATACTGTTGTTGTTGCATGCAATGATTCATGTGAAAATTATTGTGTTAATTCTTTTGATGAATCATGTGCTAAATTAATAAATGAAAGCATGCATTCGTGTGAAAAACTAGAAAATGCTTTATTAAAAATGAATAAGTTTCTAGTTAGGGTGAACAAGAAGAAGGTATCTTTCAAAAATGAAAATGAAAGGATAGCTCAACAATTAGAAAAATTGAAGGAATTTCATGCTATCCTTAAGAAGAAAAAGACTAAGAATGTCTTGAAAATCATCTGCTTAGAAAGAAAAATTGACAATTATTCTGAAATGATTTTCAAATCTAAGAAGTATAGTTCAAATAAACCTTTACGAGTTGAAGGAAATAAATCTTTTGACAAGGGTGCATCTTGCGAATCCCATTGTCATGCCTCATTGAGTAAAAACAGATTAAATAAGCATACTCTTTTATGTATATTCAATACCTGCTTATTTTGCAAAACTATGTGGCACGTGTGGTTTAACTGTCTATTTAGAAGTGCAAGAGGCTTAGAGAAGGAAATGAAATAGATAATCAGCAAGGCAAATCCCGTAGGACCTAAGGAAAAATGGATTTAAATTAAAATTATCAAATTAGTTATTTTTCTCCTTAGACCTTGGGACTAGATTTAGGGGGTAGTGATGATTAAAAGGCTAGGAAGTGTTCTATGCTTAAATTTCCAAAACTTAGTATTTGCATTCTCTATATACTATTTTGTTATGCTAAGATTAAAATCCACTTTCAAAATGGACAAAGCACTTTTGCTTGGTAAACAATTCAAATTGTTTCACTCTCGCTTAAATATGGATATCTAAAGTTAAGCATACTCTGTCCATTGCACAAGTTTGAGTTTTAGGAAATGAATCCTTCTATTTTATACATCTTGTCCTAAACTCATCTTTGAATATGAAATGCCTAAATCAAAATCAAGTCATCACTCTAGTCTTAAGGTACTATTGATCATAAATGACTAATATATATCGAGTGCTCATCATAAGACATCCCTTCTACTCACCAGTTGTATCCTTGCTCTAAATTGTGATCATGTCTTAAGGATACATTCCAATCACCAAAGAGTATCAGTTATTAGTTAATCATATACTCCACATTGCTCTTTTCCAAAATAAGTTAGGACATATTCTTTAGAATTTTTACTTTGTATAATGTTCTGCTTCTACCAAAATGCTCTTTTTAACATATTAATAATTTAATATTTAAGAGTATTTATCCCTACTAGATTCATAAGCTCTCAAACATTAACATCAAATCATTTAGAGCTTCACCTCTTCAAAATAAGTTGAATGGCTAATATGATTGCACTAAGTCTCTATTGACCTATGCTCATGTATTTATAATTCAAAGCCATTTGATCTTGTGCCTCTCACTCGTTAGAATTCATAAAGAAAAGCGGCTATGTAGGTTTAGTTCATTTAAAGAAATACTTATTGTGGCTTTTTGGTTCTCTAAGCCTAATCATGTAAAGCCGATTCTGAATCATTGAAAATATTATATCTCTTGGCTAAAGAACTAGAAAATGGAAAAGGCATTTAAATGAGTTGAGTGCATAACTCAGGGGGAGCTTTTATTCTTTATAATTATATATATTGAAATGCTCTCTTGATATCATACCTTTTATGCTTATATGCCTTTATGAAATCAGCATTGTTGTCCACTATCCATAATGTACTAAATGATTGAATTTTCTTAATGGATAGATTATATTTTATTAATTATTGACTACTACTGGATTGCATGCTTGTATTGAAAGCCTCCTGCATAGCAGATGCAGTGATGAGTATTGCATACTGGTAGTGGATATAGGTTCTCGTATGCTTTAAACTGAACTATAAATTTCTTATTTGAACCTATCAGGTACAGGTTTTGTAGGAAAATGTCCGATTTAGAGACGACATGTTGCCAAAATTTTGACAGGAATTTTTCCAAAAGTTAAACCTTGTATATAGATGATTATGATAAAATTAATATTAAAATATTTTTGAAAGGATGAGTGAAAACTCAAATAGAAATTAAACTTCATCCTAGCATAATCATCAAATTTTTAGAAAGGCTCGGATCCATCCCTATAGGAAGCACATAAATGATCCATATGCATCACTTTCGTCTACTGAATTATTAAGGCTCTTATGAAATCCCTGAACATTATATCATGCGCTTGAAGTTTTATGGTTTGATATGAAATTTTCTTGGGTCATGAACATTATTGCATGCCTTAATATATATCTTTTGATGCATCTATGGTCTATAGGGGCAACTATACTGATAAGGATAAATATAGTTAATTAATAATCAGCATGGTTAGTTTAAGAGATTTAAAATGAATAGCTTATACCACTGAGCATAATGAAATTAATCCTTAGGAGCATCTGAAATTAAATTCCTACTTTATTTTGCTCACAAATATTTTTAGCTTAGATCTATTGTAACCTCACAGTGGCATGTGCTTAACCGAAATGATTTTTGCGAAAATCTTAAGTTGATATATATTTCTTTGCCACATGTTGTTTGTGTTTGCCATGTGATCCTTGCTTTAAATTGTTTGACATCTTTAGGATCATTGTGGTTGTGATTTTATCGTTATATTTTAGTATGTGCTTAATGGACATACCAGAAAATTTGTACTTGTTTGCTTTAAATTAAAATCTTATTTTTCTAACGAGCAACCCCCAGTACTTTTTGCAAATATCAAAGGGAATATATATATATATATATATATATATTATATTTACTATATTATAGCAAGAAATGCATTTTAAATAAAACATGTTTTATTTCTTGCTTGTGTGCTTAAGTGCTTTCATGACTTGTGCTTTCTTTGTATTAAAATTTTAAGTCATAAAGTTATATATATATATATATATATATATATATATTGTTTGTTAAAAAAAAAAAAATTTACTAAGGGTGTTGCATTGCATAACTAGTTCATTGATAATACATGAAATGCATGTGAGTTAGTTAAATCGTTTTTATGCTTAAACTGACTATTTGGTATCATATGCCGTATGTTTTTAACTCAAATCTTTTACGGGACTTATGATATGTTTCAATTGCAATGGTTTGTGTGTTTTTCTTGTCTAATCATGTTTGTTATGTCATTTAAATCTTTAAACGACTAGTTATATAGTTTGTGTGCTTAATTTTTAAACTTGTCAATGCTTTATACTCTATGAATTTGTTTATGAAAGGTATGACTATCATATCTCTTGCATGATTGATAGCTATATTTATGTTTTTAGAATACTGAACTGTTTAAGTTGAGTAGTTGTGGATTAACTGTTAGATCTAAAAACACAAAAAAAGGTCATTTTCATATAGATATTTTGGGAAATGTTCTATTTTCAAATGGCATGCTGCCGAATTTTCTAAAAACCTTTTCCCAAACATATCTTGTATTCAAATGATTATTTGCCTATATACTTAAATGTTTATTTAGATCCTTTTTGCTGTTTCCAAAAGGGGGAGAAGTAGGCAAGTATTTGTCATCATAAAAAAGGGGGATATTGTTGATCTTTTAGGTCATATCTCGTTTTGATTATGACAAATACTCTGGTATTTAATGGTTGTTGAGTTTGTGTTCAGGACCAATCGGAAGTATCATATGGTGCACATGTAGTGATCCAGAGAATTAGGGTGTTTAAATAATGGAAGAAGGGGGAAAAGGAATTAAATAAAATAATTAAATAGGGCATCGTTGACGAACACAGGGATTTGTCGACGAGAGCATAAGAGGGGCTCGTCGACGAGGATGTGTCTCGTCAATGAGAAGATACCGAGAGGGGTTTTGGCGATTTTGAATTTCATCGACGAGAGGTGAGAGTTCATCGACGAAGGCCAATGTATAAATAGGCAAAAACTTCATTTTTGGTTGAAAATCCTATGGGAAATCTCTCTCTCTCTCTCTCTCTCTCTCTCTCTCTCTCTCTCTCTCTCTCTCCTCACTTCGTTCCTCCTACCTTCTCTCTAAGATCTCGGGCCGGATTTATGCTGATTTGACGATCCGAAGCCACCACAACACTCCTGGTGAAGTTCTTTGCATATCTACTGAAGTGGATCATTGGTGGGGCTAGTTTGAAATTTATCCCTAATTCAAGATAAGACTTTTTATTTGAAATTTGGTCTTCCCGTAGTTATAGGAAATGTTATTCATGAAAATATACTAAAGTTTGGTTATGAGAGTTGCGTTTTCAGGGTGTTGAATGGGGAACCCTACGAGTGTAGGACGAGCGTATTTTAGGGGGCTTTTTCAGTAGTTAGGTAAGGGAATAAACTAAAACAGTCATTTTTCATGCAAAATATTATTATTTATTAGAAAATTAATTTTCAGGAAGCATGTATTATATATACATATATATAAGTAGATTGGTAAAAATGCATATTTGGGAAAATACTGCTATTATGTTGAAATGTGTATATATATATATATATATATATATATATATATATATTATGAAATGTCAGGAAATATGATTTTAGAATGGAATGTATGGTTTTATTTAGTGTTGTGTGACATGAATTTTATTTTTCATGGAAGTATTATGTTATGACAATTTTATGTATAGTGTATGTTTTCAGATATTATGAAATAATGCAGTACATTATGATTTCAAAATACATGATAAATGAATTATTTATACAGAATGGTAAATATGAAATGTTCGGCACAAGACCGCGATTGATAGCCGGTGCAAGGCCGTGTAATATGTATGATTTCGACGCAAGGTTGTATTTATGAATGTTTGGTGCAAGGCTGTAGATATGAAAGAATTTGGCACAAGACTGTATGTATGTTATTACAGAAAATGCTATCAATCTATTTATGTTAGACAAGTATATTATCAGGTATTATATGTTATTAGAACCCGGATGTTAGTACAGTTCAGTTTCATGAGCACGGTACTGTAGCTATACAAATTAGATTATTATGTTCAAACTTGTGCTAACCGTCCCTAAAAGTAGAAGGGGTGGGAGATGGATAGTCGATTCGGCTTTTAGTGTAGAGTTGTAGACGTCCATCTGGCAGTTCAGACTAGGCTGTGGCAGGCCCATCGTACTTACAAACTTTTTTGACTCGACAGTGGTCGGCCAACCATTATCAGGTCCCGCTTTCGGGCTGCAAAACCCATCATGGAGGGTAATACATAAGATCAGCTAGCTATACATCCTGGATAAATTTCATTATTATTAGTTGTATCAGACATTTCATGATCAGTATGGTTTATTAGAAATTATGAAAGTATATGATTATTCAGTGTGTTATGATGAATGTTTTCTAGCATATGAAATGTACTGTATATGTATTACAACATTAAATATTCATGTTGTAACACAGCTGTATTTAGTTTATTTTCCCTTACTGAGAAGTGTCTCACCCCCCAAACTTAAATAATTTTCAAGAAACCCAGAAAGATCGGCAAATCGAGGTTGTCATTGAGTTAGTTTGGTGCTACCCCATTAGGAGGGTAAGTTTTGATCTAAGGATAAGAGATTTATGTTGTGGGTTCCTAGATATGTAAATATTTTTGTATTTTTGGAGATTGTATATAAACACAGTATTTTGGGAATGTAGTTGACTCAAGTATTATGAATTTTATGGTTGGATGGATGTAATTTATATTTACTACTGCTTAGGTTTCCGCTGTGAATGTCAGATGTGTCCTCGTTACCCATGGGTTTAGGTTGACTTTATTATTAAATATGTTTTATTAAATGATAAGATAAGCAGGTCTTTACAGTTTGGTATCAGAGCCTAGGATGTTAGGTTCTGTAGACTCTAGAATACACCAGTAATAATACCAAAGTATAGGATAAGGGAATTTGAGGTCTGGTTTTGCAGTCTAGATGTAGGACTTCCATGGTGGTTTGTGTGATTTTCCTAGGGTGACGATTTCAGGAAAGTCATGGTAAACTATTGTCGGGTTAGGTATCTAGGTTGTAGGATTGAACCTTGAATTAAGATTAGGAGAGATGAATTAATTAGGAATATACTATATTGGTTAGATGATATGTATAGTGAAGGGGTTCTTAGTTAAGTTATTTGTTTTTCAAGATGGACCCTAGTGGCAGTAGTGCCTATGCCAGTAGGAATGAGGGTACTGGACCCTCAGGCACTGTGGGTGGTGATTTAGGTGCATTTTTGCACAGCGTGGCATAGCAAGTCATGGTTGAAATTGTCAGAAGCTCGAGGGAATAGGGTGGTCCATCGGCAGGCTACAGTAGCTCGATCGAGAAATTCATTAAGATGAATCCTCCGGCTTTCTCAGGAGGAACTGATGCTATAGTCATTGAAAATTGGGTGCAGGAGATTGAGAAAGTGTTTGCAGTGTTGCAGTGTACGGGAGGAGCAGAGGGTGCTGTTTGCTACCTATAGATTGACCAGAGAGGCCAAAAGATGGTGGATGGTGGTGAAACTTCTAGAGTAGTAGAGGACAATACCTGTGGAGATGACATGGGAGCAATTTAAATAGATATTCTTCGATAGGTATTTTCCGGCTTTGTCTAGAGAAGCCAAGATTAAAGAGTTCCTGAATCTGAAGAATGGACAGTGGACGGTGCAACAGTACGCGGCGAGTTTCATCGAACTATCTCACTTCACCTTATAAATTATTCTAGATGAGGTGAAAAAGGTACGACAATTTGAAAAATGTATGAGGAGAGAAATATATAAGCAGGTGTCGATACTAAAGTTGCAGGATTTTACTGAACTAGTAGATAGGGCCACTATAGTAGAGGTTGGAGAGTAGTTGGAGGCTAAGGAGCAGAGACAAAAGAAGAGATCGATGCCATCTGGTTCCCAGCAGTGGGTTGGTGGTGGTTCGTGGAAGAGAGGTGACAATTACAGAGACCGGAGGCAGGAGATTGGGAATTGTGGTTTTCAAGGTATACAGCCACTTCCAGCTTGCCTGACTTGTGGGAAGAGACACCCGGGGGAGTGTCGTGCTGGGCAAGGTATTTTATACCAGTGTGGGGAGCCAGGGTATGTGATGAGAGATTTTCAGGCTCATACTGGTGCTGTTCCCGCTCCTAGACCTGCTCGAGGAGGCTATCAGGCACCACGAGGAGGCCAGTAGAGAAATATGGCTCTAGACAGGGTTTTTGCTCTAACGTTGGGTGATGCTGAGGTAGCCGGCGATGTGGTGACAGGTATGATTAGTATATTTTTATTTAAAGTTATTGCACTATTTGACTCAGGGGCCACACACTCGTTTGTATCTGTGGGGTGTGTTAAATTGTGTGGGGCCAAAACACAATCACTAGATGTTGAATTATAAGTGGCTACACCGACCAGGTCAGTGGTGAGGTGTAGTAGGGTACTCCATGGCTATCCAGTTGATCTTTAGGGGAGAATTTTATCTACTGATTTGGTGGTGCTGGACATGCATAGATTTGATATTATTTTTGGCATGGATTGGCTTGCAGCTAACTCTACCATTATAAACTATCGTGCGAGAGAAGTGATATTTAGACCTCTAGGAAGACTAGAATTTATATTTACAAGGCCACAAGTGCAATCTTTACCTCAGTTAGTTTCGGCTATTCAGGCGAGGAAACTACTTTAGAGTGGCTGTTAGGGATTCATGGCTTTTGTGAAGGAAATGTCAGAGAATGAAATGAAGCTTACTAGTACGCCAGTGGTGAAAGAATTTGCAGATGTGTTTTCAGATGAATTACCGAGTTTGCCACCTAATCGTGAGGTAGATTTTTCCATTGATCTACTTCTAGGTATAATGCCAATCTCTAAAGCCCTGTATCGAATGACACCAGTAAAGTTGGCAGAATTAAAAGATCAATTACAGGATTTACTTGATAAGGGTTTCATACGACCTAGTGTATCTCCGTAGGGAGCTCCGGTACTATTTGTGAGGAAGAAGGACGAGTCTATGAGGATGTGCATATATTATAGGGAGATTAATAAAGTGGCCATCAAGAACAAGTATCCTCTACCCCGCATAGATGATTTGTTTGACCAGCTCTAGGGTACACGAGTATATTCCAAGATTGAACTTAGATTAGGCTACCATCAGGTAAAAGTGAAGGCGGAAGATGTCTCAAAGACGACTTTCAAGACCAGATATGGGCATTACGAGCTTCTTGTTATGCCATTTGGTCTGACGAATGCTCCTGCAATATTTATGGATTTAATGAACACAATCTTCCATTCATATTTAGACCATTTTGTTGTTATTTTTATTGATGATGTACTGGTCTATTCGAGGAGCTATGAGGAGCATGAGATACATTTGAGGCAAGTTTTGCAGATGCTCAGGGAAAAGAAGTTCTACACCAAGTTCAGTAAATGCGAATTCTAACTCGAGAAGGTTGTGTTTTTAGGGCACATTATCTCAGCGGATGGAATTTCTGTGGATCCCAGTAAAATTGATGCGGTAGTGAATTAGGTTAGACCGAGGAACATCCAGGAGATTAGGAGTTTCTTAGGGTTAACTGGTTATTACCGTCATTTTGTTTGGGGATTCTCCGCTTTATCAGGGCCTCTGACATAATTGATTAGGAAGAATGTTAGGTTTGAATGGGATGACAGCTGTGAGTAGAGTTTTCAGGAATTAAAATAGAGACTTGTCACAGCACCAGTGCTGATCATCCCGTCAGGGGGTGAGGGTTATATTATTTACAGTGATGCGTCCTTAAAGGGACTTGGCTGTGTACTGATGCATCACGGTAAAGTGGTAGCATATGCTTCCAGGCAGCTGAAAGACTATGAAAAGAACTACACTACCCATGATCTTGAATTAGCTGCAGTTGTGAACGCATTGAAAATTTGGAGGCATTACCTGTATGGCGAGTGGTGTGAGATTTTCTCTGACCACAAGAATTTAAAGTACCTTTTCACCTAGAAGGAATTGAATATGAGGCAGAGAAGGTGGTTAGAGTTAATTACAGATATCGATTGTACTATCAGTTATCACCCAAGAAAAGCAAATGTGGTAGCTGATTCATTGAGCAGGAAGTCTGCGAGACCAGTGTTAGTAGCTATGGAGATCCAGTATTCGATTATGATGGATTCAGAGAGACTCGGAATAGAGTTGGTAAAGAGTGATCCTTTAGTATGTATTTCTAGTTTAGTGGTATAGCTTACTTTGCAGGAAAGAATTAAAGTTGCTTAAAAGGAAGATCCAGAATTAGCAGAGGTGATGGTCAGAGTGCAGACTGGTCAGGGAGAGGAATTTTGCTTTTCAGATGAAGGAGTTTTATGGTTCCATTCCAGATTGTGTGTTCCTCCTGACGTTGACATCAGGAAGACTATTTTAGTGAAGGCTCACAGATCTTTATATATAGTTCATACCGGCAGCACGAAAATGTATAGGGATTTGCGAGAGTATTATTGGATAAATGGTATGAAGAGAGAGATAGCTGAGTATGTAGCCTAGTGTCTGACGTGCCAATAGGTAAAATCTAAGCACCAGAGGCTAGCAGGACAGTTGCAGCTGCTATTTATCCTAGAGTGGAAGTGAGATCATATATCAATGGATTTTTGTCTCAGGGCTGTCGTTGACATCGTAGGGCCAGAATGTGATTTGGGTGATAGTAGATCGGTTGACTAAAATAGCTCATTTCCTCCCTATCAAGATCAACTACTCCCTTAACTGTTTGGAAGAGATTTACATTCAAGAGATAGTTCGTTCTCATGGGGTGCCGGTATCTATAATGTTAGATCGAGATCCGTATTTCACATCACATTTCTGGAGGAGCTTGTAGGAAGATTTGGGGTCTAAGTTATTGTTTAGTATGGCATTCCATCCTTAGTCAGATGGGCAGACTGAGAGGATGATACAGATACAAGAAGATATGCTTTGAGCGTGCGTATTAGATTTTGGGGGTAGTTGGACTCAGTTAATGTCGCTGGTAGAGTTTGCGTATAATAACAGTTATCAGGCCAGCATTGGTATGACACCATTTCAGGCACTGTACGGTAGGAGATGCTGTTCTCTGTTGTATTGGGATGAGATGGGTGAGCGGCGAGTTGTGGGACCAGATCTTGTGTAGCAGGCGTATGATAACGTTTGGCTCATTGGTATACCGATAATCGTCGCAAGAATTTGGAATTCGATGTTGGTGATCATGTTTTATTGAAGATAGCTCCGTTAAAAGGAGTTATGAGATTTGGAAGGAAGGGTAAACTTAGCCCTAGGTTTATTGGTCTGTTTGAGATTCTAAAGAAAGTAGGGTCAGTTGCCTACAGGTTAGTTTTACCACCTGCGTTATCTAGGATGCACGACGTATTTGACGTTTCTATGTTGAGAAAATATGTCCCAGACACTTATCATATTATCAGTTATAGTGAATTAGAGCTCTGAGATTCACTAGTTTATGAGGAGGTACCAGTACAGATACTAGATAGAAGAGAACAGGAATTGTGTAACAAGAAGATTCCTCTAGTAAAGGTTCTATGGAGAAATCACGCGATAGAAGAGGCATCTTGGGAGCGCAAGGAATAGATAAAATAGAAATACCCATAGTTGTTCCAAGAGGTTCAGTCTTGATCATGAAAATGTAAGTGATTGTATAATGTTTCTTTTGCAGGTATATGTAATATATTAGTTAGTAAGTAATGTTTTAGTTTTGGGGGAATTTTTATTTTACTTATGTAATCTCCTAGGACTTGGAATGTAGCCACGGTGTTCCTCTGCCATAAGTGAGGGTAAGTAATAAAATAAGTAGACCGTTTTGCCTTTAAGAGATGATGAGTTATATAAAATAGTAAATTTTGAGGACGAAATTTTTATAAGGAGGGAAGAATGTAGTGACCCAGAGAATTAGGGTATTTAAATATTGGAAGAAGGGGGAAAAAGGAATTAGAGAAAATGATTAAATAGGGCCTCGTTGATGAACATAGGGATTCATCGACGAGAGGACAAGAGGGGCTCGTCGACGGGGACGTGTCTCATCAACGAGAAGATACCGAGAGGGGTTTTGGTGATTCTGAATTTCGTTAATGTGGGGTAAAAGTTCATTGACGAATTACCGTCTTGACCTTGTCGACGAGGTGACGTGGCTCGTCGACGAATGCCAATGTATAAATAGGCAAAACCTTCATTTTTGGCTGAAAATCCTACGAGAAATCTCTCTCTCTCTCTCTCTCTCATCTCACTTGGTCCCTCCTACCTTCTCTCTAAGATCTCAGGCCGGATTTACGCCAGTTCGACGATCTGAAACCACCACGATACTCCTGGGGAAGTTCTCTGCATATCTACCGAAGTGGATCATCGGTGAGGCTAGTTTGAAATTCATCCCTGATTTAAGGTAAGGCTTTTTATTTAAAATTTGATCTTCCTATAGTTATAGGAAATGATATTCAAGGAAATATACTGAATTTTGGTTCTGGGAGTTGTCGTTTTTAGGGTGTTGAACGGGGAACCCTATGAGTGTAGGATGAGCATATTTTAGGGAGTTTTTTCAGTAGTTAGGTAAGGGAATAACCTAAAGTAGTCATTTTCCATGCAAATTATTATTATTTATTAGCAAATTAATTTTCAGGAAGCATGATTATATATATATATATGAGTAGATTGGTAAAAATGCATATTTGGGAAAATACTACGATTATGTTGAAATGTATATATATTATGAAATGCCAGGAAATATGATTTTAGAATGGAATGTATGGTTTTATTCAGCATTGTGTGGGATGAATATTATTTTTCATATAAGTATTATGTTATGGCAATTTTACAAATAATGTATGTTTTCAGAGATTATGAAATAATGTAGTACATTATGATTTCAAAATACATGATAAATGAATTATTTATACAGAATGATAAATTTGAAACGTTAGGCGCAAGGCCATGATTGATAGCCGGCGCAAGGCCGTGTAATATGTATGATTTTGGTGCAAGATCGTATTTATGAATGTTCGGCGCAAGGCCGCAAATATGAAAGAATTTTTCGCAAGGTCGTATATATGTTAGTACAGAAAATGCTATCAATATATTTATGCTAGACAAGTATATTATCATGTATTATATATTATCAAAACCCGAATTTTAGTTCAGTTCAGTTTTAGGAGCACAATACCGTAGCTATACAGATTAGATTATTATGTTCAGACTTGTGCTAACCGCCCCTATAAGTAGAGGGGGTGGGAGATGGATAGTCGATGTGACTTTCAGTGTAGAGTTGTAGACGTCCACCTGGCAGTCTAGACCACTTTTGACTCGAAAGTGGTCGGCCAACCATTGTCGGATCCCGCCTTCGGGCTGCACAACCTGTCATGGGGGGGGGGGGGGTAATACATGACATCAGCTAGCTATACATCCTGGGTAAATTTTAGTATTATTAGTTATATTAGAAATTTCATGATCAGTATGGTTTATTAGAAATTATGAAAGTATATGATTATTCAGTATGTTATGATGAATGTTTTCTAGCATATGAAATGTGATGTATATGTATTATAGCATTAAATATTCATGTTGTCACATAGCATTATGTAGTTTATTTTTCCCTTACTGAGAAGTGTCTCACCCCCCAAACTTAAATAAATTTTCAGAAACCCAGAAAAATCGACGAATCGAGGCCGCCATTGAGTTAGTTTGGTTCTACCCCATTAGGAGGGTAAGTTTTGATCTAGGGATAGGAGATTTATGTTGTGGGTTCCTAGATATGTAAATATTTTTGTATTTTTGGAGATTGTATATAAACACAGTATTTTGGGAATGTAGTTAACTCATGTATTATATATTTTATGGTTGGATGGATGTAATTTATATTTACTGCTGCTTAGGTTTCCGTTGTAAATGTCAGATGTGTCCTCGTTACCCATGGATTTGGGTTGACTTTATTATTAAATATGTTTTATTAAATGATAAGATTAGTAGGTCGTTATAGCACGCATTTGGGCTTAAAGAAGACAAAGACCCAGAATATTTATTCATTAAAATTTAATTAAGTTTTTATTCGGGTCTGTAATAATTAAAGCTCAATGATCTGTAATAATTAATGCATTATATGCAAGACTGGGTAGATAAGCTCAAATGACCATAGGGAAACCAAATGACCGTAGGGTACCCTTCGGTCGATTAAAGATCGATCGATACCATATATTTTTGGTTTCCTAAAGTAGACCTAGACTGACCTTAAGACTCCTTATGCTTCATAAAAATATGCCCTATCTTCTTAAATTTATCATCATATGAATAGGGTTTATATTCAAAAAGATTAGAACTGAAATGCATTAAAAATGCATGTTTGATCAACCGAACCTGTCAGAGGTCAACAGTTTGACCTTGGCTTGGTCGACCGAACTCCAACCTGGGTTAAGATATTGACTCTTCGGTTGATTGACCAGAAAATGAACTCCAATGCTTTGGTCGCCCTTGAGGCACTTAGTTTGGTTGACCGAACTTTGTCACTTGGTCAACCGAACCTTAAGCTTGGTCGACCAATACTCTTGGGTTGGACATTTTTTTTACCGAGGTTAAAATTTTTAAACGGGGTTAACTTTGCTAAAATGTTTTAAAACAATCCTAATAATACTCTACATGTCCTGAAGAGTTATTGTTGACTTGATTGGTCACACCCAGTTTTGATTATGACAAATACTCTTGGTACTAATGGTTGTACTGAGAATTGTATGTAGGATCACCTTGTGCGCACTTTGAGACTAAAAGACTTATTATGATGGCGTGCGGTGTTCGTGCCGATGAATGAAGAATCTTATGCTACATTTGTATTTATTTTTCAGTTTCTTCATTCTGGGATGTAATTTTATTATGGACTGTGCACTCATATGGCTTGTAATAATTTGCATCATGAATGATAAGTAGGTATGCTCAAATTGACCTTCGATTGACCATAGGACCTGCAAATAACATGAAAAACTTTTGTCATAAAATTCCTAACTTATACAAAGGTTTTTAAATGGTTTTAAAGTTAAAAGAAGGCAAAAACTAAAATTTTCAAAGGGGTCGGTCAACCGGCTAGTCGACCAAATGTTAGAAATGAATAATTTTCTTACTCAATTGGATGTCATATCAAATCATGTTCAAAATGAAAATTGTGGCATTTTACCATAGCTTGGGTTTGATACCAAGAACGTCCAAATTGGAGTTAGAAAAAGTTATGACCAAAACACTGAAACGTGTCCGTAAGAGAAAAAATCCCTTCATGTTTCTTCTGTCTCATTGATGGACATTTTTCTTAATCCAAAAGTCATTATATTAAAATATGTTCAACATAAAAGTTGTGGGATTTTCTCTTACCTTTCTATTGGTATCAAGAACATCCAATTTGGAGTTGTATAGAAAAAGTTATGGCTAAAATACTGAACAGTGTCTGTGCAGAAAAGTAGAGGCCGGTCGACCGAGCCCTTACAGTTCATTTGTCCTCGGTCGACCGAACCACCTAGGAGTCAATATTTTGACCTCCTGGTCGACCGAGCCTTCACTACGGTTGACCGAAACTCACTGATTTGAGCCCCGGTCGACCGAGACTTCACTATGGTCGACCGAAACTACTTTTGGTCAACATTTTAACTACCCGGTTGACCGAAACTTGTAGTTCAAAAGGCCCTGGTCGACCGAAACCCTCCTGAGTCAACATTTGACCATCTGGTCGACCGACAACGTTTGTACTACAACTACCTGGTCGATCGAAGGGTCGTCGGGAGAATTTTCAGCGGTCTGGTCGACCGAGCCAAGCAGTTCAAAATGTTCTGATCGACCGAAACTCGAAAAATTGGCAAATCGCCCTCTCCGGTCGACCGAGCCTTTCAGTTCAAAAGTTCCCTGGTCGACCGAGCCAATTGAGTCTTGGTCGACCGAAACATTTTTGGTCGACCGGACCTCTCGGGTTGCCCTGATTTTTACCGTGGATAAATATATTTTAAATAGGGTTAATTATTTTAAAATGATTTAAAACTTTCTTAATAATGCCCAATAGGTCCCCAACGGTCAAAAATACCTCCTTGCCTATATATACCCATTCATTTATCATTATTAGCAAGGATTAGTAAACTTGATTAGGGAAAAACTCTCTCAACTTTTAAAACCCTATATTAGCCAAAAACTTATTGCAAACACTCACATACTCTTCAATCTTTATTTCTCTAAGCATTGTGAGTATTTCTATAAGGCTATAGTGCGTAATCTTTCTAGCTAATACTCTCTTTTGGTATAAAAGTTGATTGATTTTATTTGAGAGTATAGCCTAAAGTTCTTCCACGGATTTCATTTGATAAATCTTGTGTGGGAAGACTTTGAGGGTTGTGGTTCTTGCATTGTTGTTGCAAGATACCTAAACCTAGATTTTGTGTGCAAAAATCCTTTTGTGAAAAGCTAATCTTTCAAACAACTCCATTGTGCTTTAGAAATTGAAATATCATATTGAGTTTGTTTGATCTATCTTGCTTAGCATATTTGAAACCCTAATATGATTTTGTGATATTCGAATATTGAGTTTCAAATCTTGTTTAGATACACACTCTAGATCTTGATTGATTATCATACTTGATTGAGTGTTTAGCACACATTAGAGCACTGAGCATATCTACATATCATTCGTGCTTGCTTTATTGATTGAGCTGTATTGGTGCACACATCTGCTTTTCTAGAAGCATATTTTCGTGTACAAATTTTATACACTTTGGTTGTATTTCCAGGCATGGGCCTGAAGAGGGAGACTAGCCTTGGAATAGTCCCGGATTGGCTTAGACCCGGTTAGGAAAGCTAGGTGCGTCGTCCTGTTAAGGCGTGTAGGTTGAGGTCAGCCCCGCTAATTGACCTGGTTAAGGTTGAGGTCAGCCCTGTGTTAATTTGACTTGGTTGTAAACGGTGCCGCTCCACCCTTAAGTGAGCTGTTAGTGGAATCCTCCTGCTTGCGAGCTAGAGGCGGGGACGTAGCCACAGTTAGCCGAACCCCGATAACATATCATGCATGTTCTTTACATTTCCGCAATTTACTTACTGCACGTGTATGTTATATTGTAAATGATTAGATTTACATTTGCATAGACAGACCCTAGGTTAAGTAATACTGCTTATCTGGTTTAACCTAGGTGATAATTTTTAAATACCCAATTTACCCCCCCTCTTGGGATTGCACCAAAGCTAATAGTTATAATTTTGGGGAACTCTATATATACCCCCTCATTTGCAAAAGTTAGTCAAGGATTAGCAATCTTTATTAGAAAAAATCCTCTGAAATTCAAAAAATCCTACTTCCATTTTTAAGCCTCCTACACTTATTCTTATACAATTTTATTGCTTAAATCTCTTTGTAAGTGTGCTTGAGTGTTCATCTCAAAGGCTTAAGCTCTCCCTTGTTATTGATTGATTGAGGTTATTTTATTAGAGAGTAAAGCTTCAAGTTTCCTTAGAAGACTTTGTTAATAAGTCTTCCTTACGAATACTTCATTGAGTCTTTGAGTTTTGCATTGTCATTGCAATACTCAAGGAGTTCATATTGGATTTTGATTGCTAAAAATATTTTATACATCATTTTCAAAAATATCTTTTATGCTTATCTTTGAGAATTTTATTTTGAGATCTTTTCTTGAGTGCTAAAAGATCTTTGGTTCTATACCTTTTGATTGAGATTATCATTTTATTACAAATATTAAATATATATATTACAAACCATTGTTTGAATATCTCTTGTGGTTTATTTTGAGAAAAAAAGTTTATTGAGATATTTGAAGTGTGCTTGTGATCTTTGTTGCTACATTATGATTGAGACTATTATTTTGACACAAAGATCCTATCACTTACACTCTCCCATATTGATTGTATTATTGACATTAATTTTGAGAGTAGACACTAAGACTACATTGAGTTTATCGTATCTTATCATTTTGTAGTGTGCATTGATTTGTGATATTGTGCGTAGTGGTACATATCTACTTGTGTAAGAAGCATTTCCTTGTACGCAAAATTTTCACATTTGTTATATTCAAGGCACGGGCCTGAAGAGGGAAACTAGCCTTGTTGAATAGTCCCGGATTGGTTTAGGCCTAGTTAGGAAAGTTAGGTGCACCATCCTAGTAAGGTGTAGGTTGAAGTTAGCCCTATGAATTGACCTAATTGTAACTGGTGCCGCTCTACCTGTGAAGTGAGCAATTAGTGGAATCCTCGAGCTAGCGAGCTAGAGGCAGGGACGTAGGTAGTATTGGCCGAACCCCGATAACATATCGTGTGTGCTTTTTATTTTTTCGTAGTTTATTCATCGCACGTGTATGTTATATTGTGAATGTCGCGCATGATTCAATTTCAGCATGCTTTATTTATCTGCACATTTGGAACTATATAGACAGACCTTAAGTTGTGAATATACTGTTGTTAGATTAGCTAAACCTAGGAGATAAATTTTAAAATTCCAATTCACCCTCCTCTTGGGAATACACCAAAGCTAACACATAGTCAAACCAGAAATATCCCCAAACCATTGCAATTTAAGAATTTCATAAGACCAGCAAAAAATTGGAATTTGATGACATGCGGCATATATAAAAAATAGATTTGAGTATAAACATGATCTAACTAGTTCGCATGCATTTTGATGTGAAGTTATTGAGCCATTTATGCAATTTAAAAATATATATGTGTATAAGAATAATAAGGCAAGAGATAAAAAGTTTTTGATTTTAAAGAATTTCTAATCAAAAGTACATGTAAATATATATATATATATATATATGTATATATACACACATATAAATAACTATATATCCCCCTTTGATGTTTGCAAAAAGGTATTGGGGGTGTGCTTGCTGAAAAAGAAGATTTTAATTTAAAGCAAGCAAGCACAAATTTTCTAGTTTGTCAATTAAGCATATACTAAAATATAACCAAAAACCCATAACCATAATGATCCTAAAAATTTAATAATCACATGCAAGATCATATGGAAAATCAAATGATTGTGGCAAATTAACATGTTTATGATTATGATTTTCAATAAAACATTTCGTTCAATCACACGCCACACTTGGTTCAATTACAGACCTAAGCTAAAAAGTTTGTGAGCATAATATGATAAACATTTTAATTTTAGATGCTCCCCCTATCAATTTGAATTCTAGCTTAGATGCAACAAACTGCTTATACCAAATAGAGAATTATTTCATTATGCCTATCAGTATAAGCAATCACTTTTAAGTCTTTAAACCAACCGTACTAATGATTCATCAATAATATTCTGATTAGTATGGTTATCCCTATAAGCAACAAATGCATCAGAAAAAGATATTAAGGCATGCTATTAAGATCCTAACCCAAGAACATTCCATATCTAATCATAAAGCTTCAAGTGTAGGATATAATGTTCAGGAATTTCACAAAAGCCTCAATATTCAAAAGGCGAAATGATGCATGTGATTCTCTTATGCCGTTTCTATAGGAATGAATCTTAGCTCCCCTAAATATTTTTGATGAATATACAAGGATGAAATTTAATATTCAATTAGTTTTCACTTATCATTTCAAAAATATTTTAACATTTATTTTATCATAATCATCTTTGTACAAGGTTTTATTTTGGAAAATATTCTAACAAAAATTCGGTGGCATGCCGTCTGTAAATTGGACATTTTCTCATAAAACTTGTACCTAATAGGTTCAATCAAGCAATTTATAATTCAGTTTCAAGGTACACGATAACCTATAACCACTACCAGTATGCAATACACATCCACTGCATCTGCCATACAAGAGGCATTCTAGACTATGCATACAATCAGGTAGCAATTATCAATTCATAAAAATATAATATATCCATCAAAGAATATAAATTGTAGAGAACAGAGGACAGATTTGAGTTCAGTACAATGTTGTTATTCATTAAGACATTAATGTTATAAGACAATGAGAGCATTTTAATTTATATGAATGCTCCCCCTGAGTTAAGTACATGTTCAATTTATGTCTTTTTCATTCCTAAATGTTTTAGCCAAGGATCTTAAGATTTTTAATGATTCAAGCTTGGCTATGATTGCTTTAGGCTTATCGGACCAAAAAGTCACAATGAATATTTCTTTGAGTGCTCTAAGCCTATATATGCCTCTTTTCTTATGAATCTTAATTCGTGAGAGGCTCACGTTCAAATGACTTTCAATTTATACTACTCGTGTATAGGTTTCCTTTGAAGTATGATTCTTCATCTAAATTTAAGCAATTATCTTAGCCATTGAACACAATTCTAAGGATATGAAGCTCTAACTGATTTGATTTAAAGTTTTGTGAACTTATGAAGCGAGAAAGGATAAATACTCTTAACTATTTAAATTATCATATAGTTTAGAAAAGTATTGAGAATGACTGGACATGGTTCCAAATATTTTCATGGAAGTGGATATTACTCTAACATGCTCCGATCTCTGTTTTGATGTTGACGAAACACGATGAACTTATGTGTGTATTTAGCATATGTATAGGTCTACGATTGAGATCACACATAAGGGACAAGGAGCATAGGGGCCAAGACGGATAATACATCAATTTCAAAAATTGGTATCAGAGCCTTGTAACATTGACTTAAACATTTTTGCTAAAGATCAGGATGGCTCACATTAGTGTATCCCCATTCAAAAAGGGACGATCACCTTCTAGTCCTCCATTGTTTTGTGGTGTTAACTACACCCACTAGAAAATTCAAATGAGCATTTTTATAAAATCTATGGACTGGAAGGCCTGACAGGTGATTAATAAAGGAATTTGTATGCCAGTAGAAAATGATAATAGTTTGATGCATGCAAATTCACATGCCATGGATTTACTATATTGCGCTTTAGATCCTAATATCTTTGTTGAGTTTATGGCATGTCAAAGTGCATAGGAGATCTGGGTTAAGCTTGAAAAGAAATATGGAGAGTCCTAGGAAAAAGAGATTACTCCTCTAGGTAATCCAAGCTCAAATAATAAGGAGGAGGTAAATCATGGACTAGACACTAAGGTATATGATTTTGACTCTGCCTCGTTTGCTGATTCACGCAATAATTCATGTGATGCATGTTGTGATGATTCATGTGCAAATTCTATGATACATTTTATGCTGAATCATCTATTGAATGTAATGATAGCTTTGTTGCTAAAGCATGCGATGATTCTCGTAGAAAGTGTTGTGATATAACTAGTGATGAATCATCTGCTGAATCTTGTGATATATTAGCTGATGTTAATGCATGCTATAATTTTGGTAACATTCCTTGTACTAAATATTGTGATGAATCTTGTGTTAAATTGATTGATGGGAGCTTGAGTTTGAATGAAAAACTAGAGAGAACTTTATCGAAAACACATGAGCTTCTAGTTAGGATGGATAAAATAGAAGCTATATTGAATAATGAGAATAAGAAAGTGGACAAGAAATTGAATGAATTAAAAGAATATCATGCTACTCTAGAGAAGAAGAAGATTAATAAAATATTGAGGATCATATGCATAGAAGAACAACTGAAAAATGATAAACCCTTAGGAGTCAAAAGAAATAAATTCTACAAAAGGGGTCTATCTCTAAAATTCCACAATCATAAAAACTCTAATGCCTCTTTTGAACAAAATAGAACAAATAAGCAAACACCCTCGCATGCACGTAAAGTCTGGTTATTCAATGAAATGAAAGGACATATTGTTTTTTCTTGTTTATGTAGGAGTGCCAGAGGTTTATGTAAGAAAATGATGTGGGTGATTATGGTGGCTAATTCCACAAGGCAAGAGGGAGAAAGAGCTCAAATTGAATCTAAATAATCACTCTTCCTTAGATCATAGAATCAGCCATAGTGGGGTAGTGATGATCAATGGCTTAGGAAGTGGTTAAACTTAGAAATCCTACTAATAGATCATATATTGTGTGAAAAGCCGTTAGTTATTCCTTTAAAGCAAGAATTAGGTCAAAATTCGGTTGAAATTGAAGAGTTGACTGAGATCGGTCGACCATATTTAATTGACCTGACTTATTCGGTCGATTGTATGGTTGACTTTGACCCTTCAGTTGACTATCGTGTTTGAACTGACAATTTTTGGTTGACTGAACACATTTCGGTCTACCCTTGGCCAACCAAACACCAAACCGAATGCATTTCAGTTGACCGTCCATTTCAAGAACAAAATATGTTGGTCGACCAATCCTCAAAAATCGAAACGTCACATCCAGTTTCAGTCGACCACCCTATGCTATGGTCAACTGAACATACACGGATTGTGAAGTATTTGAAGCATCAATCGACCGAACTTCTCCCCTGGTTGACCAAACCTCGCGAGCCTATATATGTTGGCCCTGTGAGAAGCTAATTTTCACCTCAAAATTGAGAGTTTTTCCTCTGTTTCTTTAGCATTTCTCCTAAATCCTTACTCCAAGCCCAAAAATCCTCCCACCATTCTCCATGGTTGGGGTGAACAAACGCAGGGATGCTCAGGAGGTGGCCTATGCACTAGTTAGCTAGTTCATCTCATATTAGGCCAGAATCAGATACATGGGGGAATTCAGCCCCAAAGAATTCATTCTCGACAAGGTCATTGATCTCTCTTTTATATATATATATCCATATGCTATACTCTGTTCTTTACCATATGTATATTCGTTAATGGATGGCATATTTATATGGATTGTTGACTGCTACCTGGTTGCATGCGTAGTTTAGAATGCTTCCTGCATGGCGGATGCAGTGGATGTGAATTGCAAGCTGATAGATGATTATAGGTTCTCGCATGCTTAAGCTGAGTTATAAATTGCTTGTTTGAACCTTTCAGGTACATGTTTTTAAGGGAAAATGTCTAATTTATAGATGGCATGCTGCCGAAATTTTGAAAATTGTTTTTTCAAAATAAAAACAAGCATAATCATGATGATGATGATAAAATAAAAGTCAAAACATTTTTGAAAGGACGAGTGGAAATTAATTAAATGTCAAATTGCATCCTTACATAATCAAAAGATGCTTAGGGAATCTAAGATAGTTTGTTACACTACTTTGCTTGTTAAATGAAAGAATTTTTTTTAAAAGCACTTAAAAGCATCTAAGCTATCATTCAACTTAAAAAGGGGAGGAGCTCTTGAACTAAAACATTATATTTTATTTGTACTCTCCATAGCTCAGATGTGTCTTGAAATTCAATGTGGCATGTGCTTCCTTACAGAACTATTATTGAATATCTGATGTCAATATATTCATGAATTGCCACATAGCCTTTGTGTTTGCCATATGATCTTGCATGTGACTATTAAATCCTTAGGATCAATATGGGTATACTTTTCTAGTCATGTTTTATGTGTGCCTAAATGAGATATCAAAAAATTTTTGCTTGCAAATGATTCTTAAAGTGTCTTTTTCAGTAAGCACAGCCCCAGTACCCTTGACATTATCATAAAGGGGTTATACATAAATGTATATACCTATATACCTATATATATATATATATATATATTCTTCTGGCAAGACATACTTTTATTTGTGACATATCATACTTTCTTGGTTATGTGCTGCACTGCCATATTTTTAAGATTAAAAGGGGGAGTATGTTAAAAAGGAAATTTTTTTAAGGGGTCTATATTTCTCAAGCTAAGATATATTTTTTAAAGATATCAAATGTTTTTCTTAGCTTAACCCTTTTGCTGATGCCAAAAGGGGGAAATGTTTTCTTGAACAAAATGCATAAATGCCCCTTAGATCTAAATGCAATTGATACCATCTTATATCCAATGTCTTCTGAATATGCCTATACTATGATGCTTATTTCTTATGCTATGCATATTCCTAGGGGGAGCTTCTTCAAGTTGGACCCATTTTTCTTATGAATGTTTATCATCATCAAAAAGGGGGAGATTGTTGACTTTGTGAGTCCGATATCTGTTTTGATACTGACAAAACACAATGAACTTATGTGTGTATTTAGCATACGCACAAGTCTACGATTGAGATCGCACATAAGGGACATGAAGCATAGAGGCCAAAAGGGATAATACACCAAATCCAATGAAACACCTCTTAGTAAGGAAGAAATAAACTATAGTAGTGTGTAGCAGAAGAGTTTTAATATATATATATATATATATATTCAAATTAAACTCATGAACTAATCAACAACAACTGGAAAGGCGCATATAGACTGTAGTCACACAAACAAAACCAATATTTATAGCAAAAGTTCCCAAGGATTAGGAAGATTACACGCCCATACATATACCTTCCCTTTGCTCTGATACCGTTTATAATCGTACCCATTTATTCGAGTGTGGCTATAACTAATACCGATCAAGGCACTCACCTTTCATAATAAGCCCTCGGACAGAGAGATTTATTTACTTTGCCATAAATATTCACATAATAAAATTCACAAATCAGTATTCACAGATATTCTGATATCAATCATATTCCATTAATGCATGTGTTCACATACATTACTACACAACCACATAGAATTACAATACATTCCATTGATCTTAGTATGTGACCCACTTAGGGCAATTCATATCGCAGTACGTGGCCCACATAGGGCTTTTGTGTTGACCTTATAAGTCATATCCCATTTTGATAATGACAAATATCTTCGGATCTAACTGATGTCCTAAGTTTGTGTGCAGGATTACTCTTTGCATGAAATGGAAAAGTCTCAAATCATATGGTAGCACATATGCAGATTCAAGGGAAATGAAGACCAAATTGTTTTCATTTATATTTAATGTTTAAATTTATTTTGGATCTGTAATATATTATGGTCTGTAATAATTGCATCACATGCATGATAGGACTAAATGCCCAAATGACCATAGAACGACCTTAGGTCCCTAAGCATCACTTGCAAAATCCCCTTAAACTCGCAAGTTATATCCATGCAAACAGGGGTGAATTTTTTTTAAAAAAAATAGGACCTATCTTTACTTTTGAAAGGGCTTTGACCGACCAAACTTAGCACGTTAAAAATGCCTCGATTGATCAAATAGGTAAAACGTCAATGAGTTGACTTGGCTCAGATGACCAATCTAAAATGAACACACTATTCATGGTCGACCGAACATAAGAGCAGTTACTTTTTACCTTCCCCGGGCGCCCGAACTCTAAGTTCAAAAATACTCCAAGCAACCACATTTTAAAGTTTAGTAGACCGAATCGTTTACTGAGTGACCAAACCTCGAGCATTTGGAAAATTGCCTTGGCCCAGCCACTCACACTCTTCCTCAGGCACCCAAAGTAAAAATCTTACCTTTTCTTTGTGTGTCTTTTTGGGCGATCGGCCCTAAGGACCAGGCGACCAAAATTCTCAGGTTGCCTCATATTTTACCGCAGTAGCTAGCTCTAAATAGGGGTTAATTATTAATTAAATTTTTTAGAAATTCCCTCTGTGTCCCTAACAGTCTAAAATTAAGGGAATTCTATATATACCGCTTATTTGTCCATATTAGCACATGATTAGCAATATAATTAGACAAAAAAATTCTCTCTATTTTTTCTTGAACTCCCATTGCATATACTTCATATCTTTAAGCCTATATTTCATACTCTCTCATATTCTTGCTTGAAAAAATCTTTTTAACCAGAGAGTATTATTTGCTTACTCCTTTCTTTCAAACTAATTGCAACTTAGAGGGAATTTGATTTTCACTTGCCGTGTGCCTACATAGATTTGTTCTTGAAGCTCATTACTCTCATTTTCATCTATTGATTGATATTTTTCTTGCAGAGTAAAGTTAGGGTTTTTCTCAAAATATTTGACTGATAAATATCTTTTTGAGAAGAACTCTTGTTAGCTTATAAGTCTTGGCATCTTCATTTCCAAATTCGAAAGCTTGCTTGCATTTTCGATAAAGTACTTTTGAGCAAGCTTGAACCCTAATCTCGTTTGAGCTTATACTTGAAAAATATTGTGTTGAGATTTTCTCTTTGAGATTCAAAGTTCGTTTGATTATATACTGATTTTATTTTTCTTGAATCAAAGGTAATACTTTTACGTATACACACATATATACACTGTTATTGTGTAATGACCTGAAGAATAATGGTATTTAAATAATAAAGAGAGAGGGAAATGGAAGCAGTAATAGAAGGAGATAGTTGACTTCGTCAATGATGTTGCACTTTGGATATAATAACTCAAAAAAAAAAAATTTATCAAGGTCTTGTCAACGAACACAGGGGATTTGTCGACGAGGGTACACAAGGACCTCGTTAACGAGGGAGCACTTCATCGACGAGAAAATATTGAGAGGGGTTTTAGGCAGTTTGAAATTCATCGACGAGGAGGTAATCCTCATCGACGAAATTCCTTAAGGACTCGTTGACGAGATGACGTGGCTCGTTGATGAAGCCCACAGTATAAATAGTGCTAAACTCAGTTTAATCGTAGAATTCCCAACAAAATTCTCTTCTCTCTCTCTCCTATGGTTCCCCTTTCCTTTTTCTTCTATTTCGGCCCCGTCAGTCACCGGATCAACGATCTAAAGCCACCATGATGCTCCTGACGAAGTTCTCTCCAAGTTTACCGAGGTGGATCGTCGGTGGAATTGAGTTGAATTTCTCCCTAGAATCAGGATAAGGCCTTTTAGTCAATTTTTGGCCTTCTAGCAGTTGTAAGAAATGATGTAGGCAAAGAAATATTAATATTCTATTTTGGTGAATATGGTTTTAGGGTGTTGAGTGGGAAACCCGGCGGGTGTAGGACCAGTATTCAGTAGGGGCTTTTCAATAGTCAGGTAAAGGAAATATGCTATGCTAGGCAAACCTATTATGATTCAGTACAAATCATATGTTTTCAAAAAATTATTATTTAGACCATATATACAGTATTCAAAGCCTGATAATATAGTTATTTAGTTGTGTGGCATGAGTTTAGAACTTGATCAGTACAGAGTTTATATAGTTTTCAGAATACCATGATTTACAATATGTGTATAGAAACTTGTATTTTATATATTTTCATATTATTATGATAAACTAACTTCGAAACCATAACATTCAGCTACCACAATTAATCAAATAATTCAGTTATTTAGTTATTACAGTTATTCAGCTCAATTTATATAATGTTATGGCTATTTTAGTTGTTACAAAACCATGGTAAAAAAAGTATATTACAGATATTAGTTACCTATATAGTATCAGACCCTGATGGATTAGACAGTAGAGCACGGTACCATAGCTATATATATATATTCAGTTCAGAGTGCAACCACTACTCAAATAGTATGTGGTATTGAGGTCGATCGTGCCCACGTCGGGACAGGCTTTCCATCAGATATGGATTGAGGGGGCCAATCAAACTGTCAGAGTTCAGTTGACTTAACTGGGTTGGCCAGCCAGATAGGTCTCGCCTTCGGGCCTCACAGCCCTGTCATGAGGGGTTAAATCATGACATACAACCATCCAGAGAAATTTTCTCAGATATTATAAGTATTATCAAATTTCCAGAATAGTAGTGGTATTATGAAAAGTAAATTTATAAAGATTGAAATGTTGAACTATAGAGATAGTAGTTTTAATACATGTTATTTATACCATCATTTTCAGGTTTAGTTATTTATGTTATTCTTAAATTAGGTAATTTTTACAAAAAAATAGCTCAGTAGCCACATACTAGTAATAGCATATTTCGTCTTACTGAGCGTTGGCTTATCCTAGTGTTGAATTATTTTTCAGTTGAACCAATTAGGCGAGCAGGGCAGGCTCGCAGGTAAAGGAGCTATGGTACTGCCCTTTTTGAGAGTGAGTATTTTTGGGTAGCATTTTTTTGTAAGCCCTGGTATCAATAAGGGTAGTTTCGAGAGAACAGTGATGTTTGTATATTTGTGGATTGATTTGACACTCCGGTATTGTATTATATGTGGTTCTATTTTATATATTTGGCTTTCTGCTATTTAGGTTAATGTTTGGTATTAAAATAGGGGAAAATATTTTATTTTCATAAGCAGGTTGTTATATATTGAGAGCTAAAATAGTGTTTTAGAAAATCTCACTTGAGCATTAGATCTTATCATCTGTGAGTGCATATATTTTAGATCATAATATTGTACAAATTTTCTTATTGGAGAAGAATTGAAATTGTACACGAAATTGTGTTGATTATCTGTTGTATTCCAAGTGTGGCCTGAGGAGGTGTTAATCTAGCCTTTAAGTATTGATTGTAAAGGTTGAGGTCAGCCCTGGTAATTTGACCTGGTGTTGTATTCGGTGTCGCTCCACTCGTAAAGTGAGCCATAGTGGAATCCTCATGCTTGCGAGTTAGAGGCGGGACGTAGGCACATTTTCCGAAGCTCGATAACACATCTAGTGTCATCTTTACTTTATTCGCTTTACTATACTGTGCATGCTTGTTTGATTTTCTTGGAGCAAATTAATTACAGTTGTATTTATCGGCTTGCTTCATATATGTTCTAGATTGACCCTAGGTTTATTGAAAGCTAAGGTGTTATCCCAAGAGGGGGGTGAATTGGGTTTATAAAAATTTATTTAAGTATTTTTACAAATTTTTTTTAACTTTTTATATATTTAACACACAAGAATTACTTAAGTTTAAATCAACCACAATCCAAACAAAAACCAAATACCAATCACAAACCAATCAATCAATCATTCAATGCTTAATCAATTTGTGAAAGCTTGCAACTCTTTCTTATTTTAGCTTGTAGCCTTGTATGAATGATTTTTTAAGCGCTTCTTTTAATCAAGATTTCCATAAGCGGTTAATCAACGTACTCCCTTGAAGGTTTTCAAAAAATATTAACCAACGTACTTTCTTAGATTAAAAGGTCTTCTCAATCTCAAATTTCCAACAACCTTGCACTTTGAAACACAATTTATATATATGCTAAAATTTAAATAGAAAAGGGTAGAGAGAGTAAGATCAAGATTTTTTACGAGGTTCGGCTTATCCTTAGCCTACGTCCTCACCTTAGGCAAGACCACCTAAGGATTCCACTAATTAGTTCCTTTCTAGGTGGAACAAACCGATTACAATCCTCCTTTATGGTAAAGCCCCCTCTCCAAGCGACACTCCACGCTTGGTTACAACGATCCAAATACTTGAACCGTAAAAGAAACACAAGCAAGAAAACAAATTATTTTGTACAAAGAATGCTCTCAGATAGAGCTGGTTAGTAAAATTGAAATCTATATACTTCAATAACAAATACCGAATGAAATAGAGTTGAAGCTTAAGAACAATATCACCATATTACTTGTCTAGATGAAAATCAGTATTTCAAAATGTAGTACTCAGAGAAGGGTGATTAGTGCTTCAGAATATCTCGGCAATTCATAATGACTGATTGAGCAAGAGAGAGCCTTGAGAGAGTAAGTGAGCTTTCATATTAAGAGCATATTTTTCAGTTGCTTGGTGTATGTTTAATTCATGAAAGCATGTATTTATAGACTCGTAAAGCTTAATTCGTGTTGCCCAAGTTTACTTGGAGTATTTCCCAAGTTTTTACAAAATTTGGAGCACAAGAAACTAAATTTTAAATTTTAAAACTTTTAAAAAATATAATCATTAATAGTGTTCAGTCGCCCGAGTCGTCAAGGTCAGTTGCCTGAAGTTCATTAAAACTGAAATTTTTGAATAGAAAACAGGGTCAGGCATCATAGGTGACAAAGGTCAGTCGCCTAAGGATGCACTTCATCTTCAGGAATTCATCATGAAATTCTTCAAGCGCCTAAACTTATTCTTCAGTCACCTGAGGAAATTCTTCAGGCACTTGAGCTTTAACTTCAGTCGCTTGAACTGACAAATTTCCTATTTTTATGTTCAATTTTCAAAAAATACTTAACTCTCTTGCTTCTTTACTTTACAAAATCATTTTCCATGGTTTTAAAAATAAGGTCTCTAAGTCTAAGATAAACCCTAATGAGCTTCAAAACATTCCACATGATATTTGAATATGAAGTACTTACATTGATTCATCCTAAAACCTTAAGTACTATAAACTTGAAGTCTTTATAGGTTTCTTTGCTTTGAGTCCTCTTGACTTGAAGCTTGAGTCAACTTTAGGTTTCCAAATGCTTTGAATCTTTTGAGTCCACTTGAGCTTCCTTTGGACTACTTTGAGAATGAGTATGACTTTGTGGTCCTTGGTAATCTTTGAACTAGTGTTTCCTTTTGATATTTTGAACTTTATCATTTAAGCATTCCTAAAACATCATCACTTAAAAACACATGTTAAATTAACCTTCATTTGTTATCATCAAAATGAGATTCGAAAGCCATGTTAGGCCAACATTTGTGAAATACTGCTATCGGTTAGTCGTCCTAGGAAAGAAAACTTTTAAATATCCAATTCACCCCCCTCTTGGGATTATAGTAAAGTCAACAATTGATATCAGAGCTAGTTACTTACACTTGTTTTTTTGCAAAAAAGATCAAAATGGCTCACAATACTGTAACCTCTTTTCCCGAAGGACCCTCGTCCACACGTCCTCCTATTTTCATTGGTGTGAATTACACTTTCTGGAAACAAAGGATGCACATTTACAATCAAAATATTGATTGGAAGGTGTGGAGAGCTGTTTCTAAAGGAAATTATGTTCCCATGAAAATTGAAGATGATGTTAGAGTAGCTAAGACTGAGGATGAATACACTGATGAGGATATGAAAGTTGTAAGTATAAATGCAACTGCAATGAATAATTTATATTTTGGAATTGATGTGAATGAATTCAACAGGGTTATGGCATGCACAATTGCCAAGAAAATTTGGGATAAATTAGAGGTTACTTATGAGGGTACTAGAGATGTTAAGGATAGTAGAATTGACATGTTGACTAGTGAATATGAAGCATTCAAAATGAACCCTAGTGAATCCATACAGAGCTTGTACACTTGCTTCACTCACATCGTTAACTCACTACATTCATTAGGCAAGACATATCCCACATATGAAATGATTAGGAAAATTCTTAGGCGATTGCCACCTATTTGGGAAGCAAAGACTATTGCTATAGCTAAGGGTAGAAATTTAAAGGCAATGTCCCTAGATGAACTAATAGGGTCACTCATCACATATGAGTTGGCTATTCATGAGAGGTTAAATGAACAAAATAGAATAAAGAAAGTGACTGCTTTGAAAACATCCACTAACACCTTTAGTGAATGTAGTGAACCAGAATCAGGAGATGACATGGCTATGCTTACCAAAAAATTCATTAAGTTCTTTAGAAAGAATAGTAGACCATATAGAAGGTTCATAGATTCAATATCTAAAATAAGGGGAACCAAGCAAAAGAAAAGAAAAATAAAATGCTCACACATGCTACAATTGTAACAAATTCGAGCATATCAAACTAGACTACCCATTGCTGAAAAAGAAATCAAAGAAAAAGAAGAAAGCAATGAAAGCTGGCACATCGTGAGACAAACAAAATAGCAGTGATTCAGACACAAACGGTAGTGACTCTGAGGTTGCTAACTTCTGCCTGATGGCACATGATGATGAGGTACTATCATCCTGTTTTTTATCTTCTTATTATTTTGATGATGATTCTGATTTTGATAGCATGCCTACGTATAAAGAATTGTAGTAGGAATATATTCGCATTTGTAAATCGCTTGAAAAAATGACCAAGAAAAATATTGATTTAGAAAATAAATGCAAAAATGGGTCAAAACTTTTTGAAATGGGAAAATTTGTTCACTTTACTTGGCAAGAAGAAAAGAATTTGAAAATGACTGAGCTTGAAAGAAAATTGGAGGATAGCTCCAAAATTATCTACAAATTTATAAAGGGCCAAAAATTTTTCAAAAAAATTCTTAGGGCCCAAAGAAATTCACTTAGTAAAGAAGGTCTTGGATTTAATGGAATTGAAAATGTAAGACGAAATGATCTTTGTTTGGGATATTTTACTCGTAAATCAAAATCATACATTCCACTTAAAGAATCATTCAAGAAAATGACATGTTATAAATGCAAACAGATAGGTTATATTCAATTTGATTGTCCTTTCAGAAATAAAAATGTGAAAATTAAGAAAGTTTGGAGAGTCAAAGGTGAATCAAGCACTGATCCCTTTGGACTCAACATAATTTGGGGACCAGCATTAGTTACCTAATATTTTTGCAGGTGTGCTTAAGATCATCCTCATCTAAGGACAAGTGGTATATGGATAACGTCTGTTCGCGACATATGACTGATGATAAGGCCAAGTTCATGTCCATTACTCCCAAGGAAAGAGGGTTCATGACATTCGAAGATAATGCAAAGGGCAAAATCATCGGAGTGGGTAAGGTTGGTAAGGAACCTTCCCTCGTGTTGACCTTATAGGTCACGCCCTGGTTTTGATAATAACAAATACTCTTGTATTTAATAAATATATAGTTCATGTGCAGGTTCATATTAGCATATCATCAATGGCACGTGAAAGCTCAAAGCTTGAAGACAATCTCATGCTCTTAATTGTAATAATT